>NW_025113009.1:3257731-3717750 GCF_010416935.1 Polistes fuscatus | reverse complement strand
TCCCGCGAATACGCGATATGATCGAAACGATGGCGTGAATAATATATAAATCCCGACGCACGATAATATAATGCACGATTTCTTTTTTGCCTTTTTTTTTCTTTTTCTTTCTCTTTTTCTTTTTCTTTTCCTCCTCCCATAACGCGTAACGATTCATCGCGTTTATAATACCTTATGCTATTTTTGCTAACTATCTCTCGAAGATCTGGGAAATTAATTCTAAAGTATCCTCCTACTCGGATTTCTTATTAAAATTCATAAAAAGAGAGCGAGAGAGAGAGCGAGAGAAATAGAAAAGCGTCGAATTTCAAGGATGAAAAGAGATTCTCGACCAATTTACTCGGCATAGAAACAGATATTAGGACCACTACTCCCACAACGACTCTTGAAATTTGTTATTCGCTCTTTTTTAACCTTTCCATTCTTTTTTCCTTTCATCTCTTTTTGATCTCTCTAGTCGAAATATCACAAATCCCTCGTTTACCGTTAAGAACGCTTATAACGCGCTACTACTACCTGTAGCCGTTTGATTTATAAACGCGAGAAAACGGAACAAAATACGCGTACGTAGAAAGGTAGAGAGAAACGGAGAGATAAATGGATAGATAGAGACAAAGAGAGAAAGGAAGAGAGAGAGAGAGAGAGAAAACACGTATCGAGAAAGAAAAGATCAAACAGGTGTCCGGCCATCTCGCACGTCGTTGCACGTCAGACTGTTCAGAGTTAAATTTAACGACTCTTCTTCTGGCTGGTCCGTAATTCTGCCTGTTTTACCTATAGACCAAACCATCACTACCACCAGTACCATCACCAACACCAACACCAACACTACTGTTCATCCTGTTCCTGTTCCTACTCCCACCGTTCGTTATCATCCTGTAACTTTTTCTCTACTCCCTCTCGTTTAACAGGTGCTCAACCAATCTCTCTCTCTCTCTCTCCCTTTCTATCTTTCTCAACCGTTTCCAGCCGTAGTGCATAATTATAGACAGAACGCGGCATTAAAAGTAGACCTAGAGCAAAAAGTATGACGATAATTATAGGCGACATCCTATTATTCCTCTTACTTTTATTCTTATCATTTCTTTCTTCTTTTTTATCATTTTCATTTTCTTTTTCTTTTTCTTTATAACGAGGACAATTAGATATTGTCGAGGATCAACGGGGTTTTCTTTAACGCGTTTAAATCTAAATAACAGTTTTTCGGAAAGATCATAAATTTTCAGATACAATTGACCGAGACGTTTTAAAGTACCGTAAATATATTTTAGACACGTATATACGTAATGCGAAAATACAAGTGTGTTGTATCTATTTTTATGCATCTACTTACTTACTTACTTACTTACTTACTCACTCACTCACTCACTCACTCGTTCGCTCAAACACACACGTATGTATAAATAGTTGTATCATTGATACACGAGTTATATGCATGCACGCATGCATGCATGCATCTATCCATCCCTTCTTTCAAATCGCGATACAAAAGGTGCACAATACCGAGACACTTGCCATTCGGTCGACCTCTTTCTTTTGCCAAGAACATTAGTTACATGCTTCAAAAAGATAATTTACGATAATTTTCAAACGTTATTATCATCGATGTTTTACGATCGGTAATAACGACTTTGTAATAAGCCTGGTGTCTCTTCTCCTTCTCTTCATTTTTTCCTTTACTTTTTTTTATTTTCTTTTTACCACCCCCATACATTTCTTGCCACTGCTACTTCTTACAAGTCTTACGGTTCTACCTACATTATTTCGAGTCATCCATAAAATACGATTTTCACTCGTTAGTTATATTAAATTCTATACTCATTGCAAGTACACACATTTACAAATATATATATATCGATAATAATCGTCTAGAAATTGTGAAAGTATCGATCGAGAGATGTTTTCTCTTAAATACCAAAGAAAACGATGCAAAAAAAAAATCTCGAACAAAACCTACTTATCGTTATAGAATAAAAAAAAATAGAGAGAAAAAACTTCGCGAGAAGCGAAATCGTCGATACGTATGTTAAAAAGACTAAAAAAAAAGGTCGGAATGAATCAAAGGTCACTATTAGTATTCCGGAAGTAAATGATAAAAATCGCTTTTCGGCAAAAAGACGGGAAGTAACCTTCTAACCTCGGCAAAATCTTACGAATACTTTTCTCTTTCCCCGCTCACCTTTTATCACACCATACCACACACACACACACACACATACATACATTTCCGTTAGTCTTTCTCCTTTTGCTCTTTTCTCTGTTTCTCTTCTTTATCGTGTCGTGTCGTGGCTTTGTGCGAGCACTATGTCAAGCAGGGGCGCGCGACAATGTGGCGCTATAACGGAATTCGTGTTACAAGTAAAGCAGCTATATATAACGCACTTTTTAGTAGAAACACGTTTTTGTACTCAAGCACCGTCTCAAGACCATTTTAGCATCAAATGATGTAACTACGCGAGGAGGCCACACGCGGGAAATATGACGCGTATTTTCTACCACCACCACCCACCAACACCACCAACGCCAACAACAACGTGATACACGTATACACCACCACCAACGCCGATATAAGGAAAGAGAAGATGCCAGACGAGGACAGTTGCGGCCATGCTATTATTAAACCACCTTCACTCTCTCGTTCTTTCTATCTTTCTATCTTTCCCTATCTGTCTTTCTATTTTCTCTGTTTAGCTTATTTGCCCCCATTGTACGTGCAGCACCTAGCATTTACACAGCGACGGAAACATCTCACGTGGCATTCTCATTCCTGGCCCCTTTCGAACTTTGAAGAAAGTTGAAGAGGAATTTACGCGTACCCCCACCCCTAAAAATCAATTAATTTTATTTCTTTTATTTTATATAAATATTTCAATAAAATAATCTCAATTCGTAGTATACTTTGATCGTATCAATTTTTGGTCATAATTAATTTTAATCGTAAATTATAATCGTTAATCGTTTTATCTAAATAATAATATTCTCTCGTTTCGTAAGCTCGTTTTTTATCATCTGCGCTATAAACTGAAAATAGTTGAATACAAATAAAAAAAAAAAAAGAAAAAGAAAATAAAATGCGTGTAAAAATCGACGATACACTTTAACACTCGACTCGACTCATTTTTGCGTCATTAAAAAAAACCAACCCTTTTTCCTCGCGTCTTACAAAACCTTCTACGTTCAACCTACGAACCGTGCTTTTGACAAAGAATAGAACAAAAAAAAATAAAAAAAGAAAAAACGAAAATAAAAATATAAAAAGAATTCCTCTCGTTATCATCGCGTATCTACGCGAATATAAAACGCAGAAAATGATTTTTAAAACGGCACAAAAATCAACGCTTACGTTCTACTTTATTTGAACGTTCTACTACTTCAACTACTACCACCCCCCGTGTTCTTACTTTGAAAATCTAAAACGAAAACGGGGGAAACATACTTGATTTTTTAAATGTATGATACACGCAGTATACATTTTCTTTTCTTTCTTTCAAATAAAGTTAAGATAAGATAATCCTAAAAAATCGTATTTATCGAAAAATACACCATGAAGTTTGTAAAATATACATATTTCTTCTTTTCTTTTATTTTTGTTATTTCTTTTTTTTTTTTGAGGTCAATTAAGAAAATAAATTGATAAACTTTAAGAACATCTTGCATACAAGTAAAAACTCGTTAGTTCAACGAACGAACGAACGAACGAACGAAGAGAAAACTTTGTATCGAGAAAGTTGTAACGATTCCTCTTAGATCGTATTGAAAGCAACGACGATAAGAAATTGCAACCTTATCATTGATGACTAATAATTACGTTATATCTAAACATACATATGTGCGTAATACGTAGTTTGTAGCAATCATTTGTAGAATAATTATACGAATAGTTAACTCATCGAATCGTCCCGTCGTTCATATTTCTTCCAACACATTCATCATCACGCGCTTAAATAATAAATCAGCATTTTAATGAATTAAGCATAACGGATAATTATAAACGTTAGACTCCAATAAACAAACAAAAAAGAAACGAAAAGAAAAAAAAGATGTCGCGTGCTTCTCGACGAGATATTATAATAATTAATGAATGCCATCGATGAATCTCTCAAGAATAAAAAACCTCGATCATTTTTTTTGTTCTATTTTCTGTAAAGAAAAAAAGAAGAAAAAAAGAAAAGATAAATCATCATACAAATAAATAAATTATTCGGTGAACGTCTATAAAAACTTTGTACATAAAAAAAATAAAAAAAGAAAATAAAAATTACATAGATACGTACGAAAATAATCATTACAATATTACAAATATTGGTATAAAATTATTAGCAATTTAATCTAATTAAATTTATATATATATCAATATATTATAAATAAAAGAAATTCCAATAAAACAATAACAATTATACAAATTACATTCGTAAGAATCGAATATAAGTAAAAAATTCAAATGATCGTAATTAATAAAACTGCATGCCTTGTTCCTATGGTTTACATTAAAAGACACTGTGTTTACACTTGCGAAGATGGACCGCGTGTTTCGCAATTATGTTACCTAACAACCAGAGGCTGTCGCATAAGCGCACTGGATACGCATGCAGCTACGTGATGCTACTATATATATATATAATATATGTGTGCTTACTGTTGCGCCTTATTGTATTTAAAAATGGACGACAAGCGCGCGCGTTGTGTAGCCGTAAATACCTAAGCAAAGTTCTCGCACGCATACACACAGGATAAAAAGAGAAATACGTCACGCAATAACCCCTTCCCATTCATCTTTCTATCTCTTTCTTTCTCACTCTCTCTATTTCTCTCTCCCTGTTCAATCTAAAGTATTTTCCTTGGTAACCTGCTCACGTACAAACTCACTCGCGCACACAACACAACACAACACAACAAAACGCAATATTCCTGTGTTCTTGTTTTTCTTCTCCTTCCGTGTTCGTCCAACTGGAACGAAGAGGAAAAGGAAGAGGAAGAAGAAGGATAGATAAAAGCACGTGGAATTCCAAAAGGGGTGAGAGGGTAAAGAGGGTAAAGAGGGTAAATAGATCCGTATATAGGTATATACTACTACTCTTATTATACCTTAATGGAGTATCCCGATTTATCAATTAAAGTAGAGACGTCTTATCACGCGTTAAAATCGAGTTGCGCACACGGGACGTGCGTGCGTGCGTGCGTGCGTGCATGTGTCCGCCAGTGCATGCGTACGTGTGTTCGTGTCACGGTCGATGCGTGTAGCTATTTCGTATCAAGCTCGTGTTCTTCTCCTTCCTATATTGAATATTTCTCACGTGGCTTACGTAATTCCTAAAGGAGTAGCACTAGCAGCTAACAGCTAACAGCTAACTGAAGCAACAAAGAGGAAGAGAGAGGGAGAGAGAGAGAGAGAGATGCTCTTCCTATATTATACAGTGAAGTGCTTATACCACGAACACTAAAAGAGAGAGAGAGATAGATAAAGAAGCGGTAACCATACGAAAACGACGAAGGTGACTCATATTCTTTTTATCGATGCCCTGAAAGAGAAAGAGAGAGAGAGAGAGAGAGAGAGAGGAGAGAGAGGATTCTATCTTCTGAAGCGTAAAGAATAAAGAATCCTTTTATCGTTCCGATCTTCACGGTGTAGCGACGCTTTAAACGATTTCCTAACTTTTCGAACGTGGTTTTCTACCAATGCGCTTTAACTTCCGAAACTAAAATACGACGAAGCTACCTACGGTTGTACGAGAAAGAATATCGAATCGATTTAATATCCATTAAAGTGAGAATAATACAAAATACGTTTGTTTAAAAATTACATTAATATAAACTTCGCTGAATATTGAATTATTTCGAACTCAATTTTCAACTCGAAGTTATCACACCGAGCTTGAAACGTAAAAAAACAAATTGTATTTTAGTTCGAACGATTGAAAATATTAATGGAGTACATTAAAGTGTTCGATTTACCTTAAACGATTGTTAATTAATCGAAGGAAATGTGTATTACAGTCTGAAAGCACGAAGTATTAATTCTACAAACCGTTCTCTTCAAAATCTCTCGTTAGACTGACACAGTGTCCTATGTGAAAATTCTTTTTATTTAATATAATTTATATGACTTTCCGAAAGACTAACCTAATAATAAACTGCAGATTTTCGTATGTTTAACATATTATGACACATTGTGTAACAATCAACGAAATAATTATAATCGATATTTGAATTGAAACTAATTAAAACACTAATTATACTAGTATAATTTTTTTGTCAAATAAATTCTCTTTATCCTAAACTCATTATAACTGAGAAAAATAACTCTCGTAAGAGTTATCATTGAAAAATCTCTTTTAAACTGGCCTGTCCTTTGCCCGAAGAGAAAATAATACTCGACGAAGTAGTATAAAGAAATTTCGAAAGGAAAGAAAGATAGAAAAAGAGAGAGATAGATTCCGATTTATCTCTCGCATAGCTTGGAATAGGCAGAATAGAGCAACGTCTGGTAGGGAACGGAGTGGACGGACGCAGGGCTCCGACCTACGAATCGATAACACATGGCGGCATATAGGCACATACTGAACTGACCACAGAATGCCATCCGCGCGCCACCCATCGACGAGGATTTAGTCCCTAACCACCCACTCGATCCAAACCCATCCACCACCACCACTACCACCACCCGCACACAGCAGTACCACCACCCACCATCAGCAGCCGCATCCTTCTGACTGGGACGCAATACGCACGAAACTCCGGTAGGAAGCTCAGTACGAAGCTCAGTACGTAGCTCAGAACGAAGCTCTGCAAGCCTAAACACGAGGACGACGACGATGTCGATGTTGATGATCGACCCTTCCGTTCCTCTTCCATCCCCCTTTCCATCCCCCTTTCCTTCTCTCTCTATATATCTATCTATCTATCTATCTATCTCTCTTATCCCTAACCCCAGTTCAGAGCGAAGCCAACCGTTCTATTACGACAGAGACAGGGTATTGTGGTTAATGCCGTACTACCGTAAATTACGTGAAAACGATAGACCGCTACAGACTACTACTGCTACTGCTACTGCTACTGCTACTGCTACTGCTGCTACCGGTGGTCCTATTGCTGATGCTGCTACTGATGCTGGTGGTCGTCTAACTCTCGCTCGTCTAGCTAGCTTGCTAGTTAGATGTACCTGTGTATAGTTTAAACCCTCCTCTACCTGTACGATCTTCTACGAGTACCTACTTTCTCCGAGTCCAACATTAGGCAAATTGACCGATCGTAAACTAGACTCTCTCGCCAAGATTTTGGCCAGACCAGACAATTCCGTCAGACGCGATCGATGTTCCTCCCTTGTAAGTAAACGTCTCTACGTATGTAAATATATATGTATATGTATTTAAGTATCTATGTATGTATGTATGTATGTAAGTAGATAGAGTAGGTATATTCTTCGGATATAAGAAAACTTTACCGATCTTGGACGATCGCCAATGAATATTGCGATGAAAGGAAGGGAGAGTTAAAACAATGAGAGTTTCTCATTGTCGTTTGTAAGATAGAAAAGGAAGAAATGAAGGTTGCTTGAGCTGAAGGGGGGAAAGAGAAGGAGGGAAGGAGGGATAGAAACGTGCTTTGGATAAACTCAAGTGTCAGGATATAAACCGATAAAGTTGGCTATCAAAGGTGGACGTAGCAAAATGCGTATCGTTAAAAGCAGACGATGACGTAAGCAGCAACTACCAACTGCAATTGCAATAGCAGCAGCACCACCACCATCGGCAGCAATATAACACAGGATCAAGGAATAGCAAAGAACAGTCATGTGTACTTTTTCTCTCTATCCTTTAATTCGCAAATAAATACGAAAGAAAGATAAGCCTTTGAAAGACGAGTAGAAACGTTTAAAAAGAGAACGTTGATTTTTCCCAACGATATAAATGTCCGATATAAATAATTCAAAGTTTAAAAGATTAATCGGGGGAAACGAGTAGTAGAAGAAGAAGAAGAAGAAGAAGAAGGAGGAAGAGGAGGAGGAGGAGGAAGAGGGAGGAGAAAAAGAAAAACAAGGATGAAACATCGCGTTTCTACTTACTTTTATCAAACGACGAGGAAAGATATCTTCTTACTTACGCAAAAGGTAATAAATGGGAGGACTGACTATACATACATACATACACGCGCGCACACACACATACATATAGGTGAGGATGGACTTACTCTGGTTCGAACAGAGAGAACGACTAAAGCTCGTTTGATTCTACCGCGAATGAACGATAATAAAGCGAATTCCAATTAGTACGTTTCGTTCAAAGTCATTTTATCGAATATATATTGTACCGTTAAGAGGGTGCTAAAGCATTGACGTCTTTTGTCGTTTACTTTGTCATGCGATTCCGATACATATAACAGTCTTTGTATAAATAATACAAGTCCCTTGTCGTCATCGTCTTCTCTGGCCCAGAGTATTGTGGGAAGTGGGAGGAGGGAATAAGAGAGAGAGAGAATGAGAATGAGAGAAAGAGAGAAGAGTGGTAAAGCTTTCCGATTGCAAAGCTGTTTCGAGCAAGGAGCTATTTAGAAATCTCCACCTTTTACGAAAGAGAAGCGAATAGTACTACTACTTGACGAAATTACAAAGAGGAAAAGAGAAAGAAAGAAAGAAAGAAGGGGGGGATGAAAAAGAAAGGAAGGAAGGAAGGAAGAAAGAGAAGCGTTCGCTGATTTGTTCGACACAAAAGGGGGAAATTAAAAGAGAAAGAGAGAAAGATAAGATAAAGGGAGAACCTATTAACCGCGCGCTTACAACGAAGTCTCCTCTTTCTCTCTCTCTTGTTCTTCCACCTTTCAAATCGATTTAATTTGATCTCTATACTTAAGTTCCCACAACGTTCTTTGACTTTCAAACGACGCGTGACTTCATTCCCGAGGACAAGCTGGCGCCCGCATGTACAGACATAGTACAAAAGTAAAGAAGACTAGGGCAAGTTAAAACAGTGAAATTATTTGGGTACTTTAACTGGACGGTTTTATATTGCATTATTGAAAAATGGAAAAATATGTTTAGATATCAATTTGTGCCCTGATATTTTCCCCTATACGAAAAACGACCTACATTCGTGCATGCATGCATATATATATATAAAATAAAATGATCGATTGATAACGAACACTCGGTTGGATTCAAATTTCTATTACCAATTAGTTCATCTTTATAAACATGTTAAATAAAATAATAACAGAGAATTTCGTATGAAGAAAAATGGAATCGTTTAATTGAAATTTGATGTCCATCAATTTAACCAAATAATCTATTTATCTATCTGTCAAACGATTCGATGTAACACAAAAGCTTATTTTATATTAGTTTGAAATAATTATCAACTTGTATGAATTTAATTGGTATGTATATAACGAGGGAAATATCGGTACGAAAACAGACTGTTACAATGTGCAACGAGTAGTGCAGATTATACCTTGCCTTTCGGTATTGCACGTTAGATACATAAAATACATACATAAATACATAGATAAACAAATCTATTATACAACATATATACATGGTAGATAGCTTTCGAAGAGAATCGTTGAACTGACGGATTAGCGAGTTAGTCGAAAATCGAGACTGTTATAAATTAAGGGCACGAACTGACGCGCACACATGCAAACGAGAAGAAATAGAAATAGAAATAGAAAGAGAATGATATTCTAGCTCAACGATTGACCCCAATTGCAAGAAGAAAGTTAGTTCAGCTCGATATTTCCCATCGTAATATTCTTTCCTGATCTGGTTCTTAACATAACCGAGGATGAAGACTAGAATGGCGCCGGGATGATCAGAAATTGTATATGTATATCAATTTAGTTACATATATGCTAGACAGAAGATACATATGTATAGCAGTAGAAGACACATACGACGAGCTATGGAAAAGCGTCGAGTACTCGAAGAAGATGGAAGAGATGAGAAAAAGGAAAGAAAAAGAACAGAAAGAAAAAGAAAGAAAACGAAGAATCGCGGTGGTAAGAAGAAGCAAGGTATCGAAGCTAAAGGAAGAGTAGAAAGGAGAGGAAAATAGAGGAGAGGAGAGGAGAGGAGAGGAAAGGAGAAAGAGAGACCCAGGCCAAAGAGAGAGAAGAGCTCTTGATCTTTCGAGGCAATTAAATGAATTTCCACTCGGCTGGAATAGCAAACGTTTAGACTGCTCTACGTAAGATATTTCAGCGAGGTAACTCTCTCTCTCTCTCTCTTCTCTCTTTCTGCAAGATATCAGAGACGTAATATCGAGAAGGAGGAGAAGGAGGAGGGGGGGGGGTTGAAGGAGGCGTAGTTTGTGGGCTAGAAGTAATACACGAGAACCTGCCAACCTTCTTCCTCCCTCCCTCCTTCCTTCTCTCCGCCTACCATCTACCACCCCCAAATCCCACTCTGCCACCACCATCTTGACTATTCCGTCCTTCTCCTGCATTCACCTTGCCTGTCTTGCCCTGTGCCTGCTTGTCTAGCTGCCTGCCTACCTGCCTGCATGCCTGCCTACCTTGCCTTGTTGCTCGCTTGCTGCTATCTAGCACAAGCTTGCTTTCTTGCTTGCTTGCCTGCCTGCCTGCCTGTTTGCCAGCCCGTCTGTCGCCGACTCTCTCTCTCTCTCTCTCTACTTGTCCGTCTGACTGTCTGTCTGTCTGTCCGTCCGTCTGTCCGCCTGTCTGTCGGTGATGTAGCAAACCCGGCTGTCTCTCTGTCTGCCGCATGTCGCCGACTCGAATCGATTCCAGAGCTCTAACAATGCACGCCCGAACGAACCGAACTCGGATCCCTGTACCTTCCTTCGTTCCTTCATTCATTCATTCCTTCATTCATTCCTTCATTCCAACTCTCTAACATTTACTTGTCCACCTTTGACTTCGATCCAATACGTTTCGTAAATGAATTTCCAATTAGATTTAGTTAAGCTGAAAAATACGTACGGTGTATTAAAAAAATTCGTCGACAATTTTGTTCCCCCTGTATTTTTTTTGTTTTATTCCGAATCATTTCTCTGCCAATATTTTCTCAGACCTATCAAATATTATCCCAACAGTTATTGTTATTTCGAATGGATTATTAATCGTATCCACCCCCCAAAGGGTGAACCACAATCTGGCTAGGCCATTGACTTCTTCGTTGTATATTAATGATTATTTTAATATATAAAATTGATGTAAATGTAAGTGGCAAATGTGTCTGCATTTTCTAATATTTCATATCTTTTTTTTCTTTCTTTTTCTTTTTTTATAATTTCTATACGGGAAAAAAAAAGTAATGGAAGGGAAGGAAAAGAGAAAAAGAAAAGAAAAGAAAAGAAAAGAAAAATGTTGGCAGCAATATCGTCAAGAAATGATTTGTAATAGCTACGCTCGAACGAAATCAAAAGAAAGAAAGAAAGAAGAAGTAACGGTTGATTCTTCTCTCTCGAAAACGCGAAGCCCGCGGCTACGAAACGACGACCACGACGACAACGACGACGGATAGACGAGAAAAAACGAAAGAGAAAAGGGGGAAAAAAAAATAGGAAGAAGACAAAAAGAAAGAATTAAAGAAAGAGAGAGATAGATCGGTAAGAACGAAGCGTTGTTGTTGATCTCTCTTTTGGCTGGCAGCCCTTCTCTCTCTTTCTCTCCCTCTCTCTCTCTCTTTCTCTTCCTCTCTCTCTCGAGTGCACATAAGTACATACTTACGTATATACACGCGATCGGTGCCAATGCACGGATCCAACGAATCCGACGAATCCTCGGCACGTCGCCGAGCACGAGTTCGGCACGACAGGAGGAAGGGGAAAGGTTAAACGTTACACCGATGCACCGATGCACCACCGATGCACCGATGCGACGACCTTTGTCCTATGACCTCGCGAGAGCATTCGCAATTAGTCGACGACTGACAACGAAACTAGAGAGCGTGTTTAAGATTATTTCTTTCCTTCCTTCTTTCTTTCTTTCTTTCATTTTCTTCCCTCTCAATTTTGTAAACCTAAAAACTATCCGCCCCACCCTTTTCTATAACCCATAGACTTTTATAACTTATTTTTCTTTCATATTATTTTATTACACTTTTTTATACAGCCTAATATTATAACAATATATTAATTGTAATTTATATTTGACTGATGATTACGATCTATGATAATAACGTGTCAACGATTATAGTAAAAATCATTTTTAACGATATCGTAATAAATAAATTATTGTATTACTGAAGAAAATACAAATGTGAAGAGTATTTTTAATGCGTTAATAGAATATAAATGATCCATATAGAAATTCTTCGCTACCCTCTGACTCGTTTATGCTCATGAAAATTAACACAGTAGTCTAGTCCTTGATTTAGGGGGACTAAAACGTGTGTGTACTTTGCTCTGTACACGGAAATGCCCCGGAGGACTAGGTATCATACCAATCACACGGCCATATCACAGAATCATATATAAACCTACCAACGGGCAAACCGTGAAACTCGCTTTAATGATTAATTCGTAACACGCTTGAAAGAGAGAGAGAGAAGGGAGGAGAGGGGAAAGGAAGGGGGAGGAATTCGAACAACTTTACCTTTGACAACTCGCATACATCCATCTCGAAATTAGGAAGAAACTATGTCTCTTCTCGCAGTCCTACGAAATAATTCTCCGTTTCATCAAAAAATCATAGACAATGTTCAAGAAATTTCTATACCACGATTTTAAAAATGATCAAACGAAATATTATTGCAATGAAATATTATTCACGCGTATATCGATTGTCAACATTTTTGGTTACGACCGATCTAATGTAAGCTCGAAAAATCGTTCGAACAAAATAAACAGAGTGTAATGATTTAAGAAGAAGAAAAAAATAATGAAAAGGGATCTCTCGAAGCATAGGAGAGGGACTACTACTATTCCACTCACTCGCGAGCTCGTCGTTCCGTATTTTAGTCTCACGTTAACGGACGCGACAGGTGCAGAGAGCGACCACGGCGACGCCAACACCGGAGGTAGCAGCTGTTAACTATGTTTTTCGTGTCTGCCAACGTGAAACGCACCTACCTCCCCTTACTTCCACCAACCCCTTTCTCCAAACGCTTTTACCGAATCACTCCCTTCGTCCTGCCCCCCTCTACACCCCCTCCCTCAACTAAACTACCACCGGTCTCTACCTATTTCACATTTGGTGTATCTATTCTTCTCTCTATCTCTATCTCTATCTATCTTTTATTTCTTTTTCCTTTTCTTATTTCTATATCTAGATCCCTGTTTCTCTTGTCTCCTCTAATCGTTAACTTCGTTCTTGTCTAATTGTCTAAGTCGTAAGGTGAAATTGCAACGACTAATGTCTAATGTTACTCGTTACATCTTCGAATATACGATGATTCTACATATTGTAACAGTCTAATTTAAAAACTCTTGAATTTATTCATTGCGTAGATACTATTACTACTAGTTTGCTGGTATGTACAATCATCGTAGTAAAAATATCGAAATTATTGGTCATAAGTTTTCCTAATTATCATCACACTCGATAGCAGAAGCGTTTATGATTTTTTATCCTATTCATAAAAATGTATAACAGGCCAATATACATATATATGTAGGCTAACATATATTTTCATTTCTCAAAATATATATGCTACGAAACATATAAATTTAATCCAGATAAAATTTTGTTTTCTACATTGTATATAATTTACATCAAGAAAAAAATTAATGTAACATACGTATCTAATTTATCTTTATAAACGAAAATTGATAGGGTAACACATTCTAACTAGATTTTCCCGATAAATAGTTGAAAAATTGTCAAAGTTTTTGGCAACCGATCCTACTCGACTTGGCTCAAATTCGTACATACTTTGGCGTGAAAATCAAACGAAGTTTAACGGGTTTATATCTTACGAGAAAGAGAGAGAGAGACGAAAATTTCTATCGAATTTTCGAGTGCAAAGACCTCAGGATACGATCGATTTTTTGCTTTTATGCTAATTACAAATTTTAATTATTATCAATGGACTATTATTATTATTACGATAACGAGAAGTGACTAAGGCATTCAATCAAATGTTAATAAAATTATTCATTTTTACGCGTCTAACAATAAACATGAGATGAAATTATTCTGATCTCATCGTCGGTGTTGTTAATCTATTTGCACGAATGCAAACGACGTATACATACATATATATATACAATATATGAATGCTGTGTGTGTGTATGTGTGTTAACACTTTTCACACGAAACGCTACGAAGAACTTTTTTGCAATTATGTTCGCAAGTACGAAGTTTCAAGGTTGGCCTCCTTCCTAGAGAAAGGAAACGACGTTTTCATTTTTTTATTCTCTCTCACTCACACACACACACACATACACACTCTTTCTCTCTCTCTTTCAACCATATTAACGATAAAGTGGGGTCAAGAAGACGGATATGCGAGCTCTCGTATCCGACGAAGTACGAGCGAAATGAGTCACGTCTAACATAACGCGTCTGAAAATACACAGCGAGAGAGAGAAAGAGAAAGAGAGAGAGACAGAGAGAGAAGAAATACAGCGAAAGAGACGCGAAACGTGAGAGAATGCACCGAGGGACTCGCGAGACGCGTTAAGTTTCAAAATGATCTTTTACCGTTTATATTTACCGTATCGAGCTCCTCCGTTATAGGATAGGACAATAAAAAAAAAACAACAACAACAACAAAAAAGAAAATGAAATTAAAAAAAAAAAGAACAATAAATAACCATTAAATTATACGGGTGACTTATAAAAGAAAACCCAATATGTAACATTTTGAAATAAAATAATATTAATATTGTATACACGTTCATTAATAATGTTTCATTTAATTGCAAGGGTTTCTTTACGCGTATTCGTATAATTTAATTATTACAAAAAAAAAAAGAAAAAAAAACACAACAATAGAACAATTCAAACACACGTGAAAGTCAATATCACTTGGAAAATATATCCCCCCTCCCATAGAATTTGTATTAAAAGAAAAACAAAAAATAATAATAATAATAATAAAAAAGCCGTGAATTTTTTGATTTTATTTCTTTTCGAAATTTGATTTCTTTTGTTTTTTTTTGTTTTTTTTTTTTTAATTCTTTTTTACCGTTTCATTCGAAACGAATCCTCGAAAACGAACATCGATGAAATGATTTTTCATACGTGACCATCGGCCATACGTTATCATTGCTTTGGAAACGGCACGTTATCGTGTGTCCGCATGGGGAACTGGTAGAGCTAGAGTGAGAGAGAGAAAGAGAGAGACAAAGTTGTGCACGTACACACACCCACACAAATACACACATAGATGTATACCTAGCAAGCAAGCAAACCTAGCTAGCTAGCTAGCTAGCTAGACACATGGGCGAATAGGCTAGCCTATGCGAAACGGTATACCGGCACGACACAAAGGAATAAAGAAACGCCGATCGTCGGCGGGGCGTGACGAGCCGATAAAACAAGCAATAGGGTAAAGAGCGTGGGATGGAATTGAGTAAGTGAGAGAGAGAGAGTGAATGAGTGAGTGAGAGTGAGAAAGAAAGAAAGAAAGAGAGAGAGAAGAGGAAAAAAAGGAAAATAAAAGTAAAGATACAAAAAATGAGATAGAAAATAGACAGACAGAAAGAGAGAGAGAGAGAGAAGGATAGAGGAGGGGAAAGGGGGGAAGGACGTTTCATTTTCGACGTTTTAGTTCGCGACATCTGCGACCGAGAAATGGCTACTGTTCGACGTCGTTGGTAGTATGACGATGGGTTAAAGGGAAAAAGAGACTAGCAAGAGAAATAGAAGGAGGAAAAGGTGGAGGTGGAAGTGGAGGTAGAGGTTGGAGGATGGGCTCGCTCGACAGCCGAATTAATTGGAAGTTTTAAGGTAATTGGAATCGATAACGGCGAGGTGAATAAGAACTATCGCACGAGCTTCGAACGTCAATGTTCGTGGAGAGTTGCTTCGAGAACTATTGCTGCTGCTACTGCAAGTGCAAGTGCAAGTGCAAGTGCAAGGAAAGATACCGTCAAGATGACGAAATATTCACATGACTTCCAAAAAGAGAAAGAAGAAGTAGCAAAACATAGTACGCGAGAGAGGAAACTAAATCTAAGAAATTATATTATTGGTTTGTCTATTAATCATTTAAATATCAGACGCACGAAACGCATTCTCGTAGATTTCTATTGAAGGAAAGAGAACGGGAGAGTCTGAAGAGAGAAGGAGAGTGGGAGGAAATGAGGGAAAGGAAAGGGGTAAGGGAGAATCCTCCCATTTTAATATCCCGCTTTCGTCCCAATCGACCTAATTGGAATCGAGCGTACGAATTTCAGGAGTACGAGGAGTAGTACTCGTAGGATGGTAACGTCGTTACTGGGCATCGCGACGAGGGTGAGGTCCTTTCCCTTGTCTGTTGCCATAGTCATCCCTTCGTGTCCTCCTCGTACTACTCCTCCGTCTCCTCCTCCTCCTCCTCGTCCTGGTGTGTAGTCCTGGTTCGCGTAGCTGTTTCTGCTACTGCTGCTGCTACCGATCGTTTCGGTAGAATCGATCGATCGAGTATTCTCATAATCGATACATGTCGAATACGAAACACACACGAACGTTAGATATCTATACATCTATACATAGTCAAACATACAAATATACCATCATACGTATACGCCGATGCATTAATATACTCGTCGTCCTCTAAGGCTCTTCTCTTCCACTACACGCCACGCTTATGTACCATCACACACACACACGCATACACAGACACGATTATTCAACATAACAGGAGGAATAGTAGTAGAACGCACGAGATACGAAACGACGTGCTTCACGATGTGAAATAGCAAATTGAAGGAGCATTTAGTCGTTACAATCACCCTCCTACATACTATTTCTATCTATCTATCTATCTATCTATCTATCTATCTATCTATCTATCTATCAGTTATCTATCTATTCCGTTGGTAGTTAGGCACGTGAACAGACCTAGTACCAATGTGCATCCATTGAACGTATGTATAATATGCATGATATTACACATATCTAAGAGAATTATGCGACGAACGATACTCTGATACGACGGAAGAGATCGGGTTCTACGAAGGAATACTATGCGAATACATTATGTGTCACTCCCAGAACCCCGTGACGAACATCGTAACGAAATACCTTAAGATGAAATATCAAATTAACAAAGTACCTTGCTTATTGTATTACTACGCGATTACGTCACTCCCTTTTCCATAACTCGGTATCGCGTGCATTCAGTTGAAATGGCCTACGTTAGGTTAATTTTCGCGTGTATCTTTATTCCTATCTTTATGACCTTATACATAGTGAAACGTTTCAATCGAAACAACATTGTTTTGTAGATCAAAATTATTCCAAGTTTTAACAAATATTTCTTCACGCAGTTCGTTGAGATTTTCAATGCTACCCCCCACCTTGTATAAATGAAAATTCTTATAATTATTATTATTATTATTATCATAGTCAAACATTTACATTGCAATCTGTTAACAAATAATAAAAAAAAAATCGAAATTCTTCGAAATAATATCAGATACATTTGAAACATTCCATCGAATCTTCAATTTCGTATTCGAATCACTCGCTTCGTCGCAGACCATCAAAGTTTCCAACAACGAACTTGACGAACTTCTGATCGATGTTCTTTGACCACGGACACGAGACTATAGTAAACTATCTTTCAGTAGTGACCAATGACGTGCTAACCGTAATTGAATTTCTACAACGATTAATCTACACAAAACTTTGCACATAACTAAAATCCATAGATACCTCGTAAGTATAAAAAACAACGTTTTATACGAGTTCGAATTTAAAATCAAATTTCTTGAGATAAAAAATCTTCGAAGGTAGGAGAAAAAGCGAGTAAACGTTTCCTCCTACGAATCCGATCTCATTGACCAAATAATAATAAAAAAAAATAAAAAAAGAAAGAAAGGAAGGAAGACGGAGAAAGAGATAAAGAGATAAAAAACAAAGTTATTTTTTTTTTCTTCATCGTGACGAATTAATCTAGCTTCCTCGTAGGTACGGATCTTGTCCTTGGGAGATGGCCGACGACGATCGTAGAAAAGAAAGAAATACGAGGTCTATGTAAGACGTACGAAACGGTAATAGCCACTCTCTTTTATTCCCCAAGTCAAAAAATGAGCCTTTATTTCATCGTAGGAAAGCGAGGAAAGCCGCATTTCTGGCACCTAAACAGCCAAGAAACGAGACGTAGACTCCATAGAGAATGAGTAAGTGAAGGGGAAAGGGAGGATATACAAGGAAAGAAAGAAAGAAAGAGAGAAAGAATAAAAAGTTTGGTGGTTCGTTCGAAAGGGAGTGGTAACAGGAGAAAGAGGACAGGCTGCCAGCCGAGGTCCGGTCCTACGTAATGCAATGGTTTATTGCTAATATTTTCTCAAGAGTAATATTGGCTCCGAGGACCAAAAGAAAGAAAGAAACAAACAGAGGGAAAGAGAAAGAGAAAGATAGTTTCTCTTATATCCAACGAGAAATCTTTAAGAATCGTAGCCGTTGTATTGCTGTTAACTTTAGTTATGTATTGTGTGTGGGTGTATGTGTGTGTGTGTGTGTTGGGTTACGTTCAACAAGAAGACCATACTACTTTCACGAGGCCATTCGAATCCCGAAACCGAGTAGTATCATCGCGAGGGTGTTCACGCGAATTCCCCCTCCTCCACCCCCAACTATGAGAGAAGCTTCAAAAGAACATTATTCTTCTTGACTATTATCAGAGTGGAAATATCACATATAACCGATATAAAAGATATATATATATATAGATATATATCTTATTTCTTTTTGAATCACCATTAAATAATAATAAACCTTTCTTTCTGTCTTTTAACATTATTATTATTATTTTTATTATTAAGTATTATTACGTAGATTTCAATGTGCATTAATTAAATGCATCCTCCCTATTGATTCGTTTCGTAAATAAATACCAACAATACGTCGTTCTCAAATCTTTAAACTCCAATATAATATACGAGGTGATTCTCATTTTCCAACTATTACGTACGTAAATGTGATACTTCATTTCTATCTCTCTTTCTTTTTTCAAATTTATCGAATACTTTATTACATTTTAACCGACCAAATCGCTTTGCCAAATATTCTTCGAACGACGAATTTAATAGCTCTAAGAGATATAAACATATTCCAAAAACGTCTAGCATCAAAATCCTTTTTATTTTCTTCTATTTTTCGTAGGAAAAGATTTACGTAATTTTACTATAAAAAGAGAATAAAATCGTGCTCGAAGTAAAATAAACGATTTCTAAAAAAGAAAAAAAAAAAGAAAAAGAAATCAAAGCTTATTTTCATCTTTTAAATGCCGATAAAGAAAGAGAGAGAGAGAGAGAGAGAGAGAATGAGATAGAGACCACCCTGAAAACACAACGGAGACGTGGATTACAACAACTCGCGTGGGATGAAATAAATCGGTGTTGTGTACGAGGGTCCACATGCTAGGCGGCCGTTTCGTTGGCCGGATTAAACGTAACGAGTGCCATTCTTTGCCATTCTTGTGTATGTGTGAAAAAGATAAAGAGAAAGAGAAAGAGAGAAAGAGAAAGAGAGAGAGAGAGAGAGAAAGAGTTAAAAAGACACATAGAGAAAGAGAAAGATATAGGAACGTGCGAGAAGAGACTGCTGAAGATCGACGGACAAGCGAGCCTTTCAAACGAACCCCTCCTCCCCACCCCCTTCCTCACCCCCCCCCGTACGACGACATTAATGGCTTCCAGAATTAAACGACGTCGACGACGTCGACCAAGAAACGAGCAAGACGACGACGACGACGACGACGCAGACGAAGACGACGACACCAACGATGAACCGACGATAGAGAAACTCGACGATCCTCTCTCGATTTCTATCCCTCGTTTATTACTCTATTCCCTTCCTCCCTCCCTCCCACCCCGCCCCCCCCCAATCCCCTTGCCCCTTCATCTTTCTATTTTTACATCGGAACTTTAGCGACCGATAACTAACTAACTAAATAACTCTCCGACTTCTCTATTTGAAAATTGTTAACTACTTTTCTATTAGCAAAATCACTTGCGAATTATTTTTATTATATATATATATAACACTATATATATGTATATAACTAAGTATTAATATTATATATAATAATATAATAATTAACTACTAATATTATATATAATATAATAATTAACTCCAAACCCGAAAGGGGCGGATTAATATTATATATAATAATATAATAATTAACTATTAATATTATATATAATAATATAATAATTAACTACTAATATTATATATAATTTTATATATATATATATATATATATATATATATATATATATATATATAACACTCCTGACGATTAAATTATATTTTTTTTTATTCGTATGGGGATTTTTTCTTTTTTTTCTTTTTTCCCGAAGGAAACACGTTCCTACCCTGTCGGAATTGATTTTTGATGGGAGTTTCGTTCGAAGCCGCGTGCGTCGAATGCGAGAAATACACGAGCGAATACACGAAAGAGCGAAAAACGTTTCTCTCATATAGTATAACCCGAACGAATAAAAAGGTTCACGGAGTGTTAATTGAAAAAAAATAAATGATTATAAGCGTAACACGATAAAGAAATATTATTGTTCTCTGCTTTTTTTATTTCATCATCTTCTTCTTCTCCTTCTTCTTCTTCTTCTTCTTCTATTCTTTCAATACTCGTTCGATGACGATAAAGAAAAAAAACATGAAATAATAAAATATATATATATAAATGTACACGTATGTGGTTGGTTATTTATCTAACTTCGATTCTTATCTACCTCGATATCAAGAGTTTATGTGTTTCTTTAGCTATCAGCAAAGAAAAGCAACATGATGATAACGTTGACTACGATAGCCAGGTTATTTCCGTTCTTATTATACTTGCTCGATCGCAGACTCGACTACTAACACACAATAGGAACAATTTAATGCGTTCAACTTCGATCATATTTGCCGATAATATGCGTGTGCGTTTGTTAGTATTCTTTATGAAAGAAACTTCTATGAGGAATAGAAGGCTTAAAAGATAGTACGATTTTATCTTTATCCATATTATTACGTCAGATATCTATAAATTTCCGTTCATCGTAACTGTATACTCTTCTGTTTTTTATATCTACCTATATATTACAGTAAGTGTCAAATTATCGATACAATCGATTTTAGAATAAAAAACAATTTACAAATAAATATATATTAATATAATTTATATAAATTAAAGATAATTATTTTTATAATTAATAATAAATACTTTTTTTAAATAATTTCGATCGGATATTTAATTAGATGAACATTTACAACGTACAATTATCACCTGTTAAAAACGTTAAAAAAACAAATGTACTTTAATTTAAACAATCGATTATATCGAGTAAAAAGTAAATTAGAGTGTTCGATTTACCTTAAATAATCGTAATTAATTAATTAATTAATAGTAGTCAAAAGTTAATTAGAATATTCGATTTACCTTAAATGATTGTTAATTAATCGAAAGAAACGATTTTTGTTGCCTAAAACTCGAAGAATATGATTTACGTACCGTCCCCTTCGAAATCCACCGTTGAAATGAGACGTTGTCCTCTGTGAAAGTTCTTTTATTAAATGTTGTTTATATGACTTTCGGAACGTTACGCACGTGTAGAAAATCAATAATCTTCGTAGTAAATAGAATTTCCTTATTCGTAAGGACATATAAACAACATTCAATAGGAGAACTTTCATAGAGGACAATACCTCAGTTTAACGCGTGATTTGGAGGAAGACGGTTTATATAATAGTACGCTCGTGCTTTTAAATAATAAAAAACGTTTCCTTCGATTAATTAACAATCATTTAAGGTAAATCGAACATTCTAATATATTATAATAATATTTAGGATTGTTTAAACTAACATATATTTTTTGTAACACATTCCTAGCTTAGCGATAAGTTTGAATTTTTATTTTATAAAATATCAAATCGAAATTGATATTCGAAGCATATTTTTGATACTAAACAAATATTTAAATAACAATTCTTTTATAGTTATATCAAATAGTTAGATTTTTAGTGACGAACGTTACCTGTACGTTATTTTCGCATTTGCTTAATTCATTTGTTACAAATAATTTTTACGAATTAAATTCATTAAATATGTAATTAAATTATACTAATGTATTTGTTTCTAAATTTTCTTCATTCGAAATACGCTGTATTAATAATTTTCAAGGAAAAATCTAGTAAGAGCAACGATGTACGATTTTAAAAAAGATACTGTATATTTATTTTGTTCGTTATTTTTTTAATAATTCCTAGTCATATAATTTACTAATACATACGAACGAATAAAAAATGATTCTGACAAATCTTCAAAGAAACTAATAATATATTTGTTATCCGTTTAGAAAAATTTGACCAAATGCTATCTACACAAATTTGCAGAGTTCTACGTAAAAGAATACTATTACAAGTTACGTTTAACGATTGCATCAGGATTGCAACAGAGTTGCGTGATAATTTCATCATGATATTAAAAAATATATTTTTGTTAGTACTGGTAAACGTAATTTCTAATATAAACAAGAAAATACAAAAAATGATCTAATAAATAAAGCGTATATTAGTCGGTACGCAAAAAAATTTGGTCTACTCTATATATATTTATATATTTTATTTAAAATGCATATTATTTTGATTATACGAGAGAGAGAGAGAGAGAGAAAACACAAAGAACGAATTGTTTAATGCTTTCGTGTCACACGCGAGAGAATCTCGCGAGTTGGCGGAAGAGAAAACGATCGATTCATTAAATGGTTAGAATACGTCGACGTGTTCCAATTATGCTATTACGAGAGATACCGACATATTGATGTATTCTAATTCTACGATTACCTTCCGGTACTCTATATGAGAAAACGTACCAGTTACGTTGTCAACGTCGTCATAATATAATAGAATCGTTATGAAACGCGTCAATCCAAACACTATGCGGAATTACTATTGTCGTTTAAACAAATTTTATTATTTTATATTTATTCTTATATTTATTCTTATTTTATATTTATTCTTAAATTTTTAACAATTAATATAGGTGGTATATTTATTTGAGAAACATATTTAACATATATAAAAAAAGCTTACATATAATTATAATATATATTAATGATAAATACAAAAATAGATTAATCCAAAAAACATAAGATTTGAATAATTTTGACAAATTAATTATCATACTTTGTATGGAAACGATTTGAATTGTTTTTCATTTTTCTTTCTGTTATATTTGTTTTCAAATTATAAATGTAAATGCAAGCTTAATTGAGTATACAAAGTATCTAATGAGAATGATTAATTTGTTGAAAAAAAAAAAAAAAATCGCTTTGAAATGAATCGTCGTTGATCCATCACTATTCGGAAACGTAATTTACACTTTGACGAGTATCATTTGCAAAAGAGAAAAAAAAGAAAAAAAGATGAAAAAGAAATGAGTAGAAATAATAGTTATATAGATCAACGTTCCCTAATTTAATCAGAGAAAAGGCTATTTGCGCGTCGAGTTACGAACCTACGAGAGAACCTTCAAGATAAAAGATTATACGCGATTTTTACGCAGTAAGTATTATAAGTCTTCCTTTTTCTTTTTTACTTCCTTTTTTTTTTTTATTCCTTTTTCCCCCCCTTGTCGTCGTTCGATTCATCGAACTCGAGAACTCACGAAAAGAACGACTTTCTTTCCCCGACGTCCTCCCTCCCTCCCGCCACCCATCCCCCTTTCCCCCTTCTCGTCTGCCCTCAGGCGTTGAATAATTGTCTCTATTAATAACTGCAAATTCAATTTTCGCATTCAATATCCGCGAGAAAAGACATTTCGACAGGGGAAGAAAAAGAGCCACACCCTGCTCGTATCTTTGACTACCACCCACCCCGCCCATTTAATCGTACCCACGTTTATATACATCTATATATATATATATATAAAGTTATGTATACGTTAAGCATTTCTTACGCGATTAGAAAATCGTATAATCTTTTGTGTAGCATTAAAAAAAAAAAGATATTTAACGAAAAATGTTTCTTCCTTTATTCTAACGATTTATTAAATTCCACTTTTCTATTTAACGCTAATTGTAAGTTCACCAACTTGAAAAGTTTGATATTCGATAATTGGATTAATATAATCGTTTGATAAAAATGTATCATTAAATAACATAGAAATATGTAAAATGTAATAATATATCGTGATAAATTTTTAATATAAATTAATAAATCCAAATTGTACAATTTAGATATAAGTTTATTTATTTGATTAATATAATCGTTTGATAAAAATGTATCATAAAATAACATAGAAATATGTAAAATGTAATAATATATATAAATTAATAAATCCAAATTGTACAATTTAGATATAAGTTTTTGGGTATTTTTGCATATTATCGGATCCTAAATATATTTCAATTGTAATTAAAAAAAAAGAAAGAAAAATCATAGGTTTCTTAGATCTATACATATATATAAATCCTAGTATTACAGGAGATAAAATATGAATTGAAGTGAAGATAACGACGATGACTACCGAAGATGAAAGATTAATCGATAATAAGATAATGTAGTGTTATATTACCTTGATACTGTCGTAGCAAGCAGTGACCCGTCCATTCTGCACCTCGACGTTGGCTGGTGGGTGAGCGAACTTGCACTCCGTGTCAGGCCTGGTACACTTGTTGCGTTGAAACTCTCTGCAAACCTCGAGCTGGAGCCACCGCGAGTCCTTGCCATTGAGTAGGTTATTCATGTTGACCATTGCCATTCTCCCAGTACAAGAAGAGAACGTGCGAGATACTTTGTATCTCTCTTACTTTCCTTTTTTTTATTTTTTTTAATTTTTTTTTTTACTATCCTTCTTTCTTTAACGCACTTCTCTATCTATCTATTTCTTTCTTTCTCTCTCTCACTTTCTTTCTTTCTTTATCTGTCTCTCGTTGTTTCGAACGAGAAAGAGAAGATGAAGAAGAATAAGAAGAACTAATGATAGTAGTAGTAGTAGTAGTAATTCTTGGCTAGATCAACGATGAACAAGTAGTAGACGTCTCAGTTGGTCGTTGTTGCTGTTAATGTTGATTGATTCCTTCCTTCCTTCCTTCCTTCCTGTATTTATTTAATTATTCTCTCCTTTTCTTCTTAGCTTTCACTCGCGTCGGACCGATCTTTTATCGATAGGATTGATGATCACCCTTCTTTCGTTTCGAATATATATCGAATAATATTTGATTAAAAAAATTGCTCTCAAAAGCTAGCTACGACCACGCGGCACACCCTATAATACGGATTTCGTTGAATCGAGGTCTTTTTTATCGACGGAACGAATGAAAATAAAAGAAAAATCAAAGAAAACAAAAGGAACAATTATCTATCATAAGCTATGTTAAAAACCGTTCACGCACGGGGGATCGTTCACGCAAGAAAAATATATCAAGAGAGCCCAATCACGCTTCTTTCTCTCGGACCTCGTTAAACGTAAATCGCTGAACAGTAGGTTTGCCGCGGGTCGTTGCGTATACCTTGGGGGATACGAGTCTTCGTACCTTTTTCCTTTTTTTTTTATTTATTTTGTTCTTTCTTTCTTTCTCTCCTCGTAGAAATTATCGACGAACGAACGAACGAACGAAAAACTTTGGATCTTTCGGCCCTTCTCTTTTCAAACTTCCTTGTATTATTTTAATAACCAACCCAAAATGACTCACTCGTGTTTGTCTTTACGTGTACGTGTATTATTTTTCCAATTTGTATTTTTCTATAATCGCGAAAGGATATACAAATCCACGAAGGAACAAAAAACTTGACTCGCGTTAACAAACACGAAGGACAATTATTTTGAAGGATCGTCCGTCCCCTTTCTTTCTTTTTCTTTATTTTCCTTTCGAATTATGCCAAACTTTTTTGTTTTTTCCTTAGCTTTCCTTATCGACGATCAGGTGTGGATTGTTAATCAGTCGTAATAAACAGTACCTAATTGGAACTGTTGCGTTAACGTTTTTATTAGCGGCTACTGCTTCTGGCTTTTACTTTTGCTTTTGCTTTTGCTTTTGCATTTGCTTTTAAAGCTGTTGCTGCTTAGAAGAGATTTTCGTTGCGGTCAAAGAGAGACACTAGGCCGAACTTATGATGGTTGGGTGTAATACGTTCAACGCGAGAAGTAGGTGGAGTGAAAGAGAGAAAGAGAGAGGAGAGAGAAAGAGAGAGAGAGAGAGAAAGAGGGAGAGAGAGAAAGAGAGAGAGAGACAAAGCTTTCTTTCATCCAATTATCGGACAACAACTTCTTCGTTTTCGTATATTTTTTCGCGTAGTAACTGTATCGTTGTTCACGTTACTGCTGTTCTCTTTTAAATGAAATTTCTTTCTTAATCGCTTCTGATTATTATAATTTATAGGAAGCGCCAGGGACACGTGTACGTACGTGTCTTCACTGTTTTATTTATTTTTTTTTTTGTATAACTACTACTTTTACGTGCACTGCAGTAAACTTTTAATCTTGTTGTTGTTATTGTTGTACGATGCAGTTGATATTCACGGAAGATCTCGACTTGTCCGAAGAAAAAGAAGAAATAGTAGTAGTAGTAGTAGTAATAGAAGAAGACAAAGATGAAGAAAGGAGGATAGAGCTAGCTGATCACTCGATTAATTTACTTTTGTTCCTTTTTTTTTTTAAGAAAAGACCTTTTCCTCTCTCTCTCGAAAACTCAGCGAATAAAACAACTCCGCAAATCTTTCTCTCCTTTTTCTTTCCTTAAACCCTCCTTCTCTACTCTCGACTCCGTAACTCTTCTTCTTTCGTGCGAGCAAAGCTTGTGGAAGCCTTCGAAACTCTTCTCTAAACGTCTCGACGAAGATAACGGGGACGATGACGATGATTGTGTTGTTGTTGTTGTTGTTGTTGGTAGTGGTGGTGGTGTTTTGTAGCCGCAAACGTTGCTTTTTATACAGACTACTATTGCTGCTGCTGCTGTTTCTGCTGCTTCTTCTGCTTTTACTTCTACTTCTGCTGCTGTTGATGATGTAGTAGTAGTAGTAGTAGCATGTATTGTATGTATACGTGTCTCAAAAAGCCGCTGGTGGTGTCCTTCAAGCCGGTCTCAAACCAACGCGTGTCTCGTGTCGAGTCTACTGGAAAGGAAGGTCGGTCAGGAGGAATTGAAAGTTTTTTTTTAAAAATGAAAAAAAAAGAAAAGAAAGAAAAACGAAGAGAGAGAGAGAAAAAAAAAATGAAAAATCAATTAGGAAAGAAATTACTTTAAAGACGCGAGACGTGCTCTCGATAGGAGGATCGAGCGAGCGAGTGAGAGAGGTCAATCGTGATAAACGACATGTGTTGAATTTATAATAGAAGGGGAGAAGACTTCAATATCGAATAGAAAGAAACAAAAAAAATATATATATAACTAGACGATATATGTTAGAAGAGAGGGAAAGAGAAAAACCGGTAAGCACGTGAAAGGCGAAAAAGCAAAGTAGTGGGGATAAAAAGAAGAAGAAGAAGAAGAGGAGGAGGAGGAAGGGAGAGCAAAGGTCCGGTTCGTAGGTCGATCCGTGTCGGGTCGAAGGACGAAGGCCTGTGAGAAGCTGGAATAGAATAGAGAGAAGGGATTTGGATAGAAAAAGAAAAAGAAAAAGAGACAGAAAGAGAGAGAGGGGGGAGAGGAGAGGGAATGAGAATTGCGAGTTAGCGAATGACGTTGCGTTTCCGTTCTTCGGATTTACGTCATTTATTCGGCGCGTTCCTGGCTCCTCCCTTACGCTCGGACTCCGGATTCTGCTGTTCTGGAAACATACCAAAAGCGAAAACTCGCATTACTGCGGATGCAAAGGCTTAAAATGCTTCTTGTTCTGTGGGCTACAGGGTGGGCTGGGGGTTCGGGGGTTGGTTGACCGGTCTAAAGGGTCCGACTAGACGAATACAGCGAAATAGAAAAAGACATAGAAGGATAAGAGAAAGATAGAAATAGAGTATCGAGGATTCTACTAGTCGAAAGGGTCAAGCAAAGGGCACCGAGTAATACGAAAAGTACTGGCAGTTGGGCTTTCGAGGGAGCAAAAAGCTTAGGCCGAAAAGATAAGATATATATATGTATATATGTATATGTATGTATGTTAGTACATGTGTATATATGTATAATATATATGTATGTATATTTATTATAAAGGTAGATAGAAAGAAGGAGAGAGTGAGAGAGTTTAGAAAAAGCATTAGGACTACCAATGCAAGCACACTTAATTTAATGCCAAGAAAAGCATATATAATGCTGACAATCCAATAACGAAAGTTAATAACGCTACTTTTTTTATTTTTTCTTTTTATCGCATATTTAAATAAAAATTCAAATATTCTATTTTCTCTTTTTGGTTTTTTTTTCTTCTTCTTCTCTTTTTTCTTTTTACGTATTTCGTTTTTCACGATCTTTTTATTTTGAATTTGTTTAATGATTTGTTTAGACAGAGAGATATTATTATTATTATTATTTTGTATTTTCTTTAAATCTCTCTTACACGTATGTATTTAATTTATTTTTTTTTTTTTATTTGAATATATTTTTCTCGTATCTTTCGTTCGTCGTTTCGTTTTCTCTATTTTTTCCCTTTTTTTCCTGTCTTTATCGTTTTCTTCTCGCAATTTTGGTATTTTTTCTTTGTTTGCCTTATAACACGGCAATCGTTTAAATCGTCCATTGCCAAGAGATAAAGGGAAAGAAAATTCGCACAGTTCTACACGCGAATCCCAGTGCTAATAGGACAGATAATATGCCCTCCAACGAGGTACTCGTACTTCGTACAATGTTTGTTCAACGATAATGTCGTTTCTTGGGATACGTGAACACGGAAAATCTGACTATTTTCGTTTTTCGAGATAACGTTTTAGAAATGAGAAATAACGATGTAGTTATAATAAAACTAAATCCGTTCCGCTTATTATATATATTTTTCAATTATTCTAATGTTTATATCGATTTATAAATTTGAATTGCTTTTTTAGAATTAACCAAATATTTTCTATTTCGATCGATTACAACAATAGCTTTTAACGTTTAGAAATACAAAAGGTTTTAGTATATACCTAACATCACTTTGAAGAAAACACCCCCTGTAGGGAAGAATAATCTATGAAAAGGGATCGTAGAAAAATCTTGGGACCAAAAGATTTCACACTTTTACTGAATGGCTTTAAAAGATCGAAAAGTTTTGAAAGAGGACCTGTGAGGTTTACATTATTTCCTTCAAAACATTCTAATTTCTATATTTACTTGTATATTTACCTTACTGTGGTTTGGGTATCGATTACAACATCTTTTTGTGTCAAAATATCTAAACAACATCATTATCGAGGCACCCCGGGGTGGGGGTTAAGGGAAATCTATGAAAAGGGACTGAAAGATTTTGGGTGAAAAGATTTCGATCGTTTTACACGCGAGAATGATGGTTAAAAGTCAAAAAGTTTGCGAAGAAAAGATATAATGGCAGACAAGTGTTATAAAAACCCACAAAACATGGGTGTGTTTTGTTGTATATTGCCGTTTCCTCTTTCGATTTTCATCGAAGCGTTAAGCCACGCGCAAAGCAAGGAACACACCTTGCCTCGAGATAATCGTTCTACCTGGGTCGTCAGGTAGATCTAGGTAGTAGGTAAGGTGCTAGTCAATGTTTTCGAAGAACCATCCCAACCAACCGACAAAGACAGACACAGAAAGATAGATCAGACGGGAAGACAGGTAGGCAGGTAGAAAGGTAGGTAGAAAGGAAGGTTTCCTTTCTGAAAAGGAAATACACCAGATGTAAATAGAGAGGTGCCCTTTTTTTTTCTTCTTCTTTTTTTCTTCACGAAGCAAATCATCGCTGCGAACAGCCACAACAAAACCCAACACAACGCACTCTCCTAAAAAGGCCAATAAGTCTTTAAAGCTGGAAAATGAGACACGGGGGTTGTAAGTATATAATAGAGATGACACGTGCTCAAGTTAAAAGATCTCTAATATCAATCATAATAGAAATACAAATAGGATAATATACTTAAAGAATTATCTATGACAAATTTTATCCAATGGAATTCAACTTTTTTACGATATCACTGTTCTTACGAATTATGTAACACGGAAATATATAAAACGCGTAATCAAAACCGTACCTTATAGTATATAATCTTACCAATAGGATAATACGATATTCAATTGATATTTAATCCAATTTTTCTAAGAACAAATTATTTTCGTTTCCATGTCGTATCGTTAAGAAAAATAAAAAAAAAAGAAAAAAAAGAAGAAGAAGAAAAACGGAAAAAAAAGAAAATCGTAAATAGAGAGTACGTTTTTGTAAGCTCGGGAAAAAAAAAGGGGGAAGGCATAAGTAACCCCTTAAGCCGAGTTCTCGCTTCCGTCGTCGTGCGTTGTGTAAAAGCTTCGGCGGAAAATGGAGGAACCGTAACTTCTTCCCGAAGTGTGTGTGCGTGAACATGTGTGTGTCTTTCTCTCTCTCTCTCTCTCTCTCTCTCTCTTTTACTTTACCAAATGCTATAACGCGAACTTGCCAGAGATATAACACACATCTACCTTGATCTCGAGCATACGTTAACCGTTGAAAAACTGCGTTTACTTATACAGAACATAAACATCACTTTGAGAAAAAGTGAGATAGAGATAGAGATAGAGGTAGAGTGATAGAGAGATAGATATAAAAAAAGAGAGAGAGAGAGAGAGAGAAAACATGTAGCTCTTCTCGTAGCGTTCGTCCACGTTTATCGTCCGTGTGTACTTTATGTGCGACGCGGAGACGGTTAAAAAGTAAAAGAAAATGTACACAGGTATGCTACTACCTGTTTTATATGTGTTAGTATACAATGTACCTATTCTATCTGTATATATATATTTATATGTATATATATTTATATGTATATATATTTATATGTATGTACGTGTAGGTGGATGATTGTAGATACAGGTATCGGTATGCGTGTATAGGTATGAACGTATGTGTGTGTGTGTGAGTGCTGGACGAAGAGGAGACTATAGTACAATTTCACGTAGCGCAAAATAAGCCGCTTACGAAAAGCGGCAGCAGCGAATCGCAATTTCTCTCGCAACTCTCTCTCTCTCTTTCTCTCTCTTTTTCTCTCTGACACGAATTACGCTGTCGTGTGCGACAACGTAACCTGCCGCCCTGCGGAGAAAAACATTTCGACCAATAAAAAACATGTTTTTTCTCTGATACCAAGAAGAACAACGAAAAGAGCAAGAGGGAGAGAGAGAAAAACAAAAGGGAGGGAAAATTGTGAGTGGGATGAAAAGGGGAGGGAGAGAGGGGATCGTTTCTATCGGAATATCAACGAATCGATCTTTATTAGTTATCATCGATGCATCGAGAAATGTAATTAATTTGCTAATTTGTCTTTTTATTTTATTTTATTTCATTTTTTTTTTTAATTTTTACGTGTGTTTTATGTTTCATTTTTTTTTTTTTTAATGTTTTATATATTTTCTAATTTTGTTCGTAGTAATCAAGTAAGATGCAAAAAGATAAAAAGTCGATATTCTGGTGAAACTGTATTAGAGTGTATAGACCGATAAAAAAACGAATAAAAAAAAAGAGAAAAGGAGTGAGAGAGAGGGGGAGAGAGAGAAAGAGAGAACACGAATTTCTATCGGATTGGCTCTTTGGAAGAATCTCGTTTCGTTTTTGGCGCAACCGATTGAAGAGAGTGGAAAGAGCACTTCGTCCTATAAACAATATTAATTAACCTGATTTCTCTATAACACATAGAGAAACCAATGCTATTCGTTTTAATTAATTTTATAGAACGTATATACAACTTTAAATATACAAAAATATATTGCAGATCCAAGGAATAGAGAGACGAGTAGATATATATATATATAAATGTATGCATAGATCTTAATCAGTTAACGTTGATAAATGAAAAACCTATCGAGAAGAATTAATCAAAGATTGACAGAAAATATTCGTAACCGTTATTATACTCGTTGCGTTCATTTGTATATAGAAATTTATTGAAGTGAAGAATGGAAAATCTTCAATAGAAGGCAAGAACCTTGACGCTCTAATGTTAAACGATAATTATAACCGTCGTGTAAAAATGTTGCAACGTGTTCTTATCCTAATAGAAAGAAGACAATAAAAAAAAACAAAGTTACGAATCATTAGAAATATCAAAAATTAAAACGAAACAATTGTCATTGTATAAAATTGATAATATATAAAAGTTAAATTAAGGAACAAATTTAATAATAATAATAAAAATACTACTAATAATAATAATAATAATAATAATAATAATAATAATAATAATAATAATAATAATCATCGGTGATTGCGTTGAAATCATATTTTGGAGTATTTGATCAGAATTTTCGATGAAACAAAAAATTGCTAAGGTATACTCCTTGATATAAACAAAAAAAGAGAAAAAGAAAAAGAAAAAAAGGACGAATGAGAGAATTTAGTTAAACTATCGAGCGTATCGAGGGCCGAGATCGAGACAGACACGATTAGCGTACATATCTTTCGTGACTCGCGTGCTCAAGAGGCTCGACTCTTGGTCGAATCGATATCGTGCACGAATGCGGCTTCCTCCACTTCTTTCACGTGACTACCGCAGAAAAGAGGGCCGACCAAATCAATATCTCACACAGACATTTCGTCGTCGTCCTCGTTCTCCTCCCCCTCCTCCTCCTCCTTATTCTCGTCCTTCTTTTCGTCCTTCCATATTCCTACCTCATCCCTTCCACCTCGTACGAATTTAAGTGCGTCTAATTCGACGTTGCGTATCAATCAAAAATTTTCTAATTACTTATCTCTTAGATTATCTTTTTTCGAACATTCTATCTCTCTCTTTTCCTAACGCAAACTAAGTTTGAATCACTTAAACACGTTAGAGCAACCGTCCACCAAAAGGACTTATACGTAGAGGAACATTACGAAACGGGACATACGAATTTTCGTCTAATGAATTTCGTTAAAAGCCAGACAATCGTCAAAGTTTGTACTTTAGGGTCAACCCGAGCGCTATATTGTTGATCCTTTAGTATTGTATCAAAAGGGTACAGAACATAGTGAAAATGTACTCGGTTGTTATTCCCTCTCTCTCTCTTTCTCTCTCATACATGTACATAGTTCAGTCGCAAACTACTACTACTACTACTACTACTCTACTACTACTACCTATCCACCTATTTATCCGACAAAAGTCGGATTTTCCTTTCTCAAATTCGGAGTTAACTTAAGCAGGGAAATATCTTCGAGAAGAAACTCGATATGCGTGTTCTCCAAACACAGAAACGTCCAGATAAAGTTGAGATAGAAAGAAGGGATACATACGGTCGGTGGTAGCGTAACTTTACGGAATCTCGAAGCGTCATGAAAAATGCATTATCAAGGATAACTCTCCGTTTGCCTTGTCGAATTTTCTACTTTATCCCTGTTACCAATGTCCTTCAATTTTAAACCCATCTCTAAAACTTTCAATAAACTAAATTATTCTATTCCTTTATAGCTAGCTGGCTAGCTATCTAGCTAATATTCTTCAATCATTTCACATTACAAATAAAACAAATAAGTACACGTTGCAAAGAAAAGCAAAAAGAAAAAAGAAAAACGAATGAGAATTACTTTCGACGATGCATCGTAGAAACAAAAACAGAATATAAAAAATATTTTAATATAAAAAAGCAAAAAAGAAAAATGAGAAACTTTGATCCCCTTTAGTGCAGAGAATCCTATTTATATCGTATCCCCATTATAATGCATCGAGTGGATAGGTGATTGCGGTCGATTGTAAAAGTTCGATGATGCGAACAGCCGTCGTTGATAAAGAGACCGGTATTGATAGTCAAGAGAGAACAGAGTAACAGAGAGTGATCGAAGCGAGAAAGGATGAAAAAGTAAAGAAAGAGAGAAAGAGAGAGGAAAAAAAAGAGAGGGAAAGGGGAAGAGAAAAAAACATGATTTTTAACGTTTCCAATAGAACGAGCAACCGATTAGCTTGCCTATGGCAGCGTATGGCACACGTTTCAGAGAGGAAGCAAGCTAGTAGAGAGTAGAGTAACATCAGAAGAGCAAGCACGGCATCGTGCTGTGTCTCTCCCTCCGTTCACGGATGAACTGCGTACGAGGTGTGCGCGAGTGTAAATTCTTGTTCATGCTCGACGCTTGTAATAGTAGTCACACACAGCTTTAGTTTCATAATCTAGAGAGAGAGAGAGATAGAGAGAGAATGAAAGGAAATAAGAGAGGGAGCGAAATTAAAGTGGAGAAAGAAAAGCGAAATTAACGATATGAAACAATGAGAATGACCATCGCGAGCGGCTTAAAGGGCCTGTGCCGTGAAAACATAATAGAATTAGGAACGATTAAATTAGCTAAAAGGATTTTCGGTGGTACGATGGTATATAAGGGGGTATGTATAGTGTACGATAATATAGGAAAGTTCCTATTCGATATTCCTCCGTTTCTCTATGAGAAGTAGTAGTAGTAGTAATAGCCTACACCTGCAGACACCACCCTCTCACAATCTACTGCAATAGATAAAGAAGAAGAAGAAGAGAGAAGGTTCGGAACACTAGGAACGACCGAGGGTGATTATGAAGGCGTAAGTGGAACGCTTACGCGATTAATATATTTTCTAGGGAGTACGCAACACGCTTCTCCTTGGTATCTTACGTTTCGTGCTAACGTATTAGGCCCGGTCGGTCTTTCGTGCAGCACGGGCCGTTCTTAATGTTGCCTCGGGCCAGCCACCCAGCCAGCCAGCCAGCCAATGGCGAAGGGGAACGATTAGACCGACGCCAGCTCTCTCTAATGACGGTGCTGTACCTTTGCAAACGCTTATGCTACTTTATCACGAAGCTAGCTAGCTAACTAGCTAGCTAGCTAGCTGGCTTGCTTGCTTGCTTGCTTGCTTGCTTCCTAGCTTTTCGTAACCGGCACCACTTTGCGCTAGTGGATATTCTCATTTCTCTTTTGGTCGAGTGATCGATATAACTTCAGTTATCTTTTTTCTTTTTTTCCTTTTTTACCTTGAATATTGGCTAAGAAATTATATATAATATAAGAGTATATACGCATGTTCATTGAAACTTTGAAGCGTTAATTGAACATATGAAGGAATTTAATTAACTCAATGCACTTTAAAAGTCGAGCCTGTTAATTACTAACTCGAAGGAAGCGGAAAATCGAACGATTTCGAGCGACAAATCGTGGAGTCATGCGTGAACATTGCCAAGAGGGAACACACGTTACTTTCCTAAAGTAGAGAGAACCTTTTCAGAAATAATCCTCGACTAGCTTAGACGAATGAGATTTTTTCTTTTCCTTTTTCTATCGCTTAGATCTTCTCATCTAATCCACAGTTAATGTATGGGCCTGCGTACTTCAATTAATATTTTCTTAGACTTCTTTTATGCGATAAAAATAAAGAAAGAGATTAAAAAGAGAGAAAGAAAGAGAGAGAACAAAAAAACATTCTCTCTTCTCGTTTTTGCATATACATGCGATCTTATAACTCGAGAAATTCCAACGTAGAGAGTCTGATCCTCTTGCCAGGAGATAGCCGACCCCTTCTGCATCAGCAAACTGAGAGAAAGTTGTAGGAAATGGTCTGACTCACCTAACGCAAATCACATCGAATTTCGTTCATTAAGGAACTTGAAAAGCGAATAAAACATTAACGTTTTAGATTTCTATTACTATCTCTCTCCTGTTCTCTCTTTCTCTGATTCTCTCTCCCTCTCTTTCACTCTTTTTCTCATCATCTTGGTCTAGTAATCACTTAAATATTTCGATAACACTAGAACAATTTCAATTTTGCCCCTTTTGTTACGAACAATTTCAACTTTTCTTAACCAATGAAATACTTCCCTCCACGTTAACAGCATTTTCGCTTCGTGTAACTATAAAGTACAAAGAGTGTGAGAAAGAGAAAGAGAAAGAAGTAGAGATAGAACAAAAAAGTTCGGAATGAGGAACATAAGATAGCGATGGAAACGTCTTTTTGGGGGGGGGCGAGGGGGTGAAGAGATACAAGAGAAAATTCCACTTTACACAAGTTGACCCGAGACTCGCGAGAGATAGTCTTCTCTTTTTTATTACTATTATCTTTTTTTTTTATATATATATATATTTTGTACTCTTTTACAAAATTACTTTCCCTAACTTTATTGTTAGACGTAGTAAGTAAGTATGTAGGTACGTGTACATAAACTGTGAAAGAAATGGTCCAAACTCGGACTGCAATTTTTTGAAAAAAATAGAAGGAACACTAAACACAGATTCTTATACCTAGTTTCGTATATAGAATGATTAACAGGTAGAATTCTTTTTGCCTTTTTAGAAAATCATAAAACTAAAAATAAAACAACTAATATATATATATATATATGTCACATGTCAACCATATATACATCGCGTAAAGCTAATTAGAATCGCAGTCTGTTCTCGTTCACGCCATACAAATTACCAGATTGTAACACCTCGACGAACGAGTACAGACTACTAGGTAGTAATATACCAAGATAGCGAAGACGCGAATCGGTAAAGTTTGCCAAATAATTTACACGCTACGTCTAACTGTCAAAATCTTAAATGATTCCTGACGTGAAATGGGGGCCCTATGCGAATCGTTGGGATGGAGTTATTGCACAGGATATCGCCAACATTAACCGAGTTAACTTTGTCTGTTACGAAGATATATTGAAAAGAGCAAAAGAAAAGAGAAATAGTAATAAGGATGGAAATAAAAATAGAAATAGAAATAGACATAAAAATAGAAATAAAGATAACAGAGTATTTAAACGATTTAAAAGAAACCCGTATGGATTTTATTTATGTAAAAGGCATAAATAGATTGATAATCCGACGAATCGTTCGAAAATAATCAACATTAAAATACCACCCACGAGTAGAAAATTTGTCGATGAAAAATAACGTGTTTACGTGGCAGACAGGGTTTAACTCGTATATTATTCCAAAAAGAAATGGTCAAAATGAAAAATAAAAAATAACAAAAAAATAGGAAAAGGGAGAAGAGTTACGGATACATATATTCGGTTAGATTGAAATTCACAAGATAATCGTGGAATAAAAACTTTATACCCGGAACAAACAATCGCGACAGGGACAACAACAGCAGCAGCAGCAGCACCAGCACCAGCACCACCAGCACCACAGAGACTTTCAGGGAACGACGACAACGTACGGCTTCGGCATTATCAGCTGAATGGAAAACAATGGCGATATTGATCGCCGATTCGTGGTATTCGTTCGAGTGAGAGAGAGAGAGAGAGAGAGAGAGAACATGATTGTGTGGGTGTACTTCGACATAAACGCGCGGACGAGCTCACACAGAGACACACACATATCTATAAAGTCTGGCTTTATGTCCACACTTTTGGAATTTAAGTGCCTATGAACTAACAAGTTACTGCTCCCACTGTGATTTCAACGAGGGAACATATTTCGGCAAATCCTCGGCCCGTCCCAAAATTATTTCAAACTTTTCTAGTTACCTACCACCCGGCCCCACCCCATCCCCGCCCACAGCCGCTGCGCCTTCGAATTTTTCTGAATCTTTTGGAATAAGAAAATGTCGCAGATCGAATTTTCAAGGATACATCGTAAAAAGAAATTACATTCGTACATACATACATACATGCATAAATACAAACATACGTATGTACATACATAGGTGATTTATTCGCCAATAAAAATTCTGTGTCACGATGACAAACGCATGAATAACGTTCCTATCTTTAAATCGATGATAACGCAGATCGCGCGTCGCCCGAGGCTTTCGTTACTCGATGAGAAAAAAAAACCAGGGGGGGATATATCTACCAATGAGAAACAGGACGAGAAGAATGAAAGAAGGAAAAGGTTAACAACTGTCTGATCGCAACTTTCACGTTCAACGCTTCGAGAAGATAAAAAAAGGCCCCCTCGGAGAGAGCACCGCATGAAAGTTTGAAAGAAAAAATTAAGGTAAAATCGTGGTCAACGTTAACGCCGGCGGTTTCGTCGTCCTGGAAAGTGCTGCTTAAAAATACAAAACGCAGAAAAAAAAACGAAATAATAATAATAAGAAGAAGAATAATAATAATACGAAGGAACATCCCCTACTCCCTGTCGATTTTTCTTCCTTGGAATTTTGCATTTCGGGAAAAAGCTCCAGGGGTACAAGCATATGTAAGTAAATAAGTATGTACCTATGTAAAAAAAAATATTTTCTCTCTCTCTCTCTCCCGTTCTCTTAAAGAGATCATTAAATCCCAAAAGAGATCTCACAAAGGAGGAAGAAGAAAGACATAAATACGTTCGACGAAGAGAAGCGTAACACGGAAGAAAAAACAGCTGGAGTACAGGCCACGAAATATATGTACATATATATAAATATATATATATATAAATGTATATACATATATGTACTGTAGGAGAGAAAGAGTGCACGGATAAGGGGTTAAAAACCGCTGAAAAGCAATTTGAAGGCACACACGGTAGATGCGCATCGGGGCCGCTTTGAAGCCATAAATTCGTACGCGAGCTCGTTCGGCGCCGCGCACCTACGGAATCGCGAGAAAGAGAAAGAGAGAGAGAGAGAGAGAGAGAAAGAGAGAGAAAGAAGGAGAGAGAAACCGTCCAATCGGATGTCGCGCTCGGACTGCTCGTTCATGCATTTCAACGCTTGCAAATCATTCATTCTGACTCATTGTCGAGAAGCCGAGCGAGCGTGCTATATACGCGAATGCGACACACACTGTCACCCGCCCGCAAAATACTCTCTTTCTCTCTCTCTCTCTCTCTCTGATGGTTGTTCTGTCTATCCATCTATCTCTATCTCTATCACGCTCTCTTTCTCTCTTCCTCCCACTACGACGGAATTCCACGAGAAACATTCCGCCGCGGTGCATACGCGTTTGGATGGTATCGCGAGCAACACCGTTGCACCCCCACTGCACATAGCCATTTCGCCATAACTATCTCTCCAAACCCCCACCCCACCCCTTCCCCGTCCATCCTCTTCTTCTCTCTCTCTCTCTCTTTCTCATCCTCTCTCCCTGGCCTTGAATATTTATCGTTGTTTTTGCAAAAACAAATATAGCACCTGAAATGAACGCGTCCGTCAAAGCACCGACCCGTTATAAAAACGTAACGATATAACGCCCCGGTAGCCGTTTGAAAATTAAAAACTCGCTTTGCCATTTCCAACCCTAAAAATCAACCCTCCTCCTACCTCTTTTTAGCGAGTACTGTCTCAATAGCAAGATAAGAGAATCGTACTTCTTTATTCGACTTATAAGATATAGGATTATGAATTTTACATACTTTTCTTTTCCTATCTTCCTATAGAAATTTTGAAGAAATTCTAACTTGTTATACATAGAAGCCACCCCCAACCTCCCCCCCTTCCCCCCATAAGTACGAACAAGCACCTCATAAGTAAAACTTTGAAACTCTCTCCACAGATACGCCAAAATTCTTTTCCCATTCTTGTTTTTATTGTTTACGCTTATAAACGAGTAAAATTGGTGGTCCGAACATTCGAAAAGTTTTACATCCTTACATACAGGAATTCAGGATCGTAAAACGCCCGACTTTATGCTACATAAAATCTCTGCTAGGGTATATCATCTTTATTCTTGTCATTTATGGTGACGTTATGTAAACATCGACCAATCCGTCCATCCATCCATTCATTCATACATCGATTCATCCATCTATCCATCCATCCATCCATCCACCCACCTATCCATCTACGCATCCATCTACGCATCCATCGGCAACGCGTGACCGAGAATGATTTTAATTTGAATTATTTTGTTCTCTTCTTCATACAGGAAGAAGCATCAGCTTCTTCCCTCAAGACTTTGAAACTAAGCTTTTAACGTTAATTCCAGAACGGATGTAGTTAAGGCAATAAGGAAAAGTCACGCAACAATGTGTCTGTCGGTTATACACATGTACATTTACGTATACATGTACCAGACTTTTACATACATATGCGTGACGAGCCTCCGAAACGTTAAAGTAAAGCTCACTCAACGAGACGTAATACGACACGTGCAGCGAAACGAATCGCATTCTTGCGGAACAAATTGATGTGACATCCTTATGAAAGATCGTCATCGAAGTTACATAGGCATCCTTTACAAAAAAAAAAAAAACAAAAAAAGATAAAAGAAAAGAATATATAATCTACCCCCGAATAATAATAGTTCCAACTAGGTCAAAATAAAGTAAATAAACTTGTCAAATGTTCGATGTGCTCTCAATAATTGGGTAACCCCTTACCCTTTCTTCCTAGTACTTCTTACATGCTAACTAAACTCGAGTTAAGTTAGGTAGATTGAACTATAGGACAAAGCGAGATTATGACATCGTAGAAAGGGTTTCCTCGGAAAGAGCCATTCAAAACGGAGAAAGACGAACTACGTCTCCCGGAAGGTCGTCACGTAGGATCCCTATAACGAGGTACTTCGAAGTTCTCCAACGTCGTCATCGTAGTCGCTATACAAAGTCTTCCGTAGCACTGTCGAGGTAGAAAGAGAAAGAGAAAGAGAAAGTAAAAGGAGGAGAGGAAGACGTTGATAGGCCGAAATATTTGCAGATCATTTCGACGGGTCAACGCCACACTTAACCAACCCCGTTTGTCCCCCTTTAGTTTCGCGCCGCTGAGTAAAGCAGCAGCCGCTTGTCACGAGACTAAAATTAAAACGAGACACACCCGCGCCTCCATCATCGTCATTGCTACGCAAAAGCCTGCGCGTTCGCATACGTGTAGGTAGATATATATCTGTATCTGTATTCGTATGTGTATGTATATATGCGCGGTAGAAGCGAATGCAAAGCCGAAGCAAAATCAGCCTTAAGATGAAGGAACTTAAAGCTTAGCTTAGTTTGTCTCTCTCTCTCTCTCTTATTCTACCCATCTCACTTCAACATTACACATCCCTCTAACGCGTTCACGTTCCTGCTAACGTCTGTTTCTGTAGCTGGCGTTGCTTCGCTCTGCCATTGCTGCTCGTTTTCGCCGATGGTGCTTCTCTGCTGCTTTGTGCTTTCAAGCTCGACAACTCCTACTTCTACCCTTTCACTCGCTCTCTCTCTCTCTCTCTCATGCATACGCGTACGTATACATATATTCTCTATCTATCTCGCTCTCACTTTCAAACAATTTCGAGTCAGTATACGAAGAGTCAGGGAGTATACCACCACATACACGAGAATTTCGTCTTCTTCATCTACTCGATTTTCTCTGTCTCTCTGTCTCTCTCTCTCTTTCTCTCTATCTCGCTATTTCCTATCTTCTCCTCTTCCAGTCATAGACGCGAAAACAGCGATGATGCAACTGGTGCTCGTTTCTCTACCGACAGAGAATTTCACCGGAAACGAAGGACGACCAAGAGCCGGATGGCCTTTTCGAGTTATCGACCACGTAACTCTCGATAAGCTCTACTTCGGTACCCACCTAGTTCATCGTTACTCGACCACGATTATGTTTTTCCGAAACGATGCAATAGTAACTAAAATATATGAGAGAGATTCGAAAGATTCGTTTACTCGATTACGTGCGAATTATTATCATTATTATTATTATTATTAATATACATATAAATATGCAGTGACGTATGTAAAAGAAAAAGAAAAAGAAAAAGTAAAAAAAAATATGATAAAAGAAGAACACCGCCGCGCGTGTGTCTTCTTTCTTTTCTCCGTGGAAGACGAAAATATTTTCAGCATCGCTTTTTAACAAATCGCAAAAGAGAGAGTGTGATGCTCGAGTTATATAGTGACTTCCTCGACTCTCCTCTTTTCAAGTCGTCCATATCAAACGAATCCCTTTGACTTTATCTACTACGTCGAGTCGCTCGTTTGATCGTAAATCGAGCTCTGCTTTTGCGTTAGAGCAGCAGAGCCTACACCGTTTGTACGAACTTATATGTATGCGTTCGCGTATGTGTTTCTCTCACTCTCACTCTCTCACACTCTCACTCTCTCTTTCTCTGTTCCACCTTCGCTGAGAATTTCGCAAGCCGTTTTATTAAATCATTTTTCAACGAGGAGATATGTATCTCTTCTTCCTACTTCCCCCTTTTTCACATTAGTCGATAATTTAACGCTAAAGAACGAATAAATGTTTAACTCTACGATGTTATAAATATCAAACGTTAAATTATATACGAATCTAATTATTTCTATATTTATTATGAATCTTGGCGCATTTTATCATATAGATACAGATATAATTTATCATTAAAATGTGTTAAGGGAATATTATTTATTTATGTTAAGATATTGCAATAAAGTCTTGAATTTTTTCTCAAGAATGGAGGATAAAAAAAAACAAGATGCAAGGAAAGATGGAAACATCGATCGGGATAAAAGACCCATTGTAAGCCTAGCTCGAAAAATTACGATACGATCGCGAATGATCTGTGTATTTCTCTCTCTCTCTCTCTCTCTTGTTCTCTATCTGCTGTGTATATATCTATGCACAATAGTGTTCCTAATATACTACCGTCATAGACCATAAAGCAGCGGGTCCCCTATTTCTACGAGTCTACGCGGACGCGTCTATATCGGCTTGCCGATCGACAATGACGTCATCGGACAAATCTTGATGATGGCGTGCCAGGCAAGAAACGTTGCGGCAATGCCACAAGGCCGTTTACCAACTCGAACGAGAAAAAGAAATAAGAAGAGAGAGAGAGAGGAAAAAGCAACTTAAGCCTTTAAAAGTTCCACAATTTTCGTGTTAATAATTTGTCTTTTTTTTTTTTTTTTTTTTTTTTATATATAAAATTCAATACATATTTTAATCGTACGAGATGAGTCATAAATATTCGTACATTATTTAAAACAAACAAAAAGATTTCTAGATTAAAGGTATCGCAGAAAAAGTATTTGATTGATTTGTTTTTTTTTTTATTTTTTTTTTTTAGAAAACCCTGACGCAATTTTGTAATTTTAAATGTGTTCAAATTTATTATTCGTCATATTTTTCTCGCAAGAATCGGTTCCTTTGAACCGGGATTTTTATTTTGTTTTTTAGGATAATTAACGAGCGTTACGTCATTATTTGTAAGGGGAATAAAATACCTATGGCGCCTGGTATGAGAGAATAAAGAATAAAAGTAGAGGGAAAAATTATAATAAAAGTGGTGTGCTATTGTGAATTGACACTAAATGTCACACACGTCAGTAGGACACGCCTAGGAAGGTAACGTAATTTGATGCGTTTGTGCCTCGCATCACACATGACTAACAATAAGAGACGCTACACTATCGTAAAAAAAAAAAAAATAGACAGAAAAAGAAATAAAAAACGCACCTAATTAGAAAATATGACTTTTCAGTAATCCAAAAATTAGAGTAAGTAATACACGTGTGTCTGTGTGTGTGTGTGTGTGTATATTTATATATTCCTTATTTCAAATAAATCCAAAATATTTTCCATTACCAAATATTATATAACGATTTTATTCATCAAACGAAAATATGTTATGACTGTTACTAATAATTACAATAAAAAAAAATTTCAAAGCAAATATGATGCCCCGCGATTATTGCGAATCGTTAATAATAAAAATGATAATAATCATGAATAATGGATCATTATATTAACAAACGAGACACATAAAAAAAAAAATAAAATAAAATACATGGTATTTATATCATAAAATGTTTTTCAACAAGATCAACGGTGAAGAAGTCTTAGAATATTCATCGAAAAAAATGTATTATACGTTAGGTTTGGTCTGATAAAGCTCGTGAAAGTCAAGATAAATAGAGAGAGAGAGAGAGAGAGAGAGAACTTTGGGATTTGGCAAAGTCTCGTTTCTGCTGATAGCGGTGCGCGGCTGCGTTATGCGCACGAAGGAGATCGAAAAAGTGGTCGAACGACGTTCCATCGAGCTAAAAAAGACGAGAAGGGGAAGAGAAAGAGAGAGCAACATTGGATATTTACGACGACCATAAGAACGTATACCTACGTACATATATATATAATTTTCTGATGCGATGTAAACGGGTCTCGTTTTACTCCTCTTGTCACGTTACAACTTATTAAAGAACATATTACGAAAGTATTCCGTAGGGTTTATTAAGTGATACGTACGATATCGTACGATATTGATTTGTTTTTCATTATCTTTATTAATTTTTAACTAATCTTCGAATTGATATACATTGTATTTTTTATGAATAATTATTATAAAAAAAAAAAGTTACATTCGAGTAATTTTCATTCAAATAAATGTATAATAATATATAAAATAATCGTATAAAAAATGTGAATTGTCCTACGTCGATGAAAATGACTACGACACGTTATCTTTATTTTGTTTTCTTTCTTTTTTTTTTTTTGGTTTCTTACTGCGAACGATAAAACCAATTTTATTCTTTCTTTTTTTTTTTCTTTTTTCAACAAATTTTATTAGAACGAACGATTAATTTTATTGTCCGATTTTAATACGATAACTCATAATCGTATTTCTTTAATTAAAAAGAATATTACAATCTCTCTTTTTTTATATATACGATTTATTAGAAATTTATCGATATTACAAACTATAAAAATGTAATAATACTTTATATAACTTTGGTGTTCCTATTCGACTGGTATATTTATTCTCTACACATATACAAACCGGACTCACGATGACTCAAGAATGCTACATTAAGAAATGAAGATAAAGTTCATACCTCGGGGGAATTAGTGCACATATAAACGCAAGTGGAATTTCTTTAAAAAGCCGCACTGTGCTTCTCCAAGTTCTCTCAACTAACACGAACGAGCTAGTACATACTTGCACTCTCCTTCCTTGCAAAACTAAACTTCTCTTTCTCTCTCTCTCTCTCTCTCTCTCTTTCACTCATACACAAACACATTCACACATTGCATCTAACTCAACCATTCTTTCGAGGTTATCAATATCTCCAAAAATCAGAGATAAAAACAAACTTGTAAAGATACTTCGAAATAATACAAAGTAATTCTATCTGTAGAAAATATAATTTTCTAGGGGGAGGTGATAAGAGGGGGGAAGGGGAAAGATAAAAATCGCACGTGATTTTATCTTGGCACGAAATCAAAAATTATAGAACTTTCCCGGTTGTAAGGGGAAAAATACAAAAAAATAAATATGCATACGTTTACATATATATATATATATATATAGAAAAAGAGAAAACTAACTTATATGTCTTCTACTCTGGTGATTCTCGTTACCAACACGAGAACTCGGTATAAGTATGCATGAATGTATATATAAATACATATACGTGTATGTCTACTATAAGAAGACGTAAGGCGAGAAAAGAGAAATCTTATTGGAACATACGAAGGGCACGAGTTTCCTCGCAAACTAGATGCCTTCTATCTTTTTCTCTCTCTTTTTCTTTTATATATATATATATATATATATATATATATACATAGACATATGTGTCTCCCTGGATGGTACCCGGACGAGAAACGACGAGTCGACTAACGAGCTGAAATAAAGTCGAATTGCTGGACGCGTAACTCGTTAATACGGGTCAGTGGAAAAGAGACGGAATCCGTGGTACTCGACTCTTCGCACAACGAATACGATATTTTCATGCTGCGTGAAACGGGAATCCTGGATGGTACTAAAGAACTACGTAGAGAAGGAAGTAATAAGAAGAAAAAAAAAAAGAAAAAAAATTAAAAAAGGGTTGAGCCTCGGGTCGTTCGCTCTGCTAATTCTGCTCCTAGTCGAGGAGCGTCGACGCGGCACGTGCGCGCCCACCAAACGTCGCTCGTACGCACGTATTTATGTATGTATGCATATGTAAGTGAGTGAAAGAAAGAAAGAAAGAAAAAAAAGTGAGCAATATAATCAACCATAATTTCTAACCTTAACTCGAAAAGTTATTATCGTCAACGCCGTTAGAAGTCTTTCAGTCGTAGTCGCAATTCGCCCAATTTCACAAAAGATAAAAATAGAATACGAAAAGAAATTCGCTGAAACGTGTACCTTTAAAAAAGCGCCTTATCGCTCATACTTAGTACCGATATCAAACTATCTTCTCCTCGTGGTTACGCGATAAAACTCACAATGAGAAAAAGATTCGTCGTTCGTTTAATCTTTCGCAAAAATGTTCGCGCACGACATTACGTATGAGAATATTGTAACAAAACTTAAATATATATATTCTAAACGTATAGAAATATGTGTGTATTTTAAATATATAGGAAAATGATGCGTGAAAGAAGTTGGAAAATCGCGCGAATCAACTGCCACGCGATTGGTCGAAATACAAAGATGAGCGGCAAAATTGATTACGCATATTGGCGGATTTGCATAGGACGACGACGAATGTAATTCTCCGCTTCGGCTATTCATTCATTCACGGGTTTAGAAGGATTTCGATTGTTTCATTAAAGCACGCTTCTTTTCCGAGAAATTTACCGATAGAATTCTATAAGTAAAAAAGAAGAGCTAAAAATAAATACATGAGTCTAAGCTTCCATTCGAATCCACGGTTGCCGTCGCGTTGCCATACAAACACACACTCACACATCATGTTTCTACAGCCGGTCTAACTAATGTGGCACGTCGTATATTACGTAAAAAAGAAAGAGTTAGAAAAAAAGAGACATTTAATGTACAAGAAAACGATCCAAAATTGTCCACATGATTTCGGGAAGATAACGCTTTTTCCGACGAAAAAAAGTAGAAATAAAAAATATTCAACATACCGAGAAATGATTTAACACGCGGAAGGAAGGAAGAAAGGAAGGAAGAAGAAGAAAAAAAAATGAAACGCGGAGGAGTGTGCGTGATACACGTGATACGTTAGAAACTACGGAAGGGGACATGACGATAAAAAAGGAAAGAGACCCAAAAAGAATAATAAATTGTGTTTGAATATTACGAAAGAATAAAGTTCGTTACCTTTTAATCGGAGTCCAGATTTGATCGTAGTTGATAGTAGCGACGATATCTTTAAATATGATTAGATATCACTCCGACGGATCAGAACAATTTCTCGTCTTCTTATTCGTTGGAGCCACTGACTTCTTGTTCTCACCGTCGCAAGTAAGAAAGCACCAAATAAAACACTTTAAGGTTATGAATATCTGTAATATTTGTCTGCACTAAATTCCAGAGAAAATGACGTTGAACAAACGCGGAATATATGGATTATTACGCTAACTCTGATGCTCTCTCTCCTTCTCTCTCCTCTTGATGTTCGCTTTCTCGCGGCGTACTCGTTTCCCGGAACTGAGAGACAGTAGTTAGAAAGATAGAAAGAGAGAGAGAGAGAAATAGAAAGGGTAAAGAAAAGGGTAAGGGAATAGATAGAACGAAAAAAAATGTGGATAAACAGATAGATAGATAGATAGGTAGATAGATACAAAGAAAGATGTTAAGAAATGCACAAGGTAAGAGAAAGATAACCTCCCTCGCTCCTCACTTTAAACTCCGGTCGATCGGCCAAGTCGCGACACAAAGCACGAAAACTGCTCTCACTTGTATAACGCCGGCTCGGATGCGTGCTGACCTACTGCACTGTTCCGACTCATAATCAGTTCTTCCGTTTTATTCGATTCCGGCCCGTTGTTGCTTCGTTTAAAATATCCACTCTTGATCGCACGATGCTCTTTTATCAGAGATTTTTCCTTTGGATCCTCCTACTCTTCGCTTAATATCTTATATCCTTTCAATAGGGAATAAAGGTTCTCCCTAATTTAATATAGCCGCTCCTCAACTGAATGATCGATGTCCATCCGCCTGGTGAAAATCACGCGCGAACGTGGTACAACGAGACAACGAAACGACTACACAACGACGACGACTCTGCGACTGCGACTGCGATTGCGACGACAACGACGGGCGATAGTAGCGGCGACGGCGGCGGCGGCAGCAGCGGCGGCGGCGGCGGTGGTGGTGGTGGTGGTGTTGGCGGCGGCGGCAGCAGCGGTGGAGGTGGTGGTGGTGGTGGTGGTGGCGGCAATGGCGGCGGCGGTGGCGGCGGCAGCAACGGCGACGACGACGACGACGACGACGGCGATGGCAACGGCGACGGCAACGACGATGACGATAGACAGCGACGGACTATACGTCGTAGGAGAACCGGCTGTGCGGAACGAGGCAAATATATGCAGCTGACGCAAGCCTCGATGCAATTTTGAGAAAAGGGTGAAAAGGTAAGGCGAGCGATGCTGGTTAGGCGACGGGTATGCGACTGCTCGCTGCTTACTTAGCTAGCCACTAGCGGGGGCCTGGCGCGACGGCGACTGCCGACCGTAGCGCCCCCCACCGTATTTCCATCCTTCTCTTTCATTATCCTTCTCTCTTCCTCTCCAGTACCTGCCCCTCCGTTCGTCATTTCGGCTCTCCCCACTCGACCCCTCTCGCTAACCCCTCCTTCCACTATCCCACTTCTCTCTCTCTCTCTCCGCGTTTACCAACTCAACTCCTCGAATTCCCTCTCTCTATCACGCTATACTTTCCCCTATCCTCCCATTTTGATCCATGCCTCACTCTCTCTCTTTCTCTCTCTCTCTCTCTCTCTCTCTCACTCGTACTCTCTCTTTCTCTCTCTGTTCCAGTAAAATCCGTATACATTCCCTCTCCGTATTCCTTCGGACAGTCGCCTGCCACCCAACCTACATCTCTCTCTCTCTCTCTACCAAAGGCAGCGATATAGCAGGGTCCCGTCCCCCGCGTAAAACAAGCGCGTCCCTTCTCCTTCTACCCACGATCGTGAACCGTGCCACGTCGCCGTGGCCGCCGATGTCGCCACCGCCGCCACCACCTCCACCGTCGACGAGGACGACGACGACGGCGAGGACGATGAGGACGATGACGATGACGGCGACGACCACGACGACGACGACGACGACGACGACGACGCGAATTGCCCCTCTCCACGGCTCGATAAATGATACTCGCGCGCATGCGCTAAACCTACCCCCACCAACTACTATTCCTTCATCTACCTGTCTTTCTCCAACTCCTTCAGCTCGACAAGTAACCCAGCCTGTTTCTCTCTCATACTCGTTCTCTCTCTCCCTCTCTCTCTTTAGCTTTTATTTGCTGGAGAACCGGCAACGGGTTCAAGTTAGGTGTCGCTCGCGGATCGCACCGACTATATCGCGTTCGCGTCTGGAGGAGATCGTTTCGCTTCTTCTCCTCTTCTCTCATTTCTTTTTCTTTTACTTCGTCTTTTTCTTAATCTTATTCTTTTCGACGATACTCTCGCTCTGAAAAGGATCTAACATGACTATCATTATGGTGCGAAAAAGATAGCAATGAAAGAGTACCTATCTTTTACATTTAACGTATTTCTTTCTTTGTCTTACCGTATCTTTGATTGAACTTTCTTTCTCTCTCTCTCTCTCTTTCTCCTTTTATGTACATACAAACACCCTGACGCAACTCCCACGCTCCTTCTCTTTTTCTATCTCTATCTTTGAATGTAGGAACGTGCAGTCTCATCCGTGTAATCTTGTTTCGTCGCGTAAGAAAAGCGAGAGGGCGGAAACGACGAGTTGCATTCAAAGAAAATTATTTGCACCCACGCCGATGAATCTTTCTCTCTCTTTCCCTTATACATATGTGTTTCATCGGCACTCGCCGCACCCTAAGATTCTGTTTGTTGATAAAATAGGATCACCGTGTATCCTTCACACTAGTCACGGGAGTTTGTCTATCGTGACATAGGATCGAAAGTAGCCGATCGTAGATCAATTTATTCTCATCCGGAAAATTGGAAAACGTTTTGGTCATTTTAAATTGCTAGTCGTGGAATTATTAAAAAGTTTCATCAATACGATCGATCAATTTGTTCGATTTTCAAAATTTATGCAATAATTCTTTTCCGATGATCTAATAGTATAAAATGTAAATTATTCCACGCCATAATCAAAAAGTAACGTAATTTGAAGAGAATAATTTGTCATATTATCTTTTATTTAACGAGTCAAAAAATGTATCGATAACTTATGACATTGATGTGACTTTATCATGGCACATACGCGTTACGTATATCTTTGTCGTTAATTCGTACGTAACCATATTTCCGAACGATGAAAAGCTAAAAAAAGAACATGCTAGGAGAAATAGTATTAGAAAAATTAAAAAAAATATATATATATACGATATAGGAAATATCGATTGATAATGCCCAAGGCGATGAAAATTTCGATGAAAGAATATAGCTTAGAGTCGAATTGATCCTTTCACCTTGGAAACTTACTAACTACCTTCTCCCTTTAAAATTGTTCCTCTAGGGAGTCTTGATAGTAGCCGAGCGGAAGCGGAAGCTTCGCGGTCGCGCGTCGTTGCTTCCGATAAGCCGAACAACGAACAGCAGCTCTTCATGTTAGAAATCTTCGCCTTCGAAGAGAATGAGGATGAGAGAGAGAGAGAGAGAGAGATTTGTGAACATCATCCGGACGTATAGACGTAGTTAAGTACGACGCAATTCGAGCGACGAAATTTCAAAGATCGATCGTTTAAACGCCGAGCATTTACGCTCTCTTGAATGTACATTGAGGAGGATTTCACAAGTTTACTATACTCAACGTTATCTATATTCTCTAGTGAAACGTGTACGTAAGCAGATAATTCGATGCAACTTAAGAACTGATCCGTATGTATTGGAAATTACTTTGACTTAAGGTGAAATATGCGAACATAACTTTGTAAGGTTTGAAAAATGAATGAACAGTTTGCGAATTACGCAGCTTCGAAATACCTATCGTTGGACTTTACTGGGTAGTATCTAAAGAAAGTAGAAAAGATAGATAGAGTGGAAAGATTCTGAAGATGGTACAGAGACGGGGTGGATCGAATGTTGGAAAGAAAGAAACACGGAGAGAGAAAGAGAGAGAGAGAGGGAGAAAAAGGAGCAGCCGTTAAAGGTGTGATACGAAAGGAACGTCGAGAAAGAGAGAAAGAGAGAGAGAGAGAACACGAGGTGATATTTCTCGCGAAGCTGAACCGAATAAATTTTTAACAAAAACTGCTGACTCGCTACATTACGCTTCTTTCTCTCCTCTTCTTTTCTTTACGACCGGCCCGTCGCCTATCTTTTTCGTCCCGCGCAGTCGTTTCTTTATTTTTTTTTTTTTTCATTTCTCCCTTAACTCAACCTTTCCAGGACGTAGTGCATATATGCATGCATACAAAGATAGATACATACGTACATACGTTACCACGTAACTATGCTTTTGAATCTAGTCGCTTCTATCGACATACCTGCGAGATATTGTTAATACATTCGATAGGCACAGGTAGGATGCTAAGTTATGTCTACGTACATCTGCATTATAGATGAAACGTAACGTGAAAAGATTTTTTAAAAAGTATATCTATGTGTTTATGCAATAGAATCAGAGAGGGAGAAAGAGAGAGAGAGAAAGTCCGAACTAAACGAGAAAAGCAGGCGAGTACTTGGGAAGAACGGTTTTCCCTTTGATTCCGCAAGCTTTCCTGACCGCGCGCTCAAACGAGTAAGTACCTATACTTTTATCGAACGATTTATAGTACTCGAAAGACGGCATTCGCAGTAGAAGAGAAGAGAAGAGAAGAGGAGGAGGAGGAGGAGGAGGAGCCTTCTCTTTCGATATTTAATAGCATACTTTTATTTATTATCTACCTTTACCGCAAATTTCCAAATAACGTTCACTACCGCACTCACATCCTACCCTCCTTGGTATATACCTACTCTTTCTATGCTATCTCGAGCTTTTCTTCCACGAGTCCTTTCTTTTTTCTATCTATCTATCTCTCCTTCTCTCTCTCTCTCTCTCTCTCTCTCATTTTTATCCGATTTAAACGCAGATGAATTTTTATGATTATAGTCGCGGCATACCGCGATGGAATACTCATCGTTTTTCACAAACCGGATTCCAGGAGTCTACCACCGAAAATGGCCTGCTCTCGTGCATATATACATACATAAATATACACATATACATAACGTACATATATACATTTAGCTTCATTCGCCAGTAATATTATGAATAAGATCCCAAAATGATGAAACGTAGTGAGATTCAGCGTACATACTCCCGTTCAGTTAGCGGGTAATATTATGCAACGTTTCCTGTTCACGTTTAAAGTGTAATTAACATATTCGCCATTGAAAGCAAACGAGGCCAAATCCCGAATGGAGCTAACGGAACGGGTACGGCCAGGGCGGGCGTATTGAGTAAAAACGTTTTACGGTAATCCTAACCTTTTATACGTAATATGTACACGGCGTATCAAACGAATAGCATTATCGTGATATCTTCTCTGTGGGATGCCACCTTAATATGGGAAAGCATTCGCTGTTATACTCTATTGTCATTGAAATCGCCGAAAACCTTAATTATCAGCCATTGGACTCTCCTACGTGTATTCACAGACGACGCGGATAAGCGCGCTCGTATACATTATTTCTTACACGGGCACACATGTACGTACACATATTAAATACATATATGTATATATATATATACGTAGGTCTACGATATCCGAAATACTCGAGGGAAAACTACTCGGTTTTCCTTCGACCGCGACGGAAATCATATTACACGATTTTCAGTAAAACCAGTCGGCATCTCGATCCTCTCCTCCTCTTCCTCCTTCCCCATACTCCTCGGGAAAAAAGCTTTCCCTTGAAATCGTTGCGGTCGATGCAAAGGTGAGGCTAATGAGCGCGTCTTCTATAAAGGAAAAAACGTCGGAGAGAAATGAGAAAATGAGAGAGAGAGAGAGAGAGAGTGATATAGAAGAGGAGAATAGAAGGTATAGGGGAAAAAGAAAGCTAACCAAAAAAAAAAATAAATAAAAAAGATAGTTAGATAGATAGATAGATAGAGGAGAGTAGCGAGGGGGGTGGTGGTGGGGTTGAGCAGGGAGAAAGAGAAAGAAAAAGAGAGAAATTTTCAACGGTGTAAAGCACGAATAGGGAAAAAGCGATTCGATCTTCACCCTCGGAACCATTTCATTCCAGGATTGTACCGGGGAATCTCTCGAATCGAGAAACAGACGTAACGCCGCGCGCGCGAACGAACCAACCAACCAACCAACCAACCAACCAACCAACGAACGAACCAGCGAACGAACCAGAGAACGAACGAACAGGAGGCAGAAGAGAGGAGATAGTGCAAGAGAGAAGGACGGCTAAAAACCCCCTCGAGGTTTCGACTCAGCATCCCACGATATCTACATCTATTTTTGGCCACGGTCAGCTGTAGTTGCACGGCATTAGCATAATGAAGACGGTTCGTCTCGTCTCCTCTTCTCTCCTTTCCTCTCCTCTCCTCTCCTCTCCTCTTTTTCCATCCTTGTCTCTCTTTATTCTATACTATCTGCCGTTTCTTCTCTCCCTTTCTCGCACGATCTATCTATTCATCTCTTTTGCGCGTGCAGCCTCGTTGTCGTCTCTCCTTCCCTTTCTATTTCCCCCCTCCCTCCTTCCTACTACCACCACCACCACCATCACCACCATCACCCATCTACCACCACTACTATATTTTTCTCTCTTTCACTCCTCTTCACAAGCAAACCGAGTGGTTCGGTTACTCCGTTGACACCGTTGCTGCTACTGCTACGAGTAAATGCGAGAGTAGCCGGTGCCGGATGGACCGAGAGGGAATATAAAGGCCATGGGATGGAATGAGTGGACGAGAGAATAAGAGAAAGAGAGAGAAACTGGATGAAAAAGCAAAGAGAGGGAGGGCTAAAGCTAAAGGGATGAGAGTTAGGTGTGTATCTTTCGCGTGAAAATTTACACGCGATACCACTATGTTTATATCATAAGACAAGGTGGGATCTCCACCTTCGATGCATTTCTAATTTAAATAAGGATACTTCGTGTATATAAGAGAGGACAAGATTTTGTTAAATGATACGCTACGTCTACTATCTCGTAGTAAAAAGTAATTTTTAGTCATTAGTATCATTAGCACGATGACTAAGACATCGCTGAATTCATATCTACACCTGATATGTTATGATTAAGACGAATAGAAATGTCTATATTGAAAAGAATAATTAAAAGATTGTATTTATTCGTTGAATAAATTATATACATATATATGTGTAAACGTGTGCGTAGGTGTCAGTATTGCAACTGGTACTCTTTCTCGGTCGGAAGTTCGACAAGGCGACGGGAAGGTCGTAAGAAAAGAAGTTATATATATACAAGTATAATAAAAAAGGGAAGAGAGGAGATCGTGTGGATGGTGAAAGGAGAAGAATGTAAAAGGGAGAGTGAAAGGGAAGAACGATGCATGCCGGCCGAGTAGACTATTTTAAGTTAAGGGAAGTAAGCAATGTGTTCGAAGGGGAATGCCTTTTCTTTTCTTTTCTTTTCTTCTTTTCTTTTCTTCTTCTTCTTCTTCTTCTTCTTCTTCTTCTTTGACAAACGAATGTAGAGAAGAATCACCGGTTTTTCTTAAATATCATCGAGAAAAGGTCATATAAATGACGAAGAGAAGGTGGCGGAGAAAAATAAGGAAAATCTTTTTATCTAAAATGAGAGAAGAAAATAAAGGGGAGAGATATATAGGTACTACTGTAGCAAGAATACAACACACAAGATAACAAGCTCAGCTTCATACGCAAAGAGGATGGAACCGGCCACGCTAAGCTGACTTTCTTGAATAACTCAAGACGCTACTCAACGCAAGCAAATGCTCGCCATACGCGAATATTCCTTCTCCCTTCTTCTTCTTCTTCTTCTTCTTCTTCTTCTTCTTCCTCTTCCTCTTCCTCTTCCTCTTCGCACGAACCCTACTATCTCTTGACTATACCTTCTTCTTCTCTTGCTTGGTTATATTCTCGTCTCTTTCGCCATAGGAACACCCTAATCTATATCTTTATCTCCCTTTCTCTCTCTCTCTTTCTCTTTGCACAAGAGAAAGGAAGATTTCGCGCTTAGAGTTCTCCACCTTTCACGCTTCTCGTAGTCTGACTATATCTCTTGGTATACTACGAAGATAATTCTCTTCTTTCTCTTTCTCTTTTTCTTAAGAAAGAAAGAGAGAGAGAGAGAAAGTTTACATTGAATAATAGCTGATCGACCTCTTGATACAAATATGTATTACATATGTATTACATATGCATATTCATATGAATCTAAAGAAGACATTTTTGCTTAATATTATTATTAAATCCATATTATATTAGAATATTTTGATCGCGAATCTTAACGTAGAACCTTTCCTCACAACGAAACATTCGTTTAATGAAGCATACTATACGTTCACGTAGATAGTTATGCGAAGAGTGAAAATTAATTTGTTCGGCTTGCGCGCCTGAGACCTGGCGATACCACCGAAGACTTAAATGAATGTACGAAGTTCGCACGCATTTTATTAATTTCACTTGGTGCATTAGTTATAATTACTATTACATCGCGACGAGGTGGTCGAGGGTAATTAATAACGAGGTACCGTTCATCTTCATTAATGGTTAAGAGCGAGTAAGTAAGTAAGTATAGTACTTAACACGATTCTTCTTTAATGTTAAGCTTTTAACAAAGATCTTCCACAAATTGTATTCTCTTTTTGTGTTACCACGGTTTTTTTTTTTTTTCAAAGTAACCCCCCCAATCATTAGAGAATCGATAATAATGCCAGGTTTGATTCGATTGGAAAATCATCTAGGACGTTGGGAATTCTGATGTACCGAGAGATATCTTACGCTAAATCACTCGATTCTCGGACCTTTCTAGGATTATGAACGATCCACTTAAGGCCTTACGGACTTAGGTACGTCCAAAGTGATCGATCGATCGATCGGTCGTCGTTGCATCGATCGATCCGACGACTGTTAACCATAACTCTGATATAAGTAAGTATGTACACACAACTCCGACAGGATAGTACGCGTAGTCGATTGCGAAACCCTCCCACGGCAACCGATTATCGTTTCCGAAATCCGAATTCGACAGAATGCGCTCATACTGACTATACTAATTCATATCGATGGAAGTATACAAATATTTAATCTAAATCTTTCACCGTTTTAAACATCAATATTAAAACTAATATATTATATGCTAAGTTTTTTTTTAATTCCAACTGTAATTATTTTTTCTTTTTTTTGTATAAATTTTAGAACAAATTTATCTTACGAATATAATTAAGGTCGTTTGAAAATTGTAAAAAAAATATATATATATATATGTATAAAAAGGTAAAAAAAATAAAAATAAATCCGCGCAAAAGTTTTGCCGGGAATCATTCCTCCCTCTCACGTATGTTACAGCAGATTCATGCATATTCAAAAGTTCAGCGTAAAAATCGGTAAATTATTTTTAACGAACGTGGAATTGTGTGTTAATTGTTTAAAGGACCGTAATACAAAGAGATAAAGATGACTTATTAATGGAATATTGATTCGAATATTATATTGAAATAAAAAAAAGGCACGATAGAAAGAGCAAAGAATAAGAATAAGAAGAAGAAGAAGAAAAAGAAGAAAAAGATGATGATAGGTTCGTGTACGCATCGTCTCTATCGGTACAATTGCATTTCGTTATTTCGTCTCTACGGTTATTTCTTTCTTTCTTTCATTCTCCCCATCCTCCTTTCCCTCTTTTCTTCTTTTCTTTCTCTCGTTCGACTTTATTCCGAGTAAATAACATTTACCATTGGAAACGCGAGGGGGTTACGGGACAAATTGATCTCGCTAGAGTCACGTACTACCCTGTGTCGGAACAACATAAAAATGTAATTACTCCTGTCATCGAAAACGAGCTGAAGGAAGAAGAAGAAGAGACGGGGCTATAGCTGAATTCAGGCTCGAACGTGATGTTTAGTTTGGCAATGAGGTGAGTTCTCGCTCTCTGGATAAGAGAGAGTGAAAGAGAGAGAAAGAGAGAACAATTTTCAGAAAATAAATCCTCCTATACATACATATATACATATATATATATCCTTACACATATCCTACTTTGCGTTAGTGACTTTTCTTGTTTATTCGTTCAACCTAATATTACGAGTCTCCAGCAAAATCATCTTCAATATTTTTCTAAGAATTCGGCCGAATATTATCGAATAAAAACAATCTCCCATAAAATACCTTATATCTATCGTCATTTTAGATGTGTTTATTTGATTCCCCCCCCCAATTATCAGATGTACATAAAAAGTATAAGATTTTTGAAAAAGTTGATATAACATTAATAAACGTTGGGTAGAAATAAGAAGAGAAGAAAGAGAAAGGAAACACCGGGAAGAAGAAAAGGTGTAGCATTTTAGAAAATGTCTCCTTTGGCGTTAAACGAGACCCGCTGGGCTAGGGCGGGAACATTCGCGTAAATATTCCAGCACCATTCTCTCACTTTATCATCATTTCGAGCAAAGACTAGATTCAAACGACCAAGGACGCGTCTTGCACGAGAAACAAGAATTCTTCGTCTTTCTTTTCGCGTCGCGGCATACGAAAGAGAGCAAAACCGAAGGAAAGAGAGAAAAATAAAAAAAGGAAGAAAAAAGAGAAAGGAAAGAAATAGACGGAAAATGTCGTAGGAAACAAGGACGTCGTGTCAGGGTGATTTTCATTGGATCAATCCTTTCCCAAAGATTCCTATCTCGGTATTGGCCGAAAAACTTTCGAGATAAGTATCGACTCGTGTTCACGCTTTCCTTGGTAAAGCGAGATAAGAGAAAGAAAAAGGAAAAGAAATAGAGAAAAATATAGAGATAGACGGAACGATCAACGCCCATCTTCGAAGGATCTAACGAGATCAACGGGTAGGAGAACGCGTGGTGAGAATAAATTTTCGCGGTAGGAAGCTCCGCGTCATCCAGTGTCATCGGGTTCGTAAACGCATTTACGATAGTAGGAGGACACCTTATTTTCGCTTGCTATCCCTCGAAACTCCAACGTCTAACGCTTTACACCAATTCCCCTTCCCCTAGAGCCCAGCCACCCCTTCCACCACGTAAGACAAGCCAGCCCCTTCAGCCCCGTTTTTACTGGCCTGTCTACCGACCTTCCTTCTTTCCTTCCTTCGTTCCTACGATCGATCGTAATTTCCGTCAGTGAGTCACGAAAGAAGAGGGAGCTCCTACGCCATATACATACATACATATATACATACATACTTACTTACTTATATGCATGCATACATACTTACGTAGAATACGGAACGCGAAGGAGGAAAGATATAGGGTAGGTATAGTTCGGGCAGAGGGGGTGACTAATCGCGGGGCTAAACTACCAAGAACCACCCCACGTGATACGAGGCGGCTTCTTAGAATTGCTTTCGAACTTCGTCATGGATTTTATCCAATGGATGCCGTATATAACCACCTACTGTACGGTGTAGTTACTACATACGTTATACAATCTACATATGTATATGCTTACGTATATACACTATCGGACAAAAGTTTCAAATCACTTGCTTTCGTACTTATCAAAAACGACAAATCTAATATATAACGATATATTTCTATTTGATATAGATAATTATCAAATATCAACAAATTTCATTACGATAATACTCTTATTCTAGCTTATATGCTCAATTAAACGCAATGCTCGACATGAATTTTCCTCCTGGAACATATTTAAGAACTTTTATAACAAAAATAATCGTCGACGAATTAAGAAAAAGTATATTCATTAATTGATAATAGAAAAATATAATAGAAAATATAAAACATACGCTACTAATAAGATTTGATCGACAAATAAATCTACGAAGGCATTTCAATTTGTTTCTTATAAATATCCCGTTTATATGAATTTAGTTAGGAATTGACTTTTGACCGGTAGTGTATATACACGTACGTATGCATCGCGTAAACGTGTTTGTCGCACAAAGTCGCGTTTGGTCATCGAAGGAAATGCCTGATAGATATCGTCCTGTCGTCGTAGATTACTGTCCCTTTGTGGTCCATTCGAGTGTCGATATTCCGTTTGCCCCCTATATCCCTTCCAAGGATTATATCGAGAACTACCATGTTTCAGATCGTTCGTATGTTTCCAATACGATAACAGCATCAAATCTACAGTCAAATCCTTTCAAAGTAGTATACTAAACATTTTAACCCTTTCTCTTCCTCCTCCTCCTCCTTCACCCTGTCCACACCAACGATTGTTCTGATTTCAATCGTTCATCGTAATTCTTTACAAAATCGAAATAAATTCTGATCGATCGTTTTGTATCAAAGCATGAAAATAACCGTCGCGACTGTTGGTCGACGTTTCATAGTTCTCGAAGAATTTCTACGTTATCATCGTGCGTTATATAAATCGGAAAAATAATAGCTGCAGTACACAGACATGTATACTTACCAACTCGTAGATTCTTCTACATCATGTTTCTCTTATTTATGGTTTCCTTTTTTTTCTCTTTCTCTCCCCTCTCTCTCTCTTTCCTTTCTACTTCTACTTCTAGTTCGTCGGCATACAAAAGACCTCGTTCGAGTTGATGACTCGAAGGAATCGTACTGTAGATAGTAAACAAGTATCATTCCATACGAAGAATACGAATTCGATTTAGAACGATCCACGGAAAGTAGAATTTAACAATCTCGTATGTAATTTATTGATTTAATACGCGAAAGAGTGTTATCAATATTAGAAATAAACTTGAATAAAATAAACTTTGCACCATCTAGATTGTCAACTATTTCTCTCTCTCTCTCTCTCTATCTATCTCTTTGTACACTTGGGAAGCTTACGAAGAGTCATCGTAGTTTCAAGGATGAAGCTTGCGCTTAGTACTCGAGGAGTCATCAAAGAGTAACACATTGAAATGCAAGCTTGCGCGCGAGCGTTCACCAGCAAACAGCTTACAAGCCATCCACGAAGAAGAAATTTGACTAAACGACTACTGGATGGCGGAAAATCAATGCACAATAATATTACACACGTGTATCCGTTTGGCGCTTATCCAGATGCATTTACCGACGGAACACTTTCCAACGCAGATAGAAAGAAAGAGGGAAGAGAAAGAGAAAGAGAGAGAGAGAGAGAGAGAGAGAGAGAGAGGGAAGCAGCTGGATACAAGTGTACAATAAATATACACGAGGCTTATTCCGTTAGAAGTATCTCGTTAAACGAAAAAGAACGCAAAATCGTAGGATCGCGACAGCAGAAGCCCCCACCGGGATAACGTTTCCACGAATAGATATGTCATTTATAAATCGCTTAGTTCAAATATCAAAGAGGATGCATAATACATATTCGAAGAGAGAGAAATTTTAGCGATATTGAATTTTACATAGGAAAGTCTACGTAACGAGGAATAGAGTATAAACAAAAAGAAAATATAGTAATATATTTAAACTATTTCTTTGAAGAACGATGAAAACGAATAAGGAAGGAAGGAAGGAAGGTAGGAAAGAAAAATGATCGGTAGCGTATAGCAAATGCGCATCTGCTCGATCATACCTCTACATTCTTTTGGATAACAAAAATGGTGTCGGACTTTTCGGGGGAAAATATTCTCGAATGTCTCATCGTTTATCTCGAGAACTAAGCATCCTAAAGCTGCGCCTAGTTCCAAGGAGCCGACATAAATCGTTCACACGTTTCTAGCTAGTTTTATATCTTTCTTTCTCGTTCTCTTCTATTTCCCTCTTTCTCGAGATCATAATCCTGCTCTCACGGGGAATGAGCCATGTAGCGGAAAAGAAATAAAAGCTAGAAGAAAGAGAGAGAGAGAGAGAGACACGTACATATCTGCTGTTTGGAGTTGTTCCGGACACGCACGAGCCGTGTCTATTATGTGTGTTGTGTCCGGTCTATGCCCTCGAACTTGGCACCAGGTCGCGAGTTCCTGTTCAAAGAAGAGAAAACCATGACCAGTCTCAACGTCGATCTTTTCGATCCGGTTATCTAACTCTCCTTCTTTCTTTCTTGCTTTCTTTCTATTTGAAGGCTCGCGGAAAAAAGGTCTGCAGCTAGTTTGCTTTCTTGCACGGTGCAAAGGACAGGCATCCCTTATTTCGTGCACGGCTTACCACCCCTCTCCCCATATTTTTTGTTCCTCGAGCTGCAGGTTGCAAGGCTGCACGGCATTTAACCCCACATACGTATATACATGCATGCATAGGTCGTATCCTATCATCGAAGTCGAAAGAGGTGAGTTGGTAGGTCGAAGACCGCGCGGTTACCACCTGGCAAGCTTGTTAAATTTATTTCTTCGATGGGACTGTGCATGCACGATATCGACGAGTTACCCACGTCTCCCCTTAATAATATTCCCGTCTACACGACGAATGATTCGAGTAAATGTGTATTTATATGCATATATACGTATATACTCTAACTTTCTAATACATATAAATGTAGACATATACGTACGTTTAGTATGTATGTATATATATAGGATGTATGTGTATGTGTCTCTCTCTCTTTTTCACAGTATTTCACGTGCTCCGATGCGTCAGCCGTGGATAATATTCGGCCCGGTGAAAATTTATGTTATCGCGGGGGAGTAGAAACGAGCTGGCTTTGAGCATACCGAGAATTTTAATTTCAATGTATAAGGAAATGCTACTCCTACGTTAAATTTATTATTCTTTTCTCGTTAACGTTTCTTATATATACGTAAGAAAAACGGGATATAAATAATTACGAACATTGTTAGAGAGCAGAGAATTATAAAGATATTTCTTTTCTAACGTAATTATTTCGTTCTCTAACCATCCTTGAATATTTTTACCGAGAAATAATTGAAAGGATGCACACCGCTCCTACCACTATGGTGTTTTGTTCCGGCTCGCGTTTCCAATTGATCGACGTGCAAAAAGCAAATTTCCAAAGACAGATTTAGGGATCAATGCAAAGCACGATGGTAGAGAGATAGATGAAAGGATTTAGTATGGTTTTCGGCTCTATTTCGGTGATAGCTGTCGTTTCACGCTGCATCATGTTCTTTGTACGCATACATTCTCTTGTCTTTCTCTCTTTCTCTTTCTCTCTCTCACACATGTATACATATATATACATATATGTATATATCGACATGTATATACCGAACGATCCATGCAAACACAGAACGGTATACTATTGATACGCGTGCATTTGCTAAAGCCATTAAGGGTTGCTGGCCGCACCGTATATGTTCGCGTATACAGGTAAGCCAAAGGATGCTGGACACAGACACTGGAAGCGTGTATATCCAGGAACGTGTAGAGTCTATTAGAACTATCAGACCTTTGTCAGGCTAGACGCCAGAAAGATTATGCAATTACGAAATGGCTCCTATCCAAGAGCAGCTTCCAAACTTCTACGCGATCGTTTACACCTTCTTCAAGCCTTTTGTCTTTCCACCCCCTTTATCTCTTTTCTTTACTTAAACTAATATATTTCTTCTTGTCGTTATTTCATTATTTTTTTTCACGACAAATAAAATACATTTATACTCGAATGGTTAAATTCAAATGAAAGACAGATTATTTTATAGAACGTTACAAAATACGTATTACGAGTTACAACATTTGCCATGGATATATTTTTTTTTTTTAAATCCATTTCAATACTCGTATATAATACATACGTGTAGTATATATGTACATCTAACAAGTATTTATTCTCATTCGTTTCCATTCGCTATTCGAATCAACGAACATATCGGGCTCGTTGTAAAGAAGAAAATCAGTGTCCATTACAAAATTCTCTTCCTATTCGACAAATCTAGGGAAAGAGAGAGAGAGAGAGAGAGATAGAAATATATATATAATAAAATACGTAAGAGGATATAGAACAGATTCTCTAACAGATTCTATTCGATAATAATAAGGTGTTCGCGCGAACGCACACACGTCGTATATCAACCGTAAAAGGGATTGTTTTACTTGTAACGAGCGAATTATCGTCTACGAATCGAACAGACGTTTGTTTCCTAAAAAATAGGAGAGAAAGAGAGAGAGAGAGAGAGAGAAAAAGGAGAGAAGAAAAAAAAAGAAAAAAAAAGAAAAAAGAAAAAGAAAGGACGTAGCAGAATTAATCTTTAATGCGTTAAAACGAAACAAATTGCCGGCAAATCCGGATCGGACGGATTGGACATCGGAAAGCGTCGTTTGTAACGCGACGACGAAAGTTTCATGGAAAAACCTCTGACTAAAGCCACCCCTTCTCTACTTTATCCCTCTTCATCTCTACCTCTCTCTCTCTTTCTCTCTCTCTCTCTCTCTCTTATTCTCTTTCCCCATTGATTCTGCGAAAAACGTTCTAGTTCTCTCGGATGTGCTCGATCCCGTTCCGGATAGAATAAAATGCTAACGGACTCCCGCCGGTAATTCCGTGAATTCGCGTAACGGCATAGTCAGACGTACGATTTACGAAATCATCCTATCGGCGCCAAACGATTCCTAATGCCTTCTCTCCTCTCTCTCTCTCTTTCTTTTTTCTCTCATCCCACGTTTCCGATCAATAACGGGTGAAACGATTCTCCTCCCATCTCCCACCCCTGCCCCCCTTCTTTTTGTGATCGACCCACCTCGGACCTCATTTCTTTGCAAGTTTCGTCCTTTACTTGAATGAAATGGAAAACACCGGGATACAAAATTTCGAGCGAACACGAGGCAGACAGAAAGAAAGAGAAAGAGAGAGAGAGAGAGAATGCTCGAGGGTTAAGGTTGAAATTTTCAAAGGAATTTTGATAGTAGCACGTCGATAAATCGTCCTGGCATGTTTCCTTCCTATTGTGCGACCTTCTTCTTCTTCTTCCTCTTCTTCTTCTTCTTCTTCTTCTTCTCTCAACTCGACTCTTCGGCGAAGTAGGTACGCCTCAGCACATACATACATGCTTACATACTTACATACATACGTACGTAGATACATACGTATATACTATATACATACTAGTACACTCCTCTTCTCCATCGATGTTAGGAGCTTTACTATTCCCGCAAGAACGGGTACGTGCAACGTGCAACGGCAACCGCAGCACCAGTAGTAAGCACCACCAGCAAACCCTGCCGCAGTAGCATCACGGAATTGTTTAGAACGCGCGAGCCACTCCAGAAGGAGACTTCTACTCGCTCAAGAGTCTCCGTTCTTCCGCTCGATCCTCTCCACTGCGTCCTCTTCCATCTCCTATTCCCTCCTCCTCCTCCTCCTACTACTACTACTACCACTCTTCTTCCTCATCATAGTAGTAGCGTCAGCTTCCTACCCAAGAATCTTTATAGTCCCTCGTAAACAACGGTTATGAATCGCAGCGTTTGTTACCGGATTTAGACGCTCCCAGGCCAAAAATTCAAAGGACTTATCTATATGCTTCTCCCTTCTATGTGCTTACCTATCCTTAATACGTATACGTGTTGCGTACCTCCTTCTCTATTCATATTACTCGAGTCGATATAATATAACTATAACCATAGATGAAATGAAATTATTTTCATGAAACGTTTACTAAGCTCTTTCATCTTTTGTTCTTGACTCGACTCGACTTTTTTATCATCGGACATATTTTTTCTACGATCACTGTATAAACAGTTATATCCGATGGTGATATTCATTGAAGAGAGAAAAAGATACGATCGGTTGGACAATATTGAACCCCTTCCCGCATTCGTAGACACAATTCTTGTTTTTCTCTACGTAAACAACGAATTACGGTTCTGCTATTCTACGAATCGATAACTATATCGAATTGGATATTAATTTTATTTTTCAATAAAAACTACAGGCCGAATGAAAGTTCATTTTCAAAAATACTAATTTTGTGTAATAATGAGATAATCTTATTAACGATCTTATATTATATCGAGAATAAAATATTCATTTATTTTCTTAATTAACGTAAACTCACTGATATAAAAGGAAAATAACTACAAAATGAAAAAAGAAGAAGAAAACATCAAGCTCTCATAATTATTTTCTCCGTACGATCATTTTACGTTGGAATCGTATATTAATTTATCCCCCTTCTGACAACACACAAATTCACGAGCGTGAGAAAAACGACCTAAAGATAAAAAAAAAAGAAAAAAATAATAAAAATCGAAAGAAAGAAATAAGAAGAAAAAAGAAGATGGCAAAGTCTCATAGTCGTTTTTGTCTTTGCCGAGAAATAGAAAGTTATTTATGCGAAATAATAAAAATTCCAGAGCGAATTCCAGGGTCCAGAGAACGAAGCGATAAAACGATGCGGTGAATTTAAAAGCGAAAAGCGTCAAATATATACATAAACATATACATATATACATATATAAGTATGTTATGTAAACGTGTACATATAGCATATATATATAGATATATATATGTAATACGTTTGGTTTATTCTTTTTTCCAGGATCGAAAGCGTGGGCGTCAAGAGACCGGCTTCGTTCCAGCATCGTCCAAAATATTTCGATGACGTAACAAGCAACGAACGCGAGACCGGATTACGTATTCGCATAATGGTTGCACGCGCATAATCCCTCCTCCTGCGAGGTTTGCCTTTCACGAACGAATATGCGAATCTCGCGAGCAGAGAATGAGTGTTCGAGAAAACGTGGACCATGGACACAAGAGCAGGGGCCTTCATTTCTCGAATGGTATTCGAGTTCGAACAACGACAATGACGACGACGACGAAGACGAAGACGACGACCAAGACGACGACCAAGTATATTGCCGACTCTCCATTTATCTGTCCGATATGAAAAATAGCCTATTACGAGGAACAAAGAGGCGAGCCGGATCTTTCCTTTCGGATTCTTCTCCGTGTACTTAAAAGCTGAAAGAAATTTTACTTTGACGATGGAATTCGCGATATTGCGACATAGATAAAACAAACTCACACATATTCAAATATGATTTTATTTATTATAATGGTAATGATATTTGCTATATGAGTTTGTTGTCGTTCTTCTTACGCTAGTTTTAAGTGATGTCAAATTGTGTTCCAATTAAGACAATATTTTATAATAATAAGATAACAGACATAAAAATCAATTATTTATAGGTCGGAATTGGAATTGAAATTCATCGATACAATTGTTTTTGCAGTGATAATATTATTAGTTGAATTTTTGTCACGAAACTTATTCCCTTTTTTCCGTACGAATTGAAAAGCTGATCTTTTTCTTTTTTCTTTCTTCCTTTTTTTTTGGTTAGATGTAATACACGTTTGATCGGTAACATTGCTCGCATAATCGCGATACGCACGTTAAGAAGGATGTACGAGTTAACTTAGCTCGTTGCATTAACCGAGATGAACTCATTCCGCTTATTTCTTCTCCCATCTCTCTCTCTCTCTCTCTCTCTCTCTCGTACTCTTTCTATCTATCTGTCTGTCTATCTTTTTTCCCTCCCCCCTCTCCTTCTCTCTCTCTTTCTATCTATCTGTCCCCACTTCATTTCTTCTCCTCGATTCGCCCTCGTGCTCCTATAATTCTTGTTCGGTCCATACTACGAATAACTTTGAGACGTCTCGGCCGCCCACTATCGTCCCTTTCTACTTACCTTTTTCTTAATCGACTTAACGAACCTCGAAAATCGCATCCTGAGATGCGAGATGTTTACTAAAAACTTTTCCTATTCTAATCCAACCGAATTCAGCATAAAAGCAAGCACATTTTTGTCGAACCGAACGTGTTCAAGGAATTTTCTAATTTCATCTGGAACATTGGTATTAGAACAAATTAGAATTATTCGAGTAGAAAGGATAGCATAACGCTACTGTGTCTTCTTTCCTTCTATTCTTCAATTCTAATCTCTTGACTTCTTTCTCTTCCTCTTCTTTTAGCTTCTTCTGCTTCTTTGTCTTTCGATTTACGAGCTTCGTCGGAGGAGAAATCGAGCGACGATAAAATCGTAACGTGACACCCGAGAGAGGGTAAACTCTCTACGAACGGAGTCGCTTTCGTAGAGGATAAAGGACGCTAAATCCACTGGTTACGAAAGCACACGGTGATTAATTTAGAAGATTAAGGCGTCATTTCTTTCCAACTCGATTTAGGATATTATCGCAGTATATTCACCGATAAATCTTTCAAATTCTTTATTATATTTCTTTTTTTTTATATATATATATATCTAAATAATTTACAAGGGATTCCGTCAGATCTTAAAAAAACGTTGAATTTTTATTGAATACTACACAATTGTAGGAATCTGTTAGGATCATATACAGTGCAATAAGCAATAAGATTTAATATTTAAACAATGCTAGGCCTAATCGTGTTAGCCTAGCAAACATTTTCAATTTTCTTCAAAACATCCTATCTGTAATATACAAAAATAAGATAGACAAATATTAACATGGTTAAGTACAAGTTACACGCGTACCATATAGAATGTGTATACGTGTTTTATGTTAGGTATATGTGTATGTTTGTGGTCTTAGATCTCACCGATCGTTTAATCTGCAATGGGTCTTGCTTTTCTTGCTCGACTTGTAGCAACCACGCAGAGAAAACGGAAGGAAACGAAGGAGAATTCGCGTATCTCTCTACGTAGACTAAGGTGTATCCATTTTACACGTAAATTAACGCTATACGCTCTTCTTGTACGGTCCATTTTGGATAAGAGCCACAATCTTGCTAGTACATAGGAATAACGGCTCCATCTTCTCTTTCTCCTCTTTTCACATTTGCTTTTCCTCCCACGCTGACTACGATGAACTTTGAGAAAATTGGTACACGATTTATTTCCTTAGTTGTTTTTTTATTATTTAAACGCATTTTTATTATTTGCCTTTATTATTTCTTTAATAGAATTACATGTCCTAAATAAAAATGGCAAATAGTTTGATCAATTTATTTGTTAACTTTTAAAAATAAATGTATGTACATATACATATATAAATAAAATTATATTATCATTAATATTTAAAAGTTTGTCCACCAAGTTCTTGATATTGCAACAGGGTTTTACTTATTAGATCTTTCAAATAGTCTGAGATTTTCCATCTCGATAAATAAGAATACGACCGTTTCAAGGCCATTACGAAGCAAGGTCAACGTTCTAAGCGTGAACAATACCGTTCCTGTACCCATGTGTATGTGTGCGCAACGTGTTGCACTAGGTTTCTTTTCTAAATCATTCTCAAGAATAATTTTATAGTCGGTTAGGTACACACATATATATATATATAAGGAAATTCACATCTATCTTATAATTAATAATAAAAATAAATCAAAAAATAATATTGTGCGTGCGATTAATAGATTAAAATATAAGAACGACAAGAGATACGTAAAATTCATTTTTATCTTACTTTGTCAGAGGTAATCCGATTGATTGATCGTGAGATGAAGTTACCCTCGTGCTATCGGATTACCTGTCAACTTCAGAACCTTTTTTTTTTTCTGCACGCAACGAGTCATCGTCGAAAAGAAAGATATTCCATTTGTAAAAGGAGAGAGAGAGAGAGAGAGAACAACGTTTACTAATTCGAATGATCGGCATTAATTCAAAGTGTCGTTTATGAAGATATATCTAATTGTAAGTAGGTATATGTATACCTATTTCTATATTCATTAGTAAAATTAATGATATAAACGACGATCGGACCTAGTCATCCTCGTCGTCGTAGTTTAGATGTATTCCTAACGAAGAAGGCATATAATACGATTAGGTTAATTGCCCCTTTAATTAACTAGTACACAAACTTATGCCAGAACCCTCGACGTTGTACAAATATTTAATTACAGTGTCACACGTGTAGGATTACTAGGAGCCCTTCTCTTTCTACTTCATCCCTCAGCTTCCACCTCTCTCTCTCTCTCTCTCTCTCTCTTTCTTTCTCTTTGTTGCATTCGCAAAGACGCCTCGAGTAAAGTACGCGGGATTTACTCAAACTTCCCACGCACTTAATCCTGATTTTCGACTAACTCATTTGCAGCCACCGGCAGAGTTTCAAACCGTCTCGTGCCTCTTCCTCCTCCTTCTCCTCCTCCTCCTATTTCTACTCTTAGAGCCAATCTTGTCACTTTAATACGTTGCGCGATATTATGAAAAACGAGAAGGTATTTGCCGCATAAGAAAAAAAAAAATAAAAAAGAAAGAGAGAGAGAGAGGGTCCTGAATTACTTCGATTGACTTGGGATTTTCCTTGGAGAACACAGGGCAAAGGTTTTTCCTCGAGAGAGATCATCCCCCTACTCTTTATTAAATTTGCCATTCCTGATCGCAGTAAGATCGAATTGACGACTCCTCTCTTTATTTCCTTTCTTCGTTCCATCCTTCTTACGTTCCTGTAAGCGTAGGCTGCAAGTGGACGTGTTTGTAAGATTTCAAAAGAAATTTTTCAATGCTATTATCCACTCTTTTATTCAACCTACACATAATACTTCTACATACCTACCTATCTACACACACCACATACACACACATATATTTAACTATTAATCTTATATGAATATTAATTAAATAATAATAGATAAAGGTTGATATTCGATTTTATGTAATCAATCATTTGATACATGTTACAATAGATAGACTAACGATATAGTAGCATTTACTTGATGATCTAATTATGTATGGCGTGGAAAGGCGCGAAAAGAGGTAGACGGACAGAGTAACGTTGACCGCGGGTTTCATGGGATTAGTGATATCGATTTTCGGAAAATCTACCATACATGGTATCATTAATGCAAGCCCGGAGAATGCAAGATACTGGTATGTCGAAAGGGGAGCTCGTATTCCCGTAGCCAGTTCAGTTCCGACTGACCGCTGGGGGTAATTATCGTTCTTCGAAGAAAGCTCTCACGCTCAAACCCTTTCTCGTTCGCACTTGGTCACGTCACGCAGCAACAGCAGTAGCAGACACTTACGTACCTATTACTTACATATATATATATATATATATATTGTATACATGTAGCCTCTTAAGGTGGTCCTGCATCAGCCTTCCATCGACTCTCCATTGGCTCGGAAACTTCAGCAATAACCGGTAATAGTTCTGCAGAAATCTCTTCTTGCACAGCTCCTCGGTGTGCTCCACTCTTTCTCTTTCTCTCTCTCTCTTTTTTCTCTCTCTCAACCCCCTTTCTACCTCCCTCTTCTTCTTCACCCGGACGTATAGGGGTGCTTCGCTCGACGTCGCGAAGAATAGAGATAGACAGGGCCCTTCTAGAGTAGACTGCGTTACTCGGATACGGAGCATGGAATGGGGTCAACTGTGAAAGTAGGGTCACTCGTAGCAGACAAGATCGATTTTTCATTAGAATCGGTACCATCATCCTGAGCTTGCATCCACAAAAATTCTATGAATCCCGTTCGATTGTTAATTATCTTCTTCATAGTATACCTATATGTTCGTATCTCCAAGTACATATCATGTATAGTTTATAATATTTCTTTTTCCTTACAATTACAAAGGATGTTATTTAACAGCAGGTATTAAGTTTAGAAAATTATTACACCTTCTTCTTTATGGTGTGGGCGGCTGGGTATTCGAAAGTCTTAGAAACATGATTGGATCATGACGTTTAAAATTCATGCGCTTGTTGACCTTAGAGTAGGTTCAAAGTACCTTAGAAGAGAGTATAATGATTACTTCGGTGTCAAGAAGACTACGGAGAGAGAGAGAATGCATAACGTGCTGGCCTCTCTGTGTTAAAGCCGCAAGATACGCGACTAGGCATAATAAACTCTAATGAATTGGATGGCTCCTTTTCTTATGTTAGTAACTTAGGTCGACTTTATTATTATCCTCCAATTCGCAGGATTCCAATTTATTGTTCTTTCTGCTAATGTAACTTTATTTTTTATTACTTTTTCTTATTAATTAGTTTTCCTCAGTCATTTTCTATATTAATTTTTTGTTGCAAATATAAACAAATTGGTAGCGTAAATAAAACTTTATTTAATTTCACGCATATAAAAATGAATATGCTTTAGTAATAGTACGAGTCGTATAAAATATATATTCTCAAAATAAACATAATCGACGTTGATGAGAACAAGGATCTATGGGATACTTCTTGGTATTTTTTATATATTATTCATTTTTACGTTAAATAATTATCAATCATTTCTTTTCGATAATTAAAGTAAAAAAAAGGAAAATAAAACATTAAAGCATCAAATATCATACATTAACGATTATCGTCGAAATCTTATGTATTGTGGGGAGGGGGGAGAGGAGGAACGTGCTTAAACTATTTTTACACGTGTTATTTTGACAAAGTCTGTTTTTTTTTTGGTCATAATCTTTAACTAAATTATTCGTTTCTATCTCGAAGAGGCGTCAATGATTTATGCGGCGAAGATGTGGGTGTGGTGTGACTACTTCTCGAAACTCCTCCTCCTATCACGTTTTCTTTCCCTTTAGTTTGTGAACGCTTTTGTTGAGTTTTTACCTTCTCCGCTGTGACGTTTTGTTGTTGCTGCTCCAGTGGCGTGCATCTAGATAGTAATTCCTAAAAAATAAATTCACCTACTTATTGTTGTGTACAATTTCCTTAGATATAATATACACTTATATATAATTCAAATAACAAAAACGAATAATAATGCGAATGATAATAAATATAGTAGGCAAAACAAGATAGTACACAAAATCATTCGTATTAAAAACATTTTTATTTCAATGAACATTAATTTTATATAATAATAAAATTTATAAAGTATCTTTATATTAAAAAAAAAAAAGAAATAATGTAAAAATTACAATGCAAATAAATTTGGAAAAATGATTAAATGTTATATAACAGATCTTAATAATCAATGGAAAAAACGTCCAAATCAAACTAATCGCAAGGCCGACAATAATGAATAAACGCACCTGTTCCAGTCCAAAAATTGTGCTTTTTAGCTGTGCAATATGCTTAATTTTTTGTTTAAAATTGTGGCCATATGTTTCATTTATTTCTTCGTACTCCTTTAGAAGTAGATTATTACTTTTAGTTAATGTCTTGAGTTCTCTATATTATAAAATATAATAATTATTTGTTTGTTTCCCTACAAAGTATTGATAATCATAATAATCATCTTACGTTTCAGCGTTTTTACGAAGTATTTTTTCAGCAGTTAAATTTTTTAGAAGATTCTCCTCGCGAGCTCGAGCTTCTTTTTCCTTTTCGATTAATACACTGTTCTGAAACACATAATGGATTATGAATTTTTATTATCAAATCAATAAGAGAATAATATATGTATATATATTATTTACATCTGCACATCGATCCTTTTCTTCTAATCTCTCTTTCTTTGACTGTACTAAAATATGACAATTCGGCTAAAAACAGAACAATCTAGATTAGATATATTCATTCCCTTATAATAGTAGTATATATATTTTTAATTTAAATATATTTACTTTCTCGACGATAGGACTACATGTCGTAGGTAACTTTGAACGAAGTTCCATGGATTCTTCGGTGAAATTTTTTTGTTTTTTTAATTGTTCCTGAAGTTTAGTATTATCAAGTTCCAATCGGGAAATTTCAATTTCCCGTTCATCGTTTACTTGTTCTAAAGATAATAACATATCTCGTGTAGTGCACAAAGTACTAGCCATATTATCTAGTTGTATCTTCATCTAAAATAAATAGATAAAAAAATAAACTTAATCACTTGATAATCACATATGTTAATTCAGTCTCATAAAGAGATAGAATAATACCTCTTCATTTTCGCTAGATTTTTTTTTCACTGTTTCACGAAGTAGGTTAATTTCTTTGGTCGCTATTTGTTTAAATTCGTCGATTTTTAATTCGTAATGTTTCTTCATAGATTCACACTCAGATATACTGTCTGCTTCGATTTGATTAACGATTTCTCTGTTAGCATCTAATTGTTTTGTATAATTTTGTAATATTTGAGAACTATTATACATAGCAAAAAGTGCTTCTCGATGTTCCTGTAAAGAATTTTCTGAACGTCTCAATTCATATTGCAATCTTTCTACTTCGGCGTTACTCTGTGCTAAACGTTCCGAAACTGCAGTAAATGCTGCTTTATTTTCAGTCATAATTATTTCAAACCTGTATATATGATATACGATTTATATAAACATTTACTTTACATATATTTATATATATATAATATGTTAAGAGTCATTTTTGTATTACATACCTCTTTCTTCTAGACACCAATTCTGCAGCTTCCGAACGTATCTGGTCTTTCAATGCTCTAAGTTCTGCTTTTTTATCTACCAATTCAGTTTCTACTCTATCTAACTCTATCTGTAGACTAATACTAAAATTGTTCTGAAATATGTATTATGAAATTTAATTACAAGAAATGTATACGTGGAATTAATATTTTCAATTAAAATAAATACCTGAATTTCAGTAGACAATTTCAATTCCTCAATAATCGAGGAAAGTTTTTCTATTTCTGCATCTTTTAATGCTAACTTATCTTCTAATGCAACGCGTTCACTCTCTATTCTTGCTAAGCGTTCTTTACATTTCTCATCATTGAGACACATTTCTTCTTCGATTTCAGATGTAGCTTCTTTGATCATTGTACTTATCTAGATTATTATTATATAAATAAGTATTAATATATATATATATATAAAAACAATTAAATTCACATTAATAAAAATTGATTATTCAAAGATCATAGCAAACCAAGACAAACGATACATGCTAATAAGTCATATAATATTTCAATTTTGTAAAAATTTCTTTAGAAAAAAGAAATAAATAAACATTTTAAGAAATTCTAAAATAAAATACTAAGTCAGGCGATATTTAACATTTACGCTTACTTTTGCGTCATATTCGGCGATTTCTTTAAACTTTTTTTCACTATGATGATGACAAGATTCTAAATCATCTTTCGTCAAAAGATAGGTAATTTCAAGATCAAGCATTTTTTTATCTTTCGCTACAGCCAACTATATGAACAAAAACATAAATGTCATAATAATTATCCAAAGAAATTTAAACAACAAAATTATTTTGTCAATAACTTACACTTTCTAGTTCATTTAAGAAATTTTCTCTAGTTTCCCCTAATAGCTGTATTATTTCTAAGTTCTCTTCGCTGTGTTTCTTTTTTAAAGCCTCTATTTCAGTCTTATGTACTTTTAAGAGACGCTCATGTTTTTCTTCTGCAATTTCTAATTCCTTGTGAGCTTGCATCAACCGTTGATTTACCTGTTATAGGAAAAAAATAGAAAAAATCTAATTTAGTTAAAAGTGCTAAACTAAGATCGAATTAAAAATAACTGCTATAATGAAATATTCACATCTGTGTAAAGTCTTTTCATGTCTTGTAATTCATGTTGTAGACAGGTATTAGTTTCAGTCACTTTTTCTAAATCGGTTTCTAATTTAACTACTGTCATTTTTGTCTTTTCGTGTTCCTGTTCAAGTTTTTGATTTTCTTTCAAAAACCAATTCATTGATGTTTCCTTTTCTTTATTATGCTTCTGAATAAGTTCACTCTTTTGCATCATGGAATCGTCTACGAGTTTGTCATATTCTGCTCTTAATTCGTCTAACTCACATTGTAGAGCGGATAATTGCCCTTGAAGTTCTAAAATAACATTCTGCCTCTTCTCTAATTTAACTTCAAGCTCACACTTGTTCTCTGTCAAATCATTTACATCTAATGTAAACTGTAATTTTTCTTTTTCTAATAAATCAATTTGAATGTTACGTTCTTCCTCCACTGCTTTTAATTTGGACAATAATTCTTCACTTTTTGTCTCTAATGTTTGTATCTATTTAAGAAAAAATATTTATCATTTGATATTATAATAATGCATAATAAGTTTGTTATCATATTAAAAAATTCAACATTAATTACCATTATTTGATTTATTTCTGTCTTTTTGGCCATCTCTGATTCTAAATGTAATATTTTTTCCGACAACTCAGCCACACGTTTTCTCAATTCATTTTCCAATTTTTTTCTAGTTTTTATTTCTTCGTCTTTTTCTTTCAACATATCGAAGAACTTAGAACGAAGCTCGTTTGCTTCAGCTTGATGTCTTTCATCATGATTATCTAAAACTTCCTGTTGTAATTTAGCCTATAAAACAACAAAATTTTAACAAAATTATATGTAGCAGCTTAAGAAATACAAATGTAAAGAAAAAAAGAGAAGAAAAAGAAAAAAAATAATTACTATTTGTTTACCATAGTTTCTATATCTTTCTTGTGTTGTTCCTCAACTTCAATTTGTTTTTTATGTAATTCCTCTATTTGCACTTCAAGTTTGCACATTTCTCCTTTCATCTCTTCTATCTGTTTCTCATGTTCCTGTATAGTTCTATTTTTATTTTCACACTCAACTTGTAACTCCAACAACTGATGCGTTGAATTATACTGCTGTTTATTAACACTTTTACTGTTAGTCTGGTTCCCAGACTTCAATTTTTCCTTCATACTATTTGTATTCATCGGTTTGACTACAACACGTTTTCGGACACATTGTGGCTGTAAAAAAAAAATATACTTATGCATTATATTATTTAAAAATATAGTTTATAATATATTAATAAAATAATATATTTCCTCACAGCAATAAATTTTCCAGGTAGTTGATGTTTACTGCTCTTACTGGAAACAGATAAACTCGATTCCGTGCTATTGCTCGTTACACTTATATTATCCTGAAATTTTTCTTTTTTCTCTATTGCAAGCCCTTTTACTTTTGGGCCAAACTTTGGATCATATGTACCAGGTGGTGGTACCTTATCTGTAAAAATTCATTTATAAATATTTTCAATTTCCACATTTAAATAAGAAAAACATTGATTGTAGAATTTTTATTTAAAATTTATATTTAAAAGGAGGAAAGACATTTAAATGGTTATAATGACATCATACTCCTTGCATTGACAAAGGGTCGGTATCCTATTCTTTTAACGAAACACGTTAAAACTAAGATTGGAGGGTGGAATCAAAAGGATTTCCTCCTGACGCATCTTCGCAAGGGGAGACTCCAAATGGGAGACAGCTGTATGTTTGTATTAGAGGAATATGTAAGTAGTAGTTGAGCCATGAAGGTACCAGGTGTAACTTTCGACCGGCCCTTCTTGTCGTTACGATAAAATATTTTCTTTTGTCGTTACTTACACCCTCCTTCCCCCTAGCAAACCCCCACTCCGTTTTTAAACATTTAAAGATCAACATTTATCGCAGAACGTACATACAATTGTAATAATGAGCAATATTAATTGTAAAAATTAGAAAAATATATTTGTTATGGTCTAAAAAATATAACGATTGGTAGTATCATTATTGCATAATGTACTGTTTTTATTGTATTTTTAGAAAATTTTATAAAATAAAATAATATGAAGTATCAAAGAACAAATAATATTAACAAATTATAATAGAATTTAAATAAATTATTATAATGTATATTTTAAAATGATTATAACACATGTATACAAATTGTTTATGCATTAATGTTAATTGTTTCAATAAGTTATAGAAACTCTACCTATATATATAACAATCTAATTAAACAAAGAAATCAATAAAAAGTATTATACTATATTGTAAAGGAAAGTATTCAATTTTCCCGCCATAATATAGCTTCCATTTCAAATATTTAACTTGCAGAATTAATGTACATTAATTTAAATGTGATGTACAATAATGATTGTTATTTATTAAGATGATGACATTAATTGTTAAATTGTTTTAAATATTTTTTAAAAAAGTAAACGATTATGATAATAACTTACTTGTAAGATCATTGAACCGTTGAATTCTAGCTTTTGCGAACGACATATCACTATAATATTTAATATATTTGATAAAATAATTGTTAAAACAATTGTTAATAAAAAGATTAAAAATATATAACGCGCGTTAACGAACTAATGTCTATTCAAATATACACAGTTATTGATTATTAAAAACACTATACATTCCTCCATTAAGACGTCCATCCCCCTTGAAAACTAAGGCTTATGTGAAGTTGCACAAGTCTTATACAACGTTCTTTTCTCTCAACGTTTCTTTGCGCGGGTCAGTCCACCGGTTTTTATTATGTTTGAAATGACGGTTACGTTATTGACCAATCAGCGTCTAGTTATTCGACCGGCGTCCAATTAGCGACGTGAAGGGGTCACAATATGCAGGGATGTGTGTATATGATTTATTGCCACTAACTTTTCAGATTGAATCTTTTTAAATTACTTTCATTTTTTTATATAAAATACTATATTAATTTTAAATATTAATATTAATAAAATTTGTATTGTATTACTTTGGTAAATTATTTGAAATATCTGGACAAAATGCTTCTCAAATTTTAGATAAAATATAGAAAAATATTTTTATTTATATTATAAATATTCGTTTTGTTTTTTTTTAACACTTTATGTGTGTTATACTTTTTCTATACATTGTTACATTATTATTTAATTTTGTAATAATGCAATAAATTTAAGAAAAAGGGGTGACACGTAGTGCCACGTAGCAACGTTCAGACCAATCGGTTTTTGGAGCAGCATGTCATATGTATAGTTACTGTACTAGCGTGCCGTGATAGACATAGCTGTTACTGCTTTTTCTGATAGATTATCTTGTCAAAATCTATTAAAATGATGTCGAAATATTATATTACATTCCTCGGGATTGTGCTAATAAGTTTAACTTATGTCAATTGTCAATACAGAACGAAAAATGTAAGAATTAAAGAATTATTATTATAAATATTATCCTATTTTCAAATGTCATATTCATGTCATATTTAAATCTTATTCTAATTATTGACGTAATTTAAATGAAATTTCATTTTACTTTTATTAACTGTCCTTTAAATTTAATTGTTTATTTTATTTTAATATGAAATTATAAGATATAAATTAAGTGATTATATATATATTAATAGTATCACCATCTTCATAACCTCTAAACTGTGTAAATTACATATCCTATTTAGAGTCAAAGTTCCTCGTTAGCCGAACGTGTACAACAATTAACAGAAATGGCCATTAGGAGACCAGTAATTAAATTTAACGGTGCAAAATTTAAGGAATTTGTGAAAAATACCCCAAGAAATTATTCGGTTATTGTAATGTTTACCGCTATGGCACCTCAAAGGCAGTGTCAAATTTGCAGGTAAAAAAATAATAATAATTTATTTATTAAAGGCTTTTTTTAATGATTATATTTTTTCCAGACATGCAAATGATGAATTCACAATAGTTGCTAATTCATTCCGATATTCTCAGTCTTATTCAAATAAGTTGTTTTTTGCATCTGTAGATTTTGATGAAGGATCAGATGTTTTTCAAATGGTATTAAATATAAGTATATGTACAATAATCAGTTTCTAATTATGCAATATAAAAATGAAAAACAATCTCTTTGTTTAGATGAGATTAAATACTGCCCCAGTTTACATGCATTTTCCATCGAAAGGTAAACCAAAAGCAGCAGATACTATGGATATACAAAGAGTTGGTTTTGCTGCAGAAGCAATAGCAAAATGGATATCAGAACGTACCGATATTCAGGTAAATATGTTCGTCTAAGCTTTGCATAATAAAATATTTATATTACAAATATTTCTTTCTTTCAGATAAACATATTCAGGCCACCAAACTACTCTGGTACGGTAACTTTGATAATGTTCTCTGTTCTGATCGGAGTATTCCTATATGTTAGACGTAATAATCTAGATTTAATTTATAATAAAACAATTTGGGCTCTTGGTGCATTGGTAAGCTAAATTTTATTTTTTTTTATCTCTAATAGAACGAATTATTTGATTGAAATTATTCTTGTTGTAGTTTTTCACTCTTATAATGATATCAGGACAAATGTGGAATCATATCAGAGGACCTCCATTAGTCCACAAATCACCTAATGGAAATATGGCATATATTCATGGGTCCTCCCAAGGACAATTTGTGTTAGAAACATATATTGTTATGGTTTTGAGTATCCTTTTATTTATTAGATCTAATAAATTGAATGTTACAAATATATATATAATAAAACTTAACGAAAATAATAAGATGGGGCAGTGGTATTAGGAATGATTCTAATGACCGAAGCTGCAACAAGGAAAGGTGATGTTAAGAAACGAAGAATATTTGCTGTGATAGGCTTTGGCTTAGTTGCTATTTTCTTTAGTTTACTATTATCCATATTCAAGAATAAGGCTCAAGGATATCCATACAGGTTTGTCAGATACTTATCAATTTTATAGTTTTCATTTTACATTTAACACATATCATGTTTTTGTGGAGTATGATAGTATGTTTCCATAATATATGATAATTTACTATCATACTCCATATTAAATATTTCAAAGTATTTACTTTTAACCCCACCCCAGTGAAGAATAATTGATCTGTTACAGGTTGCTGTTTAAATGAACAAATTCTTTACAGAAAAAATAAGGTTCGTATAAGTCCCATCTTTGTGAGAATTTTAATCTTGCCATGATCTCATTGGCCTCACAAATGTATATTACGGCACACGAGTTATAGTGAAGATAAAGATACGATACATGATTTATTGTTGAATTTTTGCACACGTTTTAAGGCTAAAAAGTTGTTACAAAAGAATGATGTATCTTAGCCTCCAACCATTTCTATCAATGTTGTACGATAATTATCAAGTTCATACATTTTTATGTATTGTAAAAATATGTTAAATAATACATGACTCTTGACGGTCATAGAAAATTTTTTAAACTAGAGATAATCAGTATAAAAAAAAACATTACTTATTTACAGACTTTGATATAAAAAAAATTACTGGAAATTTCAACTGCCTTTAACTGAAATTTAATTACTTAAATTATATCATTTATGAGTTCTTCCAAATCTATACAGGTAAAGTAAAAAAAAAAAATTAAGAGAAGAAAATCATTGTGAACAAATGTGGCAGAAGTTGAATCGATAGAATAAAATTTATGTAAATAACACACATGTAAGGATACTAATTGTATTCAAAAGGAAATTAAAACTTTAAAAGTCAAAAACATTAAAAGAAATGGAAACTTTTTGAGTTTTTTTTAGGATAATTCTTAAAAATATTTTCATACCTTTTGATATTAACCCTTGACACGTAATAAAAAAAGAAATATCTACCCTTATCTACCCCGTTAATTCATTCATTAATTTTATATCGAACAAAATTGTCAGTCACACACACATATACTATTTGAAGTTAAATATATTTTAATATATTATCGAGTTTGATTGTTTGTTCTCACACTATGTGGCGCTGCTGTCAATTTAATTTCATATAAAATATGGCGCCAGGTATAGCAATGTTAATAATTCAGAAATAAGTGATTAAAATGAGTTCTAATTTATCAGGATGATATTTATTTCTTAAACGAATGAATTATACGTGTTATATGTGTTTCTTTCGAGTAAAAAAATTAATAAAATAGAATAATAAATATTTAAATAGTCTCGGACTATGTCGTTACAATTTTTAGTCACTTAAAAGACACATCGCGTAAAAACAATTCATTATTGATAGTAGTTGTAGAGGAGAAATGGGAGGATAAGGGTCCGTTTCTAATAATGAAGAATAATCATTTTATGTTAAATAATTAGCGGATGTATTTAATGAATACTAACAAACGGATGGTAGATGATTGTATTTAAAACATGCGCTCTCATTATCGCTTTTTCTCTAGACCAAGCTTCCGGTTTAAATGGAGGATCCCGTCTAAAAGCGTTCGCATTAATTCGTTATCTGTGGTCGATACTTATCGCATAAATTATACATGCTTTTCTTAATCCTAACCGCGAATGTACGGAAGAACTTTTTTTAATTCTTTATACACAGATATTATATATGGATCAGACAGAATATTTTTTAGCATTAACTAGATGTTGCAACGTTATAGTGAAGTGACAGTACCATAACTATTTTCCTTAATCTTATACGACCTTGGAAGTAAATGTGAGTATAATGCCGTTAGCGAATCTGACGGTTCCTTGGACAGAACAACATGTAAATGAAAAGGTAAGATTATTCGCTTTATTACTCAATTAACTTTAACTATTCATCAGATTTTCATTCAATTACTTTACAATTAATATATATATATATATAATCGTTTAAGAACAATTTTTCTTTTTAAAATTATATTGCAATTAATTTTAGTTTGATTCGTTTTTTTAGCAAGGATTAGAAATTCTGTCTGATGAGAATCAGGAAGAAACAATGATTACTCAAGGAAATATTGAGTCACGTTCAAATGGGTGTTCGGAGTCCCATGAAATTGAAGTACGTGAGGTGGTTCGAGAAGGTCATGAAAAGGCTGATCCATCTCACTTTGAACTATTAAAAGTACTTTGTCAAGGTTCTTTTGGCAAGGTAAAAAAAATAATTTAAACTTTAATCTATTATTTTTAATTATATTTCTTGATTTCTTTTTACGGTTGATTATGTGTTTCAGGTATTTTTAGTTCGTAAAGTTGTAGGAAAGGATAGTGGCACGCTATATGCCATGAAGGTTCTTAAAAAGGCAACTTTAAAAGGTATTTTTAGTTGTTATTATTACAATTCAATATTTCTTTCACTATTGTTCACTCTAATTATGATCATGGTATCTTAGTCAGAGACAGAGTAAGAACAAAAATGGAAAGAAATATATTGGTTGATGTGGAGCATCCATTCATTGTTCGACTACACTATGCATTCCAGACAGAGGGCAAACTGTACTTGATCTTAGACTTCTTAAGGGGTGGTGATCTTTTTACAAGACTATCCAAAGAGGTTATTGAACAAGCTAACTAAATACCATTTGTATGATTATTTTTCTTTTAATTTTCATTTTTATCAACAAATATCTCTCCTTATCGTTGCAAAATCTGTCCAATTGTAAATACACACTTAAGAATGATAAATATCTCAAATATTAATTGGTAGCAATTATATCATATATATATTATTCAATATTTTTTAATAGAAACTAGAATCAGTATTATTCTAAAAATAATTTTATAGGTCATGTTTACAGAAGAAGATGCCAAATTTTATCTTGCTGAACTTGCACTTGCATTGGATCACATACATAAACTTGGTATAATATATCGCGATTTGAAACCAGAAAAGTTTGTATTTCATTATAAATCAAATTAAAATGATTTTAATGCATTAACATGTTTAAATAATATCATTTCATCTATTACTCATTTTATTTGTCATAGTATTTTATTGGATACTGAAGGGCATATCTCTTTAACTGATTTTGGCTTAAGTAAGCAATCGTTGGATAATTCTAAAACATATTCATTTTGTGGTACTATCGAATATATGGCGCCAGAAATAGTTAAAGGGAAAGGGCATTCTTATGCTGCAGATTGGTGGAGCTTTGGTATCCTCATGGTTAGTTATTATAGAAAATATTTTTAAAATCACTTAAATTTATGTATATTTTATTTCTTTTAAGTAAATAGTAATTTTCAGTTTGAGATGTTAACGGGTGCACTACCATTCCAAGGTGCTAATAGAAAAGAAACTATGAATCAAATATTAAAAGCTAAACTTACCATGCCTTCTAATATATCACTGGAAGCCCGAGCATTGTTACGAGTATTGTTTAAAAGAAATCCAGCTAATAGACTTGGATTTGGTAATGTCGAGAAATTTATTTTTTATTTTAACTATATCATATCTATATTTTATGTAAATATTTGATTTCATTAGTTTTTATACGTTCGCTTAGGTGGGGTAGAAGAAATTAAAAACCATGTATTTTTTGGAACAATTGATTGGGATGCTCTTTATAGAAAAGAGATAAGACCCCCGTTCAAACCAGCTGTTAGTCGAGAGGATGATACATTTTATTTTGATAGTGAATTTACATGTAAAACTCCTAAAGGTAATAATATACAATCTTTTTTTAATTTGTTGATAAATTGAAGAAGAATTGGTTAACATAATAAGCATATATTCTTATTTAAAATAAAATATTATTTTTTCTAGATTCTCCCGGTGTACCTCCTAGTGCAAATGCTCATGAATTGTTTCGTGGATTTAGTTTCGTTGCACCCTGTTTGCTAGAAGATCATACAAAATCTCCAGAGTACAAAAACTTAGATAGTATTAATAATACTGTCCCTGCTTATGTCAATCCTATTTTAGTAACAGACGAATATGAATTTAAACATGAAATAGGTAAAGGAACTTATAGTACCGTTTATCTAGCGGTTCATAAGGCAACTAGAACTGAATATGCTATTAAGGTAATTTATTTGTATTTAATATATATATATATAATTATTTAAATTTATACTTATTGTATATAATTAAAAATGATCTTACAATAGGTGATTGAAAAAACAAAACGAGATCCATCGGAGGAAATAGAAATACTGTTACGATATGGAAGGCATCCACATATCGTAACCCTAAGGACTGTTCACGAAGACGATAGACGAGTTTATCTTGTGTTAGAACTTTTGCGAGGTGGGGAACTTCTTGATCGATTATTACAAAGACGTAATTTTACAGAAAAGGAAGCTGCCGAAGTGATATACACAATTACTAGTGTAGTTCATTATTTACATGATAATGGAGTAAGTATTTATCTCATTATTTTAATTAACTATTTCTATTAATAATATATATCCTTAATCTAAATATCGAATATTTCAGGTAGTCCATCGTGACTTGAAACCGTCAAATATATTATTTTCAAAACCTGGTGGCGATCCAAGTACATTGTGCATATGTGATCTTGGATTTGCTAAACAGTTACGTGCAGAAAATGGTTTATTAATGACGCCATGTTATACAGCCAATTTTGTTGCACCTGAAGTATTAAAACGGCAAGGATATGACACTGCTTGTGATATATGGTCTTTAGGTGTCTTATTATATATTATGCTAGCTGGGTATGAAATTTATTAATTTAAAAAGATTTAACACATAATAAAATATAAAAGCAAATTCATTAAATATAATATTTTGTTATAGATACACTCCTTTCCGAAATAGTCCAGGGGATAGTGCAACGGATATACTTAATCACATTGGACCTGGATATATAGATGTAGAGAGCGGTGTTTGGTGTCAAATATCAGTGGAAGCTAAAGAATTGGTCAAGAGAATGTTACACGTCGACCCTAATCGTAGGCCTACAGCAGCTCTTATTTTAAAATATCCTTGGGTTGCAAATCGTCATCATCTTCCACAAAAAATGTTACCTGACATCAATGCAGATCCACGTAGTTTAAAGGTATTTTCTTATATAAAATCACACACAACACACAAATTGTACTTTATTTTAATATTTATTACTGTGTGTAATCATTATTCATTTTATTTCATATATTTAAATTCTATAGATGGCAGTTGCAGCAACATACAGAGCAATGTCAAGTAGTCCAAGATCACCTCATATCGGGCCTGTAGTTTTATCAGAATTAGCACGTCGTAGAACACAAGCTAAACCAGGTCCTACAGAGATTTAAAATTCAATTTTAAAGTAAGTTAGATAAAACAAAAAGAGATGAAAAAAAGAAGGAATTACAGATTACCTAAAAGAATTTTAAAGAGGAAATTTTGACATGTACAAGCCAGATAATTTAAAGTACAAGAAAAGAGAAGCTAAATGTTTCTATTGGCACTATCACTGTTATTATTATTAAATTAATTATGTACAAAATATGTAAGAAGCGTTTACAAATCAGTGACAGTGAACTTAATGTGATACTTATTTATACTTTTCATTTTCATTTAGTACCTTTGCGTACTTTCATGTACGTATACATATTGCCATATATAGACATTTTAAAATGATCTAATATTAATGCCTAAATCTTTAAGTTTTAGTCAAAGATTCCTATATTCTTAACAAACAAAAAAAAAACAAAGGAAAAACAATCTTTTTAAAATATATTTCCTACGTCAATCTTGCTAAATAAGACTATATATATATACACACACACATAAGTCTATAAGTGAATATAAATCTAAATATAACAGAAGATTATATTTTATTGATATGAATCTATAGTATTATTCGTGCAATGTTGAAAATTAGGTATATGGACGTTCTATTATAAATTATAATTTTTCTTCATAAGCTTTAAACATCTATAGTGTAGAAGAAATTATTCATTTACAGTCTCTCATCAGCTTTAATATTATGTAGAATATTTCAATATTAATAAAATTGTTCCAAAAAGTCTTTAACATCTATGTAAATCAATGTCTTACAATTATATGTATATGTGTCAGCATTATGTTATATATGTACAAAAAGTATTTTATTATACACTAAAATTAATAGTTTTAAAAAATAACGATGTTATTTATGAATTCATAAGAAACGACTAGTTAAAGCATGTTATATATAAGCATTTATTTTATTTTATTTTTTTTATTTTCAGTGTAGTATAGGCAGGTATTAAAAGAATATTTTTCTCATACTTAGGATTAAATCTTATAATTTAACTACTCGCCTCTTGAAACAAATATTTAGGCATAAAATTAAGATGTTATATTTCTATCTAATTTTTGTCTTTTTTGCAAATCAAATCTTTTAACTTGAAATCCCTTAAATGCGAGAATTCTCCATACGCGTTTTACTGTACTGTACTTCTCCAACAATGTCTTTTATGTGATATTTTAACAATGGAAAGAAAAAGTTGTTGCTTGTCTACCTCTGGTTTTAATAAAGGATCATAAAGGATGAACAAAGTTCATCTTTTATTTATATTCCATAAATATAAAAAAATTTGATTTATTATAATAAGAGAAACTGAATTAAGTACTTAAAAACATTATAAGAAAGTGAATATTTTAGCATTTATTGAGTCAGTCTTCTGTTGGATTTCATCGAGTGTAAATCGTCGTCTGTATCGTATAATACATATATTAATATTAATTAAAGTTTTTCTTTTATAAGTAGCAATCTCCACGTTAATTATAATTTTACCAATCAATTAATATTTGTAATCTAATATATATCATATGAAAAGATAAAATATTACATATTTTCAAATGATTGTAGATTAGTTTTAAGCAGAATGGTCGAAGAACCTATTCTTTAATATACACAATATATATTCAGTTACAAATAATATAAAGCAAAAAGTTAAATACAAAGATTAGATTAGATTAGATTTCATTTGAGTGAGTTACTGTTTATAAACTTTTGTTAGAAATAAATATGATTGAGGGAGATAGATAAAAATTTAAATATTTAGACTGTTCTCTTATACATTTAAAAACAACGCATTTAATTACCGTATATCTGTTTTTCCTTCAATTTGATAATATAATTTCTTGAAATATAACTTAAAATATTAAAAATTATATTATCGTATAACTTAATTTTTAGAAAACATTCTATATGTTTCTACTTTGCTTTTGTTAAATAGGTTAGTTTTTACTATATAAAAACATCCTATCGATACGATAGCATTTTGCTTCGTAATTAATACGAAGTCTTAAAATAACGAATAAAAGCAAATTCATAATATTATAAAATATTTAAATTATGTCATTGATAATCGCAGGTATACGTACGATCGCAAAAATAATCGATAAATGAATCGCAGGTAATCCTTTGATTTGCGGTAAACAAATGCGCATGCGCATAACCATTTTCGTTGATCTAATACTGCGTCGTACCAATACTGCGATTGTGTGACAAACAACCGGTACTGAACCACCAATATTTTTTAACGAAAAGAAAAAGAAAGAATGACTTAAATTATTTTTAATTCGTTGATTCTTTTTGTTAATGTAACAAAATATCTATATAATTTTATATCTATATAATTTTCAGAAAAGAAAATCAAGAAAAATTCAAATTTATTATTTTTCTATAGGTTAGATACATCCTGGTTATTTGTTAAACGAAAGCCTGCAAGTTCACAGTAAGTTGAAATGTTATTTGTCATTTAATTAGATCATAAGAAATAATTAAATATAAGAACGAACCTTAACGATCTTTATTTTATAATATGCATTGTGTATTTACAAATATATGATTATATTTTCGTTACGTTGACAACACTGCGTGAAATCTTTTAACATATTGCATTCCTTAAAGGAACAAAATCGAATTTTTCATTGTTCGAGATCATCACGTGGTGTAATTATTTCGGTTTCAATTTTTTATAAAAATTTTAATTGTTATTAAATCTTTATTTTATTTTCACATTAGACTCGTTGATATTCCGTATTTTATTTGTATTTGCAGTTGCTATGTTGTGTAATATTATGAAATGAGTGGATAAGGTTCTATTTTGTTCATGCATGACAAATTTATTAGTAATCTGGTAAAAATTAATTGTGTTGGTGTTATAGAAAAAAGTGAAGAATATATTGTAATATTACAAAAAAATATGATTCGCCTTGCATTAAGATTTTTTTCCATACCACAATACACAATGACATCATATTGCATGAAATTGTTAAACATTCATAAAATAGGTATGCAGATTTAGACTCTATAATACAGTCAACAATTGATTTAATTATATTATTCATTTGTTTAATTTGTGATATTACGAAATTTTATAAAATCATTAATTAGTGCGATTATTATTATTATATTCTTTTACAGGACTTTGTACCATGCTGCAAAAAGATTGTTGTCCGCTAGTAATAGCGGGTCCTTCTGGAAGTGGGAAAAGTACTTTGTTAAATCGTCTATTCGAGGAGTTTCCAGATAAATTTGGATTCTCTGTATCGCATACAACTAGAGCTCCAAGATCTGGTGAAGAGAATGGCAAACATTATTATTTTACAAATAAAGAAGTAATGCAGAAACAAATAGACAATGGTGAGTTCATTGAGACTGCTACATATAGCGGAAACTTATATGGAACCAGGTAAGGAATTTTAAATGTTTTGAATAAATATACCATATTATTTAGATACGTTATAACACAATAAGTATTAAATTTATATTCTTTTTAGTAAACTTGCTGTAGAAAATGTTCAAAGAACAGGAAAAATATGTATATTAGATATTGAAATAGAAGGGGTTAAACAAATTAAAAATAGTTCTCTAAATGCTATATATATCTTTATAAAACCACCATCTTTGGAAGAACTTGAACAACGATTAAAGAAAAGGAAAACAGAAACAGATGAATCTTTGCGACGAAGATTAAATACCGCTAAGATTGAATTGGAATATGGTATGTAATAAGTTGATACAGAAGTTCTCGCATTGTTCATATAAATAGAAATTAAAAATACAATTAAAATTTTATTTTGTAATTTGTATTTATATTCATTACAGGTGAACAACCAGGAAATTTTGACATTGTGATAGAGAACGATAATCTTGGTAAAGCTTATGAGAAGTTGCGTGAATTCATCTCCTACAAATGGAATATCAGTACATAAAACAGGTATTGGAGTCTCCCATTTAAAATTATCGCCTATTATGTTATATAAAACGGTTTAAATAATGTTTATCATAATAGATAAAAAGGATATGTAACGAAAATATTTATAGCATAAATAGATAAAACAAAATGAGAGAGTCATTGAGAGAAAGAGAGAGAGAGAGAGACAGAGACAAAGAGACACTAATTAACTTGTTAAGATTTCAAGAAATTCACCAGAATATTTACCTGATAATAGTGCCCACGTATAAATATTGAGGACTATGATTTATAATATAGTTGTGAGAAAGATTTAAAAAGAAAGAACTATTAAACAGTTATATATATTTTTCACCGAAACAAGTTTAAATGTCTCGTACAAATGCAATTAAAAATAAATAGCATTTATGTTTGGATTAAATTTTTATGAAATAATAGTATCTTTATATAGACAAGAATGCATAGAGAGAACTTTGTGAATAAAATGTAACAATCTAGATATAGCTAACTGAGATTATTCACCAAACGAAGTTGTGTTCCAATAGTGTAGGTTACTTGCGAAGTACTTCTGGCTTTGTCTTGTACTTGCCTTTACATCTAAAATCATGTATCTTTTATAGCATTTTGATGAACGATATTTTATGTTGATACAAACATAATTATTTATCTTTTATCTAAATGTATCAAAAGATAATTATTCATTAGTTATTAAAATAGTACAAACATTCCCTTTTAAGTTTAAGGGATTACTATTGGTAGATGTTGAAGGTGCCAAAGTAGAATATACTTTTATTTTTATCTATTTTAAGATTGGACCATCTATCATTCTTAGATATTTATATTCATTGACATAAGCTATCGTGTTTTCATTTTACTAATTTTAGAAATAATTTTCTTTCTCTATTTTTACATCATTCTGTAGTTGTAGAATTTTTAGTTACCAAGTATTTTTAATTTGTTTAATATTTCTATGTAGTATTCACAAAAGAATAAGAAATCTCGAAAAAAAATGATTAATCAATGACTTGATTTCAAAGTATTTTAATAGATTATTATTAATTATAAGTTTGTTGTGCTTAAATTTAATCTATCGTTTGGCTTACTCATTGGTACTTACATTGAAATAAATCATTACATTAAGTGTACACACTTATCATAAATAGAAGATAATCTATATATCGTAATTGATTTTATCGGATTTTGTAATTACTTGTATTACTTTCAAAGTAATAATTTTATATAATAACTATTTTCTTTTCTTTTTTTTTTCTTTATGCAATCAATTAATCTCCATTTATGAGAAGTGTATTTTCGATATTTAATCATGATTATCACGGGACAATGTCTCCTTATAATGAGATTATATTCTACACTGTTACAAAGAAAATTGTATAATTATAAAAAAGATATGTAATAATAAATATGCTGTTCGAAGTGGATGGGTTTTAAAGATCAACTTACCGGGCGCATAACGCATACGACTTTAATATTATATTTAAAAAGCGATGATCTCTCGAATTGAAAATCTTATTGTAAATAAAATCTCGTTTAAAGTTATTTTTCTTTTTTTATCTCTTTGTTTTGAACTTAATTAACACTCGATATCAGGGATTACTTTTGCCCGCGAGAAAAATTACGTAGCCATTCTCCGTGATGATGACGTATTTTATGTCTGGGTACTTCACTGATTTCAATCGACGTAACTTTTGTATTTTTATCTTTGTTCTCTTCCTCCTTATTTAATTCCTCTTGCAAAAGATTGTCCCCGTATTTACGTGGTTCATCGTTATTTGTTATTTCCTTGATCGTCGTAATTGGTTTCTCGGTTTGTTCGATCGAGGAATCCTTTGAAAATACATAATTGATCACTTGAGGTCTCGGAGCAAATATATTTTCCGAGGGTAACGAATTAACGTTTCTTGGAATTCCTTCCATCTGTTCGTTCGAAAGATTTTGAGGAATCCACTTTTCAGATTCTGGGTCATTTCTATTTCCAAAATAGTTGTACTCTTGTCGCGGATATCTTATATAATTAACAGAATTTATTGTATCGAACGAATTATGATTTTGTAAATCTCTCGGTGACAATCTCCTTATCGAATCAAATTCCTTAGGTATTTCTAAAGGTTGAATAGCTCGTGGTGATGCGGCAGACAAATTCTGCCGAATATCTCGAATAGATTCAACTTTTTTCTCGTCGTTTCTCTTCTCAAACATATTTTCTTCATTTAAAAAACCTCGATCTGGTATTCCTCGAAAATTTGATCTACTATTAATGTCACTTTTGTCAAAATTCGGATCAACACGTAAATAATAATTGCCCAACGTATTCCAATTGTCGACATTTGTCGAAGTCAACGAATCTTCCGGAATATTTCGAATTAATTTGATATAATTCGGAGAAAGTGAATTAACGTCGTAGAATTTACGTGAGATTTCATAATTCCTCGATGATTCTGTTTTTGGATAATTTAATATTCTTGATAATTTCGTGTCGGGATTATAAGAATTATCGTATCTTAAATATTCTAAACGATCGAGATATTCGTTCTTTGATCTATCTTCCATGTATTCTTTTCTATCAGTTGGTATTTGAAAGGTTCTCTCTATTACTGGATCCCGATCGAAATAACGTTTTTCTTGATATTCGCTTGGATTGTTATCGTTATTTTCCGGATAGTAAGCTTCGTAAAAGACTGGACCTCTTTCAAGATCATATCCATCGTATCGACGATCGTTCAAGTTCCATGTCCAAATAGGTGATATCCCTGATAACGAAAATACAACAAATTTTTTCTATATATATATATATATATAAATATATATATATTTACACGATTATGCTGCTTCTTTTTCTTTTCTTTTTATTAAATAATATTTCTTTTCCAATTAATTTACCCGTTAGATAAAATTTAAAATTAGATAAATATTTAATAATAGATATACTTACATATCAAACTTATTATCGCCAAAATAGTAAATATATGACTCGTGAGAAGTACCATGATAACTCATCAACGACCAACAACACTCAACTGGCTACCGTCTCCGAGAGAAATAGTGTTGAGAGTATTTTAAGATCATCTTAAAATAAATCCCCATTTCCTTGTACTTTTGTTGCCGAATGAAACTGCACTTATGCGTGGACAAGCTGGAAAATCGCAAAACTTTTGGAAAACTTATGGTATATGTTGATGACCCATTGTACAGTATCATCGTTGACGCTTTATAACAGAACACTTTTCTTTCAATTTCATTTGATTTAATTAATAATTTTATAGCGATGAAACAAATAATACCTTATCTTACAATTCAATTACACATAGAATCATTTAAAGTTATGAAATTTACGTCGAGCATATACAAATTACCGCAAGTTATATATGTGTTCAATAATTTCAAAGTTAGAATGTAATTTATTGGATCTACGATGTACATTTCATAATTAAGAACGTAAAAGAGTATCGTCGGAAATTCGATCAATAAATTAAACAGATCAAATAAGAAGTGTGTCGTTCGTTATTATACGTTGGAAATTAGTCTTTGATAATTTTTTTGGACGGAAGAAAAAATCGTAAAAAATTTAATTTCTCGAAGAACGAATCTTTCTTTCTTTTACTGTATAAAATTGGTCGTCTTTTTTTATGTTTGACGAATAGTCTCAACCATCCCTTCTCATCGCAGAAAACGATTGATGACAGTAATAGACCGACTATTAGCAAATAGAATGATGTCTGCATGTCTTCCAAAGTAAACGGGACAAATTTGTTTCCCACATGTGCTTGCGTTCTCGATGAAACTTTTCTTCTTTGGTAAATTAAATCCATTACGGTACGATTGTTCCACAATGTCACTAAACCTGCTTGATGTAATCTGCCAATTAGAAGATCGATCTTTTCGAGCAAATACGAATTCTTTCGTATTGGATATGCCAAGTAATAATTACCTGAAAAGAAAAAAAGAAAAGAAAAGAATGCATTAACAACACTATCAAAATTATTAGCCGATAATAATTGGATCAAGTTAATAAAATTAATTAATTACGTGGACATTCTTTAACTAAATGTAATTTAGGTGATAGATCATCGTTCAGCAAATTTTGTTCGGTTAAATAATAATGTTTCTTCCTGATTAATCCGCTTGCATTTCGAAAAAATGTCGCATCGTGTAACGCTCTCATGCCGTATTTAAATTTTTTTCTCAGATTATTGAATACAGGAGATCCCATAGATTCGTCATCAAATGCGTCTATTAAATTGTATTTCAAAAATACTATTGGCAATCCAGAAGCATCTAATTCAGATAATAAATCAATATCTTTGTAATATATATCATTAGTTAAACTTTTGTACAATAGTCCTCCAAACAATCCAGCTATGGTAACATTTGTGATTGAGAGAGTAGATAAAAGTATTCTTTCCGGACAGGAACGTGGTAATTTTGTTGGAAATCCAACGGTGAATTGGAATACTTTGTAAGCGAGCTTTATTCGATCGAAATTTTTTGTTCTAAAAAGAGAAAAAACAAGGAACAAACAAAAAAATATAAAAGAGAAAAATTACAAGGTGTGCAATTAAATGAGATAAATTGATGTATAAAAATTTATAAAGAGAGGGACTGTCCAATTTATCAAATTCTTATTAAGTATTTATATCGGTAATGAGTAATGATCAGTATTTATCGTGGGTTACAATCACATATGTCCTTAATGTTAACGACGATGGATCTCTCATTTATATCAAGGATATTTTATATATATACATAAAAAAAGAATCAATGCTTTGATTAACGCGATTTTCAATTTTACATATTTTTCCTTTTATTTCCTTTTTTTTTTCTTTTTTTGTAAAATATCAAACACGTTCTCGGATTAATATTTCTATGGTATTTTTTTCCAATAGATAAATATTGTATATATTTTATTTGTTTGTTTTAAAAGTTTCTCGTGTATAAAGTGAGATAGGATCTAACTGAGTATGTCATTACCTTTGCCTCGTAAATAACAGTAGCACATAGCACATTAGGTAGACGATAATTGGTGAAATTATTGAGCAAAACCAGATAGAGGGTTCAAACATGTGATGTATTCGAAGCCATTTCGGTATTTTCCGAGCTTTCGGTACGAACACGCAGATGCTGTCATATCCCGTCTGGCTGGTAAATTCAAAATTATGTTTATTCTTGCTATAGGGTTTGACGAAGAAAGACGCAAATGTTACATCCGCTCTGCCATAGGCAATATCACCTGACAAAAACCAAATACCTGAGTAAGTAGGTTTATCCTTATATAATAAACGACGAATCCAATTTGAGAAATAAAAGGATTCTTCTTTATTTTTATTTTTTTTTATTTTCTCATTTATATATTTAAAAATTTGTAGATTTTATTTTATTCTTCTGGTATATTTATATTTGATCAATATTTCTATTTAATCGATGATTAGTATTTTGTAAAATAAATTACTGGAATATAAATAAATTTTAATATCAAATTACAATTTTTGTATGAATTCTGTATGTAATTTTGATCATTCATTTGAAATACTAATTAAACATATTTATAAATATTGACCAAATGAATACAAGCTTTTGATATTATTTCATTTCCTCTTACCTAAGGTTCCAACTAAAGTTCCATTTGGTAACTCGTGTCCAAATTTAATTCTATCTTCCGGATTGATCTCATTCGCCGTGAAGTTCATATATTTAACGATTGTTCCCATGATCATTGCATTGGTACCCTGATATCCCAGAGAATATTCATAAACCGAGCCCTTTAATGGTTTCTCTTTAGTTTTCATTAATGTTTGAAATTGTTCAAAAAGACCTACGTTTAATTTGTATCCATACAAATTATCCGTACGATGATGATTTAACGTTGATAAACATTGAAATATGTCTTCCTTTGATATAACATTAATGGACTCGAGTTTACCTCGTTCTGAAATAACTACGATAATGAGAAAAAAAAGAAAAAGAACTGTTTGTTGAAAATATGTGAGAAAGAAAAAATATTATTAGACAAATTTTCCTCGATTCGTACCATTGTCGTTGTTTAATACGAAAGGATTGTAAGCGTAGGTGAAATTTTGATCCTTTTCTGATAAGGGTAAGAAAACCAGGACGTTTAATATCTGACGTCTTAACCAAAACATTTTTAATGTGCGTTCGATCGTCACCTCGAATTTATTATCTTCGATTGAACCGTCATCTGAGATTATAAGTACGATGAAGTGTAACCGAGACATCCAGTGGGCTGACTCTTTTCCATTCAAAATTCGCTCCATCGAACGTTCGTCCTTTATCAGTATCACGTGCAACGACCATAGGTTGAAATTCTTTTTTGTCCTCGTTTCTATATTATTATCTCTTCTTCCTCCACTTGTTCCTTTTCTTCTTCTTTTTTTATTGCCTAAGTCGTTGAGAACTTTCAAGCTGTTAGTTCCAAACGAATTCTTCGATGACATTTTCTCGAACGATAAAAGATCGATCTTATCGTTCCGTCTATTACTATTTTTTCTCCTAGGATTATCATCGATATAATACTTGTTTAGAAATATCGTAGTTTCGCATTTATTTTGATTTATACCACTTACGAGACCGTTTAAAAAAACATTTAGATAATGGTTAGACGAATCGTTGGTTAATATTCCTAATATGTGAACAAATTTGATCGTTCGAGTATGACAAACCGCGTCTATCCAAAACTTAATCGTATTTTCTTGTTTATCGTCGAGAAATATTTTATAACCTTGATCAATTTTCACTCGTAAAATAATAATCGTGAGAATAATTATTTTGTACATCCTAGAAGAGTTTAATTAGCGAATATTATTTCCGTTAGATCATTATCGTCATTTTTATGTTATCTTTATCTTTTATAAATGAAATTTCGCGTACTCCGTATTATCTTTTCTTTTCTTTCTTCTATGTTTACTAAAGGAAGATATATCCTTTAAGACACTTTCTTTTCTCTCCTTCGTTATTACACTACGAAAGCTCGACTCGATGTGTGCTTATTTTGCACACCGTCACTTTTATTGACTCTTCAACCCTCCCTCGTTAAGCCCCACGTTTCTCCTCTTCGATCAAATCCTGAAGTACCATCTACCTTGTCATTACATTGAAACATTATTTTTATCGAGGATTTCACACTGCGAATATTGTCAACAGAAATAAATGTTTCTTATGGGAGATCGAAAGATTATTTAGGTTAAATTATCGCTTGATTATTTATTTTACTTCTCATTTCCGTTGATAAGCAATATTCAATGATAAATGCATTTCGATATTTTTTAATCTATTATTTATATATTGCAAGGATATTCGTTGTGACAAAAATAACAATTTTCTGTTACGACGAGTACGTACGTGATATGTGAACAAAAAAATTATAATAATTTTGCGTTACGATGAGCATACATTTGGTATGTAAAAGAAAAATTATTTATAAGGTTTTATTGGCTTTTTAAAGGCTTTATTTATTTCAATATTTTAAATAAATGATTAGTAATAAATATTAGAATATAATATAAGTAGTAAGTATCATACTGATTAATACAGAAACTGTCCGTATTTTAAATAAAATATCAATATATATTCTGTATCTATTTATAAATCTAAATTAACGCCAATATTCCAAATATTGATCCTTTATTTAAAATACTAAATAATTTTATAACTCGTATCCCGAGAAAAAATATTTACATACATACATACATACATACATATATATATACTTACCTTTAGTAATTACCTTTAGCTAATAAAAAATAAATAACTCTTTTTTTTTTCATTCATCAAAAAGAACAAGTATTTTAATAAATATGTCGATTTATCGAAATAAATAGATAATGGAACAAGTGCATTTTCGAAAAAGGGAAATAAAATTAAAGGGTGTTACGTACAATCGATCAGACGTTTTTCATTCGAACATCCACTTAGTTTAATTAAGGGTTAACGCCATTTCTAGTGCTCGAGAAAAAAGAACGTATATTTTTTTTCGAATTCTTTATGGGGAAAAATGATAAGTGGAAAATTTGTTTAGAGAACTTTATCATATACACTTTCTACAAAAGGATGATTTTATATCTCTCCTTTTTATGAAGATTAAAAACGAACTTTCTTTAAACAAAGGAAAGCTTGATTAATCGAATTGTTTAAAGCCTTTCCATTTGCTAACTTTCTTCTCCTGTTTCTACTTGTTTCTATCATTCTCTCTACCTTTCTTCGAAATTCACGATACGCTAGATTATAATTATAGTTTTAGCGAGACTTTAATCTAGTTAGATTCCGTTTCATCGTATCATCGTTAATTGAATTTTTCAATTCAATGATAGAGAATCTACTTGTTTCTCACTGAGATTATTCTATCGAGAATTATAGAATTTAGAAGCCTCAGATAACAATATTCACGATTTTTGCAATCATCATCTCGTAATTAACTATTTTAAATACTTATTTTCCACTGTTTTTGGTATCGTTAAAGAAATATGCTACTCGTTATGGGAATCAAATAAACGAGATCAATTTGAACGATTAAGATCAATAATATTGGTTGCAAAACTTTTGCGAGAGAGACTTTCATTATTTTTCTTATATTTAATTTAAAGATACTTTTAAAAGAGAGAGAGAGAGAGAGAGAGAGAGAGAGTCATCTGGTCATTCGAGCAAATTTCATTTAATTGTAATTGTTTCATTTAATCGTTGCAATAATTCAATACAATCTCTCTCATAATACTTTTTCTTTCTTTTTTTATAGATAATAAATATATATAAGTTTAAAATAGAAGAAGTAGAGGAAAAATCAAAGATTTTTATCGAATTATTTTTTTCCGTTTTTTTTTTTCTAAACAACTATAATTACACGTATCGTACTCGGAATTGTCCTTGAACTTCTAATGTTAATGTCTATGTAAGATAAGATCCGTATTATCGTTTAGTTCGTATAATTAATGTATTATTTATCCAGATGCAAATAAAACGAAAGGAGTATTTTTCATTAACTTCATCCATATAATCTCGATAAAACGATCTAAATAAATATGTGCTTTAGGGTTGGCTTTTTAATCGATCCCTTTATTTATTTATTTATTTATTTCCCTACTCGTATAAATGTACGATCATTATCCCGTTCGGATAGTCGAGCTCTTTACGGTTTAATCCGAGCTCAAGTTTACCGGTAGACGAATATCTTTTTGGACGTGTTACGAGACGTCAAATAAAAGTGAACCAATGTCAATAGTCGTGTTTGCCCATTTACTTTAACGATTTATAAACGAATTCTTCCTTACTTACCTTCTTTCTTTCTTTATTTCCTATTTATTTTCTTTTATTTCTTACTTCTTTTTTTACTCGTTCCATATTTTTCTTTTTTCTTTTCAAGTCACTCACTCGAGTCAGTTCGAAATTACGTTCGAGTATGGGGACACGTGCAAACAGTGCAAAACTCGATAAAAAGTCTTAGAAGAAGGACGAAGTAAGCCACGAAAATTGTACTCCACAAGTACTACTTGTCATACTAAAGTACGTGTATTTATGTGACGTTATTATCATAGTAGTAAAAATATCGGTCAAATATTTATTTAGAATTATTTGAGGAATCGTGAAGACCTTCCTTTCACAATTGCAGACCGCGTAGAAAATTGTTTGTTCTTCTAGTTATATATATATATATATTTTTTTTTTTAACGTAAAACCTTTTCGAAGAACATTCTTCCTACGTTATTTCCTGTATATTTTTATTTATACTTACTTTCTAACATAAATTTCTTCTAAAAATAATTTAAAATTTTGTTCTTCTTCGTGTCGAATGACATTATAAAAAGATATTTCGTATCAAAGTAACCTTTGTTAACCAAATTCTAAACTACGTGTTTTTGTGCGTTCATTTATATATATATATATATATATATATATATGCGTGGGTTTTATTTCTTACTGACCTACATTAACTGTGAATTGATGAAAAAAATCTTTTTTTTTTTTTCTATTTTTTTTTTTTGGCATTTTATATACTCTTTTTATTTTATACACAGGTGAACAGTCAAAGGATTAAAACTAAACAACATGGAAGAGGAACATGCGTACGATAAATTGGATTTTTAGAGATAAAAAATATACGAATAACCGTGAACGAGTTATATGTCATTTGTAATTCTGATTAAAAATGATGTATTTCTATATTGGACTGATCATTTGCTTAATAATTATACCGAGTAAAATACAATCCAAATTTGACAATATTCAAAGCAGTAACGTGGCCGAACTCACATCGATATTGACTATTCAAAGAACGGAGAATTTCAAACGTATATTGAATTATGTCCGTAATTCCAAGGAATTTCAACCATTTATGATCTCATTGCTTCTGTTCGATACTAAATCGAACATACTTGAGTCTCTCTTGCATCAAATAGCGATAGATTTTATTCAAGGTTATCGAATAAATGCCAATGATTTTGTCTCAAAATGCACTTGGAAGGATCAAATTCAAGTTACTTGGATCTTACCTATCGATGATCTTCGTCATCTTCAAGATTTCTTAAACGAAAAATTATGGAAACCGAAAAATCAGTATTTGATTATTTTCCTTGGCGAAGAAGAAACATCGAGAAAAACCTGGAGAACAATTTTTCAAGAACTCTGGTTAAAGTTTTATGTTTATCGAGTGCTCGTTATATCGATTACCGATAATTTCAAATGTTTTTTAAGTTATCATCCTTTCGACCCGATCCCAAATGGTTTTGGTAAAGTACATAAATTATGTTTCGACGATTTCGAAGAATATGATACGCGAAATAAAACGAATTCGGTAAGTTCGGTTTTATCGGAAAATGTAAATCTTTTCGAAAATTTTGAAAACATGAACGGTTATCCGATAAAGATAACTGTTTTTCCTTCAATGATGATGCACATAAACGTAGACGAAAACAACGTGATCCATTACACCAAATTGGACGCCAAAGTGATGAAAACTTTGGAGAATAGCATGAACGCTAATTTTATCGTCACTGTATTGTACAAAATGGACGACGTTGATCCCTTTCACGAGTCCTTACGAAACATCGAAGATAATAAGAGCGAGATCGTTCTAACCAGTCTTTTTATTAAAATTTACAATTATTCCTTTTCGTATGAGTTTACGGTTGGCATCGAAGTAGACAAGCTTTGTTTTATCGCACCGACCAGAGGATACTTACCAAAATCCTACATGCCATTTTTACCATTTACAAAAGAACTATGGATCCTATTAATATTCTACAACATTTTTGTTACGATATTCTGGGTGATCCTGAGATATTTGAGTAATTCCATTCGTAATGACAAACCGATCACTTGTCCTCTGGGACAAGATTTTTGGGATATCCGTAAAGAAACATTATCGCAGGATATTATTTCGAAAAGGAACGATTATTCTCGTTCGATAAATAACAAAGAAAAATCACCGCCGGAGATTCATCCATACGTGATAGGTTGCACGGAATTGATGATATTATTTTGTTATCCATTCGAAAGAGCATATACTCCGGCACTTAGAGTATTTCTTTGTAGTTCTTTATTATTCGGACTTGTAATCGCTGGATTATATAACAATTGGCTCATGTGGACACTCAGCAAACCTTTGAGATATCCAGAAATAAACACGATCGAGGATGTTGCCGATTCGAATTACACGATAGTTACGAAATATTTGAACTTGAAAGAGGACACGTTCATCGGTGACGATCCATTGGACAGAAAACTTAGAAATAAAATTAGTGTTCTAAATTCGGATAAACCAACGAATTACTTCGTAGCGTTCGATCGGAGTTTCATTGCACTCGGTCGATTTACCTCGATCAAATTGGAAAATAACTCGGTTTATTACGACGATGATGGCAACAAATTAATCCACGTTGTCGAAGAGTGTCCAATGACTTATACGCTTTCCTACGTGATTAAACTTAATTCACCTTACACCGATAGGATCAATACCTTGCTACTGAGGATGCAACAATTCGGGTTCACTAACTTTTGGTACGAGGAAATGACACATCCTTTATTCGTCGAGGATGCCAAAATGAAATTGGAATTGAGCGAGAAAAAGAAAAAACTCACTTTGGAACATTACTCGTTAACGTTTCTCGGACTGTTTATTGGCCTAATTGGATGTTTCCTCGTATTTCTGGCTGAAATTTATTACGCAAGATGTAGAAGGTGTTAAAAATTACTAAAGAAAATCATTAACTAATTGTATATTTTTTTTTCTGTTTGCTGCGTTGCGCTTTTCGGCTGTTAAGAATTTTTCTTTCTTTTTCATTTATACCTTTGTTTAATAACGCGAATAACAAAATTTCTTCGCCAACGTATATTCTGTTATAATTAGTAAAATCTACTAAAAGAGATTTATCTCTATTATTAATTATTATTATATATTTTATATATTATATTCTAATTGAGAGAGTTGCTCGAAGTAAACGACGCGTGAAAATATATTTTTATCCACTTTATACATTTTCAATTTCATATAAATTGTTTTTCTTTTTTTTTTCCAATGTTGCGAGTTAATACAGCTGTTGAGAATGATTAAATCTATTTGACATTACGTTTTCAAATTATTTATTTACATAGTACGACGTTTTCGATGACAAACGACTGGAGTATCGTTTGATCATCCCTATTATTGATATACATTGATAAGCATCGTCGTTAAAAAACAGACCTTTGAATCATTATGGACGCACCATAGCACATCTGCAAGCACCATCGACACAGTACTTGCCACCTTTTCCACCGGGAATATTTCCAACGTGTTTGCAAGCGGCTTTACATTCATCTTCCGTGCAAGCTGCAAAAGATTCCTATTAATTCTATTTAATTCCTATTAATTCTATTTATTTTCTCGTTAGGAAATAAAAAGCAAATTAACTTTCTTTATTTTCAATTAATCAACTCGCGCATTTTTATTCTACAGAAAAATTAGATTTACTTATAACAACGAATTGAATGGAAATTCATTATTGAATTGAAAGATTTTTCCTTTGTGTAAATTCAGATTTTTTATTTTACTTTATTTTATTTTATTTTATTTTTTTATTGCATTACAATAGATTACGACGAGAGATGGGAAATTCATGAGTGACAGTTGAAAAGGTAATAGATTGAAAAATCAATGCAACGACGTATAATCGATTATCGTAGAACAATGATATTATTCCATACGTTTTTATTGTGCAGATCAAAAGAAATAAAGAAAAAAAAAAAAGAAGAAAGATAGAGAATAATTAGTACTTACCCGCATTGGTGAAAGAAATGTATGTCAAAATGACGAGGAATAAGTAAATAAAGTGAAAGATCTTCATATCGATTTGATTAACTTGTTTTAACACTTCCTAAGTTGAAAATTCAAACACTAAAAGATATTTCCAAGAGTCAATTCTCGATAGGATCTTCTTTAAGTAAGCAGAGCTCGCTTTATATACCTCATTTCGAGCATAGGTCAGAAAGGTGACATGATAACTGATATGGAATTTGCCACAAACAGCAAACTAATCTCTATCTCTCTCATGAGACCCTATTTACTTATTGGATATTACATTAATGAATATTCTCAACATATGTTTTTATAAATGCGTGGATACGAGTGTGCGCTCTTTGTATTTTATAAATGATTCAATTTCCAACAGATTTCCTTCCCCACCTTCTTTCTCCCCTTCTCCAACTACCTCCCCATCCTACTCGTTTTTATTTATTTTTATGAATATTTTTGTATTTCACGAAACGTTTCACATTTGACACACGTGACGTGTGCAACTACGCAAATTCGAGCACAGATATTAAATAAAATTCGTTGAAAATAGGAAAGAAAGTTTTCCAATTTTATTTCGATATACAAATAACTGTTAATCATGGTTCAACGCGTATATTGTTCTCCTTTATAATTTAATACAATTATTATATTCATTTAATTTTTTCTTTTGCAGCGGAAGAGGGAGGTGTTTAAATATTTTTGTAAATTCAAATCGATCGAATATTCGAATGAATGATTCGTTCTGCGTGAATTGATTGTTATTAAAGAAGATAGAATCATCGATGAGAGAATATCGTGTAGGTTTTCTTTCGTCAAATCTTTCTTTATCTTATATTAGACGTTCGATAATTAAACGATCTGTTCAATGAAAAGGATAAGCACTTCCCTTCTAGCTTTCAGAAAATTGAGAATACCGAGCACGTAGCTCATTTCTTCGACTCCCGTATTTCTGCTAAATAAAAGTAAGCGATATTCACCTTTATAACTGTAACGTCTCGCTCGTATATTCTTTTTATTTTTGTTTGGTTTATTTTTTTTACCTTTTGTAATACATAGCGATATTACGTGGTTAAATTAAACAAAAGGAAAAGAAAAAATGTCTATATATATATATTATGTTTTGATTATATATATCACATTCATATTTTTATATTATATATTGTTATATTATATTTTGATTAGATTATTATTCATACTTTTACGTGCAATATTGAAATAATGTGTTATCTGTTGAATTTTCAACAAAATTATTAAAAATAAAAACAATATAAATGACTATATTAAATCATAAATTACAAAGTTGACGATTATAAATCATGAAATATGGATAAGGTTTAGTATTCCCGCGAAGGATTTTTTTAAAATGTTCTATGATAGTAAGTTAAAAAGTTGAAGAATCCTCAACCTTGTCTTGGCCTTGGAAATTATAAAACGTGCATCTCTCTTCCTCCCTCGAGGGTTTTAACGGAAGTAAAAGTGGTGCTTTTATATTTCAATATGACTTGATTGAAAAATAACAATCTTTTTAAGGCCTGCGTATCCATGAGAACGTCATTATGCTTGCAAAGAGTGAAACGAGGCGAGTTCGAAGTTTGAAGGAAAGTTTATATCAAAGTGAAACAAAAAGCAATCCTTTTATAGGTGAGACCTATGAGATATCAAGATGTATGAAGGCTTAAGAACCTTGTACTTGTTAAACAAATCTTATTTCTTTTTAAATTTGCACAAATTTTATTAGTACATATGCAAGAATTTCATATATGAAGAAAAAAAATAATTAAATTTGTATTCGACCACGTTTTAGATTTAATTTGTTTTATCGAAATTAAAATTATATGAACATATGTTAGAAAATTAATAATGTTATATATTTATTATTTAATTATTAAAATTAATAATTATATATGTAAAACATTATTAACGGGATATAAAACTACATAAAAAAAGTTAACAACAATTTTATTCTATTATAAAACGACCGTCGAGACAAAAAATATTTCAATTTCGAACCTCGATTGAGTAGATTTGAATTTTTGGTAGATATCGAGTTTATATAATCGTCATAAATGCTATTCTTTTTTTTTGAAACTATGTTTCATGTATCAATCGTGTATTATTCACATAAATTGACTTGAGTAAAAAACGTTAATTTTACGATGAAAAGAAGACTTAACGTGATAAAACTAAATCGAATCAGTAGGAGGTTTTATATTTTTACGAAGTTATTCACTAGTTATTAACAAGTATTATCGTTTTATTTCAAAGCACTATATTTTCCTGTACGTACTCACAAATGTTTTTAAAATATTGCTTTAAATCATTTTCGTAGAAAAGAAAAATCAAGTAATCTCGTTGATCATTGGAAGAGAAACATTTTCTTTAAATTAAAACAAGAGAAAGAAAATTTTGATTTGTTCATTTTTTTTTGATTGTTCGTATACGTTAGAAATGAACGATATAAAAATATATATATATACTATTTGCTTTCATAGTAACTTATCTTGAACAAGATAAAAATTTTTTAGTTTCTCGTTTTCTTTTTCTTAGATGGTAAAAATAATATCAACGATGAAAATCCTATTACTCAACTGTTTTTTAATAAAGGTTTACTATGACGTAAGTTATCGATAAAATATCTCATTGTCAGACTTATATTTCCAACGTAATTCGTTCTATCTTCTTAAAGCGACAATTTACGTTTTGATCATTCTTACAATCAATATTCATTATATCGAAACAAAAAAATAGTTTTAAAAAAGCATAATCTATGTAAAATATATATTTATGTTCGCAAAGATTGTATTTTAAAATAAGTAACTCAAACGTTTAAAGTAATCGGAAACTTTGTTAGAAAATGTAAGTAAGTATGTATGTAGTTTGTGTATCGTAACACACACACATACACACACGAGTGTTTTATGTGGAAAACGTTGTGTACCGAGTACAACGTTATCTAGTTAGAAATGTACATTTGGAAACATAAGGAAGAATAAAAAGAAAGATTCTCTCTTAAAGAACAGGAAGTATTCTTACAGGAAGGATATATTTTTAGATAAAATAAATATAAATATAAAATAGAAGTATAAAACACAGTCAGAATTTTATTAGATGTAGAGACTATATTAATTCGACGTAAGTTCATTTAAATTTAACGAGACGTTTAAAAGTAGTTAATTAATTTTGATATCAACATTTGAGTAGGAGTAAAAAATCAAAGTCTAAGAATACAAGGAAAACAAATTCAAGAGAAGAAACTATCATTTATCTTAGAATAAATATTTAGAAATATAATAGCGTTGTTTATGAACGTTAGGCTAACTATTTAAAGTATTTAATTATTCCAATTAAAGGAAATTTTCGTTGAATTATTTTGACAGTGTACACACTTCCTCTCTCTCTCTCTCTCTCTCTCTCTCTCTTACTTTATATATGTACGTAAGCTAGTGCATCTCTCAAGTGTAATTTCACATGGGTGATACATTAAATTATATCGAACACAATCTAAAGGTTCGATCGATTGAAGGAACCATTCAATGGAAGGGTTATAGTACTTGGAAATGTTGAAGTGCTTCTCTGCTTGGACGATCGTTCAAAGTCAATTTCATGTAAATGAAAAATAGAGAGAGAGATAGAGAGATATTGGACGAGGAAAAAATATCAAAAGTTATGATTTCATCGTTAAGATCAAAATCATCGTCAAGAATTTAGATATCGAGGGGAAACAACAAAATTGCTTGTCAATTCAAAGTTTCCCTAATTTATGGAGGGGTTATGAAACAATAAAAACGAATTGATCGTTGAAAACACTAGAGGATTCACAGTCATGAAACCATAATATCAGAAAAATAAGATGATGGATACCATTTGTATTTGTCAAACTGAAAGCACTTGCTTGAGTCAACGAAGAAATAGGATGACGTTTAAATCGTAAGTAATATGAAGTTGACGAAGTATTCCTTCTTGTGGGTTAAGGAATCGACAGAATTTCTGATTCTCCTCGAAATCCTTTGTATTCTTTACAAAGTTTGACGATGAAAAGATTCCTCTCTCTTTCTCTCTCTCTTTTCCGAGAAATTTTAAGTTTCTATGACTTTATGGTAGAACATCGAGTTAGGAGACTAAAGGTTCTATAAAAGCAAACTACTATATTTAAGAGATACTAGATAAAAATACGAAATACGAGAATAGATACGAGATGGATCTAAATTTTACCAACGATTATCATCCGTTAAATCAATTATTATCTATAAACAATTTGAAAAACAAACTTTGATCTTTTGTCAGTTTATTTTAATTGGAAGATTAGTTCGTTCGCTTGTTGTTGACCTAATTAACCTAATTAATCGTCTGAAATGTCTAGAAATAAAGTGATTAATTTTATAGATGGCTAAGGATAAATTTTAATCCATCCTGTATATTATACTTCGAGTCAATCACTAATCAGACTCTTCGACATTGTAAGTCTTCTTTAGTTTCCAAGGAAGTTTCTCTTGCTACGTTATGTTTGCAAACTATAGACAATCTTTACTCCTCTTACTGTTCTCTTACCTATTAGATACAGTTTATTTTTAACAAACAAAGAATTTCTCTCTGTTTTTATCGAACAATTAATGAAAAAATATATAATTTATTTTAAATATATATGATTTTTCTAATTAAATATAAATACCTAATAATTATTTTCTCTATTTTTCTATCTTTAACGAAACATGTTTTCCTTGATGCTATATTAGTGATCAACGTGATCGAAATATCAAATCAGATCGTACGTTTGTCCTTGAAAGCATCCTACAGAATCTCTATTATCCCCCTTTGAGATTCTCATCAGAAAGGACGATCAATCTTTGTGAACACATGCGTATACATCCTCGCAAGAACATCAACCGATCGTCATGAGATTATCGCAAACATCGACGAAATATAAAAATTACGTGATAATGTTTATAAATGAAACATAATATCGTGATTATCAATTTAATGATATTATCTCGAAAGAAAAATAAACTCGTGAATAAAATCAAATCTTCGTAAAATTTTTGATCAGAGTATTTTATAAGATAAATGATTAATATAATAAAATATTAGTAATATGAACGAGAGAGAGATATCAACTCTCTTATAATAAATGCAACGAGATAAAATTATTATGGAGAATTCCTTTTTTTTTATTTTTTTCTCTCTTATCGATACTCATCGTCCATATAAATATGAAAGAAGAAAAAATATTACATAAATATATGCGTATAAGTATATATATACGTATGTATTTATATTATTCATTCACTCGAGGGAAAAAAAAGAACACAAAATAACGGAGTAAAATGATCAAAATAATGAAAGCAAAACGTTTAATTGCGTTCTCGTAAGAGAAACGAAGAAATGATGTTTTATAACTCTTAAATGAAAGTCAATCGGTGTCAGTTTGCCGTTTAACCTTTGACATTAACTTATCATGAAGTAAGAATTCTTTTTAGTATTTATTTTCTCATTTCGTTCTTGCATCTCACGTAATAACCAATGGCGAATTGGTATTTCAAGAAAATACATCGGATCAAACAAACCCTACGACGATAATAATTTAAATCGAATGATCGAAATAAATCAAGGAATTTCATTAAAGGGTAAAGGATCGTTCGAAAATCAACTTTTCTAAGTAAAGACCTAACTCCAGGACGTGTACAAATTTCGGCTTTGCGATTAGGTTGACACTTTAATGAATGTGAGTTTTAAATAAAATATCTTTTATCGATCCAACGATCAAATTTATTTCAAATCTTTTAATCGACAACAAACTTTTATAAAGTAAGTATGTAAATAAATATAAATATTTTAATTTATTCAAAATAATATATTGTGTATAAGTATGAATTTAAAGAGAAAAAATTATCTATAATTTCTGTCTATCTGGCGTCTCTCTCTCTCTCTTTCATTGATTAAATGTTTACCGGAACAATTCTCAATAAAAAATAAATGGAAATGGAGAATTTGTCGCATTATCAAGGTGGGAGAAATTAAGTTGATCGTATAATTAAAAGGAAAAAAAGAATTAGAAAATGTCTCTCTTTCCATTCGCTTTTTCTATCTCTCTCTCTCTCTCCTCTCTCTCTCTCTCTCTTTGTTTCTTTCTCTTTTTGGATTTGTCGCACTCCTTAATTACTTCGTCCTTGCGAATGATATTAAAGGCTTTACTTCTTGCTCAGAAAATAAAGAAAAAAAAGTTAGAATTTCAAACTAATGTGAATACGTTTCTAACAAAGAAACTAATTTAAATATTAAAAATATAACTCTGACACAAAATAGTTAATCTACTTTTATAGATTATTATTTTCAGCTTAACTAGAAGATAATATTTTCTTGTTCTTTTTTTTTTTATTTTTATTTTTATCTTTCAGAAACGTAAAATAATTTTATAATAAAAATCATATTTCTTAGGGGTATTGATAATACATGTCTATTTGGAAAAATCGATGGATTGTGACTAGACCCTCTGTCAAACGGATAACAAGCTCGGTGATTTATGTACATACATACATACATACATACATATATATATATATATGGTATATAGTACCTTTGGGCTCGATAATATATCGTTGTTTTATCAAAATTAAGATTTATACCAGCTTATACGGTTCTAATGTACGATAAATAAACTTAAATGTTTTCTTTTTTGTGTAGAAGAAAATTTATTACATTTATTATAAGCATATAATTCTATGATATTATGCTAGAACATATGTGACATAAATAATTCATTGAAATATTAATTTAATTGGATTTTTAAAAAAACCCGTACTTTAAAATTATTTTCTTTTGTATACATTAATATCTGGGAAAATATCTCATATAATATATCATTTAAATTTTTATCAAATGAAATATCCTGTATCAGATTATTGCATCAACCCACATAATTGGTAAATGTCGTATTTTCATTTCTCTGTTTTCTTTTCTTTCCTCTTTTTTTAAATAATAAAAATAAACCTATTGATTTTCTTTTTAGTCCCGCATACGATAGTATTAATTAAATAAATATCGAGATTTTATGGTTAGGGTAAATTGATATAAATATTACAGTTAACTCGATAATTCAATATGCATTTGCGTTCGATTTTGCTTTTGCGAAAAAAAAGATATCGATTATCTAGATAAATACGAACGAAAATGTAGTAACTATCTGTATATATTACGTTAAAATTACTTAATTAAAAAGGATATAATAAAGATATAAAAGAAATTAGAAGAAAATATAAAAGTTAATATATAATAAATATAAGCGCCAAAAGAGATTGTTTGATTATTGCGATAAAAAAAGTTAATTTTTGTATTATACGAATAATATTAATTTAATCGACTTGAGTTTTTAAGAAAACACTTTCGACTTATTCCATGAGTAAATTCTAATTAAGCGTAATGTTTACTCCTTTCCTTGCTATCTCTCTGTTTACTAAGAAAGTACAAACAAAACTGAGAAAATGATTGATCTATTTTAAATTCACCGACACGAACGAACGAACGAATAAAGGTAAAGTTTTAAGAAAATAATTTTCAACTATGAATGATTTAATCATTTATATTTTTTATCTAATTGATATTAAATGCATATTGTCTCATGTGTTAAAATTGAAATTCGTTAAACAATATTTTATACGCATTTATTCATGATCATTTGTTCTAACTTTTGTAACATTAAATATATAAATTTAATAAACAAAAAATGAAAGTATCATATATTGCACATTTGTATATCAAATACAATATCTCCTTTTAAACGAAATATATTACATTTTTGTTATGATTCAATGTATGTGGAGAGCAAATTTTCATAACGATAAAGTCGTTTTTAATTTAAACGCGAATTTACAAATATACTCATTTCTATACATGTAATTAAATTCGGTTGTTTTCGAATAGGTCGCTATAGTTTTATTTGATCAAATGAAATGGCGCGAAGTTAAACGTTTTACTCGCTTTATGTTTATATCAATTATTGATTTTGTAACGAGCTATAAAATAAAAGAAAAATAAAAGAAAATGAAAATAAATCAAAAAATAATACGAAAATAAATTAATACGAAAAGTAGATCATTTTTCAGCAATCAAAAACAAGAAAAAACAAAGCTTAATTGATTAATCCAAGTTAAATCAATGATAGAAGTTATTAATTCATTCAATAACATATATTCATCTACGTTTAATTATAAACGTAATAACTTTTTTTAAAGGATCGATCATTTTAACAGGGCACTATAAGAATAGGTCGACAAGAAATGTCGAGATAGATTTAGCGTTAATAATAATAATAATAATCATGATTCCGTTGATTAAGAAGATAATAAAATGCCGAATATTTGCATCGACGATATTTTCAACGAATTCAAATATTCATCGAATATTTTAACGATATAATTAAATATCAATTAATTAAACGTATACAGGAGTATACGAACGTTTTATGTAATTTACAAGAAACAATTGTGTACAAAAGTAATATCTAGAATTTATATGAAAATCTGAGAAAAATAAGTAACGTAATAAAAAATGATTTTAGGATGTATTAAGGTAAACACCGGAGGTACGTGCTATCACAAAAGAAAAAGGAAAAACAAAATTTGATTTAACTGGGTAAGCCTTCCTTTCTCTTTCTCTCTCTCTCTCTCTCTCTCCTGTTTTCTATTCCTGTTCCTATGCGATGTTTATTACGGCATACAACGTGTTGCTATTATCGGTTATACCTAAGGGTCTCCTCAAATTACGTTTCCTAGCGACGTGATAAAGGCTCTACTCGCCATCTGGAAGTTTACGTGAAGCAAAGTCACCCCTTTTGCGGCTCTGAATGCGAAGGGTAGTTTATACACCCCTACCCTTTTCACCTTTTTTCACTCCTTCACTTTCAACCACGTTCCACTATTTTATTCTACTTCTCTCTCTCTTTTCTTTTCTTTTCTTTTCAATCTCTATTTGCACATATATATCCTCGTACGGTTTTACGATATATTGTTGTGCCAGCTTCTACGATACGATTTACAAATGCAATTTGTAACCATTTCATTCGGTTAAAATATTCGCTTAGATAGAAAAAAAAGAAAAAGAATTTGTTAAAAATAGAGAAAGAGAGAGAGAGAGAGAGATGTGTATATAAAGAAAACAAAAAGACAATTCTCTGGTTTATCCATCAGTGACAAGGAAAAGCAAAGAAACAAGGTGACAGGAAGAAAAATGAATTTAATGGGTTCGAAAATGAATATAAATGCTTTTATTTAGTCGTTTTCACGCTAAATGTCAGGGAATATCATATATCATGGGAAAATGTGTTCACAAAAGAGCACTCACTGATACCTATCTATTCGGATTTTGTAAATTTGCGAGGAGAAGGGGAAAAAAGGAAAATAATGTAACCTGCAAAGAAGTTATATGCACGTATTATATATAATACGTATACGTTTTACATGAACATGTCAAAGTATTATAGAAAGAAATGAAAGCGTGAAGGAAATAGCATCTCTGTGGAATAAAGCTTCATCTTTCCTTTGACTACCTATGGGAGGAAGATCATTGCATAATTTTCATCGTGTTTCATTTATAACCCTGGAATTCTTAGCAGGAATGACGTAGAACGCGGGACAAAATGTAAAAAGTAAAGAAAGGAAAAAGGGGAAGATGAAAAAAAAAAAAGAAAGGGAAAAGAAAGTAAAATAATAAAATAAAAAGTAAACACAAAGTATCTCAAAGAAATTCCAATTCAATTAATTTCATCCATTGAATTTCATCTACTCGTTAACAAGAAGAAAAATGTAGCGTAAAAGAAAACTAACTTTTTTAAAAAAAAAGAAGGAAAAATTAGAATCGTTGGATACACGATTCTGTCATATATTTAAAATAAAAAAGAAATGTCGAATGAATTACGTGCATGTATCGAAATGTAAAAAGAAAAAAGGGAAAGAAACTCGCTTTGTGTACATACGGAGTACGAAATTTTTTTTTTTTTTAGAATATCAGAAGAAACAGCTTGAAAAGAAAGACAAAGAGAGAGAGAGAGAGAAAGATTTTTCCTTTTTTCGTCGTGGATCTTCCTTGATTGTCGCGCAGACTCCTTGGTAGCAAGAGAAGAGAGGAAAACTAGGAAAAGAGGGAGTGAGGTGGAGATCCTCGTGAATTTTCAACAGTAGTACCGTCGCGACTACCCGCAACTAAAGTTCATCATACGGTGATCAGTGTCTCTCATATTGATGATGATGATGATGATGATGATGATGATGATAATGATAATCATCTTATCGAATTATAAGATATAACATATGTTACCCTGATAATTAATTTACTTCGTATATTAAGGAAATTACTATTTCAACTAAAATTTTCCCCATTAACGTGCGTCGCGTATATTATAATCATTTTTATCGTAGTCCTAAAAAAAAAGAAAAAGCAACTGGCTTTTCATCATTATTTAATTATTCGTTGTATCGATCGAATTTATATATTGATTATTTTCTAAAAAAACAAACAAACAAACAAGTAAACATAAAACGAATTATTGATGTTCGGTCAATGATCAACAACTCATCAACGTATTTTATTTTTAATTTACGTCGTACGTTATTTGTTTCTTAAAAGGAATAATCAACGTTACTTGTTATGCCGTGCATTTGGGTATGTTATATTTACAATTTTAATTATATTTACACACATATATATATATATTAATTATGAATATATTTTATGTAATATAGAATAATAGTATAAGATAATCTTATTCGTAGTTCATTTTCGGGCTACGATTTTTATTTTTATATTCTTATTTTTTTATTTATAGTACGTGAATTAATGGAAATAACGTGTGTCGTGTTACGTTCGTTCGTGATTAACTGTTAATTATAAGGAAAAGGAAAATATAATATTATTTAACGTCAGAATTTTTTTACGAGGACAAATACGAAAAAAAAGTAATTACACGTGAACTTTTTCATTTATTTATTATACTCGTTTTTTCTCTTAAGAAAATTCCAAAGTAATATTTTCCAATATGACACTCTTTTTATCAAAGATAAAGAACATGTAGTAGTAATAGCGGTGATTATGGTTAGTGGTGGTAGTAGTTGATGGTGTTTGAATATTATCGGTGATAAAAATCTCTCAAAGGAAGAAACAAGAATTAATGAACGATGTAGTAAAAACATAGTGTTTAATAAATGTCTAATCTTGATGGCAGAAGAAAAGATATTTTTTTACGATTAATTTTATTTTTCACGAAAGACCTCGGCTCAATTTTCCGGTTAATATTTTTGCATTGGGAATAAAATGGTCTTATAAAAATTATTCATTTTAACTTTTGAAACATAATTTCTTAAAAAAAGAAAGATTTCGATCAGAAATAGTTTTCCTTTGCTTTGTGTATGCATGAATATGTATGAGGTAAAAACGCATACAACCCACGTAAAGGATTAAATTTACTGCACATAGTTATAAATATTCTAAATTTGTTATTCTACAATTCGGAAATTGACGAGAGATTTGAGTGGCATCTATATAATAATAGTATACTATATTCAACAACCGTGAATATTCATTAGTTAAGTTGTATTTAACTTACAATTGTTAACACTGCCATCCAACGGATTGCCTGTTAGTATTAGGAAAATGTGATCGATACTGAACAAAGGATATCGAGTTACCAACATGCGTCATGTTAATTTTGTTCTTTTTTTACTTCTCTTATTCCACTCTATTTGATTTTAAAATTACACTTGTTAACCAAATAACACTTGCAATTTTACGCGTTCCACATTATCAAATAAAAAACAAAATACTTTGGTAAGCTGTTTTATATTTGGTTTTTTTCCTTCGAACTTTCATAAAATTCTAAAACTCGATGTCAAATCATTTTCAAAAGGTAATAACCATTAAAAAGTTCTTCTCAAAGTTAAAAATAACATCGATATTACAAGTTACGAAAGTATATACAGAAATGCAAAAGTTTTTCTTCTTATTATAGTTGCAATGAAATCAACAGATCAAAGAAATCATTTCTATCGAATACAAGGAGTATAAAGGGTTTGGTTATATTCAATTCGCGATTGTGTGTTTATCGATGCGTACATTATAATCGATGTAATGCGCAACCATATACGTTCATTTCTACGTTTACGATTAACGTGGAAACGATCCGTGCTATTAATAGTATGATTGATTAATTCGAATAAAAATCGTATTACTTTTATTATCGAATAATTGTTTTTGGGATTCTCTTTTGTAACTGTCACATATTAAATCACGTATACGATTATTTAAATAATTAATCGTATGTGAATTATAAAATATATATATATATTTTATTATATATATATTATTTATTATATATATTTTATATTAATATTGTATTATATATATAATGTATAATATATAAAATATATATATATATATAATGTATGATAATGTAATAACCGTTTAACGTGTTCACGTTTTTTTTTATTGGAAATTCCACAGAAGAATATACTGGTATTTAAGTATAAGTAAATTAATTAATAATACAATGATTAAAACTATGAAAATGTTTTAGTATCGTGAATTATTTTTTTTTTCTTATTTTTCTTTTCTTCTTTTTTTTTTCTTTTTTTAACGAGTTCCATGAGATGATCAGAACGATCATAAAACTAAATCGCTATATAAATGTTTATTGATTTTTCTTTAAAAGATCTTTAAGATCCAACATAGCAATAATATATTTTTCATTCGTGCAGTTAACTTTAACATTTATTCAGTTTTGTATAGACCGGTGACACTTCTCCCATGTCGAGTTTAACGATACGAGCGTTCCATCAAGTTTATTAAGATACTAAATCGAGCATATGACTCTGTTATATCTAATTTTAAATTTTATTAATGTAAATGCAAATAGTATATCTCGTGAATGTCGTAAATGTTCTTTGAAATACGAAGAAAAAGCTCTTTTATCTGAAAAACGTGCATTAGAAAAATATTATATTTTCCTTGTTCACCCATAGAAGGAAAAATAAAAAGGCCAACTATAAAAGATAGAAAAAGGTAGAAAAAGGATTTTTGAAAATATCGATTTTTGAGAAAAATTCGTTGGAAAAAGATCAGAAGTTATTGAGTACAAAAGAGAAATCGTTTCTTTTCAATCTACTATTATTTATTATAATATCCAATATACCTGCTTTATTCATTATACTTTTCAGTGAAAATACAATTAATTTGTACTATATATGTGCCTAGTTGATTCTTAGAAACAAGCTGTCGAATTTCGTATCGTTTAAATTCTGAATAAAACGGTATGTCAAGTTTTTGACTTTTCGAAAAGTAAAATTCGACAGTTTTATTTCACGTCAAATTATCCAGCTAGTAAGCCAATTTTAAGAGTGAAAGTGAGTTAACGTCAGTTTTACGAGTTTTCCTTCAATCCTGTTGACTATTTATTTTCAAACGAAATATAGTACGAGCATTCTTTACGCTCTTATTATTTAGTTTTTAAGCAGAAAAATTCGTTTTCACATTTTTGAAAGCTCCATTTCAGTAATAAATCAGACCTGATCAATTGTTTTCACTAATATTATAAAATCACGGTAAGATACAATACATTTCATGATACTTCTGTGTATTTTGTCTTTACTTTAACAAACTGAAAGTTCTCCCTTGTTGAATGAAAACTTTATTTAATAATATATTCATACTGTAACTTTATCGATACGCGTCGAAAGTATTATTATAATTTTACAATAATAATGTAAATCATTTTAATGAAGTGAAATTTATTCTTTAATAACGATACGCATTTTATCAATTATACGTGATATAGCTTTTTACGAATATTTATATTTATTAAAACGATAGATAACAAACTTTCATTATTTCAATATCAATGCTTACACTTTTACAATAATATAAAAGGGTCAATTGAAAACTTATAGAACGTATATGAACAATGGTAGATTGACGTATCGCAAAAAGAAAAACAGGAAAAGCGAAAAGAAAAACAAATTTATAAAATCTCTGCGTAAATAAAAAACGAACAAGGAAAATTATTTGAATATTCTTCTATTCGGGATGAAACATTTCAAATATTATTATGCATGTAGTCTGCAATTTATGCATGCGCTCATTGAATTTTAATGATCGCCGTTTAATTATATTTATTAATAGAATACTAGAATAAGGGTATTTGCATGATCAATAAAGAGCTTTCAAAAAACAGCAATTATAAGTAAGAAACCTTATAATTGGATATGCCTTGTCCATGCATGCATAACTCGGTTATCAATAAATTAACTCTTGAGCTTTTTTTTTTTATCAAAATGCACATATACTTGTTCTTTGTTATATTCTGCTTTTTTCTCTCTCTCATTATTTGAGAGTAATATGCGTAGTTATGAATTTCTTGTAAATCGAAAAATCTTCCATTCGTGAGAATTCTTATAAATTTAAATATCTATTGATAGGATGTTATAAAAATGAGATGACATGAGATTGTTCGACTAATTCTTGTTTTTTACTACTTGAAAGAACGAAACTATACCAAATGATACAAATGACATTCGCAATATAACTGCGAGAAAAAATATTCCACTTCGAAATCCTGGACTAAATTATTCATTTAAAAGCTTTTCTCTTTATTTCTTCTCTTTCTCTCTCACTTTTCTCAGGTAGGGGTATTACGATCTATTCAAATTTCGAATATAGCAATGTTAAATCGTCCACGACAAATAACATCCTGTTTTATAATTCTTCTAACACATTTGCCGAGCTACACCTATTATATGTTTCCAAGTCAAAAAATAGGAATATGTAAATAATGTGCTTAAAATTTGACGACAACAATTTTTCAGAATTTCTTTCACTCTTTCTCTTTTTCCATTTGTTCTTTTTCTTTTTTGTTTTCTTTTATATTTTTTTATTACGCGTATCTGCTGTATATTAATCTAATTTTAACAATTTAATATCTCATTAAAATAATAATTTTGATTCAGTTTATAAATCGACTTAATATTTAATTAGAAGAAAAACAATCTCACAAATTGAATTCACAAAACAATCAGTTTGTTTCAAATAACGTAAAATAAGAATAAATAAATATGCATTCTTCGAAGCTGCAACGAGAAGAATTTGCTAAATTATAGTGAACGTAATAAATTCTTATTTCTTCTCTAGAAAATAAATTATATATATATTTTATTTCATAAAAATGTAGAAATAATAACTATCTATAATAATTGAAGTCGTAATCTATCAAAAAGCGATTTAAACATTTTGAGGATCAAACAAAATAAATAAATAAATAATAAAGAAAAAGAAAAAAAAGAAAACGTTTAATAATACGACGATAAATATATTTTTTGCAAAAGATATTCTATAAGCTCCAACAAATGGAAATAATATCTTTTACGATTGAATCGCAAGATAGTAGAAAAATAAAAAAGAAAACATTGGAAAAATATAACTATTATTTGTATGTGCTATTTCTTTCTTATTTTTTTATTTTATATTGCAAAACTTCACTCTCGTAATATTTCTTTCTTCCTCGATAAATATTTGATTCGGTTGGTTAAAATAAAATCCTAATCAATAATCGTCGTTCTATCGAGAATCGAAGTTCACTTTGTTGAATCAAAAAGTGTATTAGCTAAATTAAATATTTATCTTTTAGGTCGAATTTACACGTGTGGTTATTCACTTCATGCAACGAATAAGAATCAATAATCCATTAAACTACAAACATTCCTAGTAGTTGATATTCACGTTACAAATAAACAATTTAGTGTTTAACTTCACTAGTATTATTTTCCTGTAGTTTATTTCATCAAAATGTTTTTCACGTTTCGATCACGTTTCGCAAAGTTATATTTATTTTTTTCGTACATTTTTTTCTTTGTTCTTTTTTTTTTTATTTCCATTCTTTACATACGTACACAATTCTTTCATACTTTATCCATCTCGCATAGATATGTACGTACGTATGTATATAGATTTTTTCATAGAAAATACCATTGATACCTCGCACTAACAAAACACAATTCTTTCTTTACAGAAATCCTGTATCCAAAAAGAAACGCATAAAAGTATACAATGTATAATTTCGAAAAAAGTCGAAAGAAAGAAAACAACGAGCTATTATTAAACTCGATGATCTTTTGGGGAAGGTGAAAAAATCAGTTCATCCATTTATACGATTCCATTTAATGGCAAAAATAATATAAGTCGTCGTTTTCCAACCGATTAAATCGAACTTTTTGTCTACAAACGAAACGTCTTTTGCAATCAGCTAAACAATTCATCACTTTCCCCCTTCTCTTCGGAAAATAGTACTTCTTATGGGTCGACTACTGTTCTGGACAATCGTACATTTGTCTTCGAGTTTTACCCGGTTTAAAATTGGATCAACTATAAATGCGGAATTCATTAAGAATTAGATAAAGTTAAGACCGCAGTGTAATGGGCATACTAAAATGAAAGATCAATGGCTACCACCAACTTTCTTATGGGAAAATCAGAATTAATTGTTCTATTATCTTTGCGATAGTACAAATCTAAATTCAATTAGTTATCCGGGGTTTTGGTAAAAGATATAAAAAAAAAAAAAAGAAAAAGCCATTACTTCATCGAACTTTCTCGGAAACAAGATTGTTCTACCCATCAAAAATTTTACTACGATAATTCGTCGTAAATTAGTGGAAATGATATTTCCCCGAGTGAATCGAATTTTCTTTCGAAAATAAGACCATACCAGCAACAACTGTAATCCCATTGGCAAGTTGAATCTAACAAACATTTCCTACGAAAGCGAGTGTTTTCATCAACGTCAATTTACAATTTTAAGAAAACAGAACAATTTCTCGTTGGAGAATCAATTATATACGAATAAAATGTAAGAATTTGCTTGGATCGATAAAAGGATATCATCTTTGACTTTGTGGAAAATGCGATGTTATGTCACAGGAATCGTGAGGATTTGTATTACAAAGGATACTTGAACTCTTCGTTGCTGCAATTAAAGTTACTCCTACGAAATATATCGAGCATGTATTGGCATCCAAATTACACCGATATATTTACTCGATTTAATATTACGGAAGAAGATATCGATTACGTAAACAACTTCAGTCTTCCTCCGGAAACATCGACGACATTTTGTTATTGTAACGGTTCCATCAGAAATTGGGCTATGAGCTATAGAATATATCATGGTTACGTAGCAATAATAGTATGCATATTTGGTACATTTGCTAATATGTTGAACATTGTTGTGCTAACCCATAAAGATATGATGATAACACCGATAAACAAAATATTAACGGGATTAGCATTTGCTGATATGTTGGTGATGTTGGAATACATACCCTTTGCAGTTTACATTTATTTCGTTCTACCAAAACGTCAGATCTTCCCTTACGGATGGGCTGTCTTCGTTTTATTTCACATGCACTTTACACAGGTCATTCATACCATCAGCATCGCGTTAACTCTAACACTGGCTGTTTGGAGATATATCGCTTTAAGGTAAATTTATTTCAAATAATTTTACTTTTTATTACCGTAGGTAATATGTATAATTAATTATTAACGCATAAATACTCATAAACGTAAATATATAAAAAGAAAATAAGTATAAATAAAATATATTTAAAACTGGAATTCCCACTTGAACGTATGTACAAATATTATGCGATATAGGATGATGTTAGAAATACAACTTTGTGACGGTTAAGATACGTTGAGGATGGTAAGAGGGTAAGAATTATAAAAGGTAAGATGAAAACTTCAGAAGCACGTTTGGTTACTGACCGAGATACAAAATTGTGTTTTCTTAGGACGACCCAAAGTAATATCTAATAAACGTGTACCCTTTGTATTATATATAAATCTGCATAAGCTTCTTTTTTCTAAGAACATAATCTGGATTTCTTTCGCAATTCGGCTTATAAATTGCTTCATAATAATCTCCATACATTTTTTTTTCTTTTTCTTTCGTTCGTTCTTTCGTTCTTTAGTTCTTGCTTCTCATCCCGTCCCTCTGTCTTCTTTCTAAGTTTGAATATATTATTGTCAAGCTTCTGTCACATAAATCTTCTTTTCCCTTCCTTTCGAACTTCTCGACATTGACAACTTTTTAAATACTTTTTTTTTTTACCTGAATATCTCACATCTCAATTTAGTTAGAAATTTCTCTGAACTTTGAAACTTTGAAATATCGAAAGTTATCAAATTTTGTAATTAAACGTAATCTCGTATATAGGTGAGAACATTTTTATAAATTATATTAATTTTTTTTTTTTATTCTTAATGCGTCATTTTATATAAATTGATAAATAAAAAAATTGTAATATATATATATAAGAATAATATATAGAGCCTCGTAGAAAAATATTCTTCATAAAAGTTACTTGGACAAATTACTTTGAAATATTTTCTAAGATAATAGAGAAACGACGAGAGCCCGTACTATCTTTCGAAGATATTGCCCTGACTCATTAAACTTTATTTTTGTTCATATAGAAATTCTCCGGGAGCAAAATTTAACCCAATGTAAGTAAATAGGTACTACACGTTTCTTGTCAACCCTTTTATTGTTATACATCACTCGAATCATATGAGAGAGACTATTAATTGAAATAAATTTATTATTAGTGTTTCGCGATTGAAATACAATTGAATGTAACAACTTAAATGTTAACTTTATTACGCAACAATATTGCCAACAATATTTTACCAACAAGTATTATTACCATAATACTTGTAATATATATTTATATATAACATAATATTGGTAATATTTTACCAATTTGTTGTTATTTTTTACTATTATTTTTGAACTTCTGAAACAACTAATAATATTTATAAATTTTGTATTACATTATTTGCCAACAGAAAATACACAATTGTATATAAATGATGTTTCTTTTTTTCCACACACATGTAATTACACGTATTATTTTTGCGTAAAGTATATAAAACGAAAACTAAAACGTCAAATGAAAACGTAGATCTATAAAACATTGTTAGCCAATAACTAGCTAATGAGAAGTTATTAAACAATTTTAATTAATTTACATCTGGCCGGCACGTAGTTAATACGTATTTAAAAATAAATGTTTGAATTATACAGAGTACAAATAATAGTAGAATATTTCACAAGAGAAAAAATATATATATTATAAAAAGATAAAACTTTGTGTGTGTGTGTGTGTTAACGAGATAACAAATTACATTCGTTTTATACGTAGTTTTTAATTCCTTTTTATTAAATAGTAGAAGTATACTTAAGGGAAACAAAATGTTTCCGCTTTGACCATAAAGAAACATCAAAAAATTACACTCGTTATATGTTCGTTTTATTGTAGCAACATACTTATTGTATATATATGTCTCGACATAAGATTCTTATGGGTGTTGCAAAGAAATCTCAGAATTGTAAAGAAATATAAATTCGTACTCGACCTTCTCTCTTGAAATTTCTTTCTTTCTTACTTTATTTTTTTCTTACTTTAAAAATATTTTTTAATTTAATTATTAAAGCTTCGCAGTAGAAGCGCAATAATTGAAAGGGGATGAAATTTCATGAGAAAAATATAAAAACGAAAAATAAAGAGATATTAATAAATAAACTTTTTTTTCTTTATCCATATATTGTGATCTTCCTAGAAAAATTTATTATATTATATTATACGTTTAAAGAAAGAAAACAAAAGGTGTATTTCTCGAAACGAGAATGATGAGGAGGAAGAGGATTTGTGTATTGTTCAAAATTCATTATCACAATGCATCATCCGCTGATACGTGTTTCAGGTTTCTGCAATACAACCACGCATGGTGCACACCTACTCGTTGCAAGATAGCTCTATGGTGTTGCGTTTTGGCACCATTGATCGCCTGTGCACCAAGCTATTTCGTCTTTGGCGTGAGTAGATTTTCATAGCAATCGATACTGCTATAATAGACTTCTCATTGATTCATAGCTTTCGAAATCTAAATCAAAGGATATCTAACAAATAATTTTACTACATGATACTTAGATAAGGGATCAAATTGTTTGTGAAAATGGAACTAAGGAAATCTTGTATCATGTGGATACCGATTATTCACGAGACAAAGGATTTATCTACCAACTTAATTTTTGGATACTTGGAGTTGTCGTTAAACTTATGCCCTGTGTTATACTTACCATCATTATATGTTGGTTAATTAAAACACTTTGCAGGTATATATATATATAGTATATTGATAGTAATAATAATTTTAAAATATATGAGACAATGGATTTTCAAATTTTATTTTGATAATATTTTACAATATATAAATAATTTTATTATTTTTAAATATCAATTTCTTTGTTTCTTTTACTATTTTTAATAATCATTCGTACATATAATCATTTTCTTTAAAATCTTATATACCTCGTATTTGAATTGAATTTTTTTTGTCTCTTTAATTAAACAAATGTGTTCAATTTTAAATTAATATTCAGGACGAAAGATCGGAAAAAGGCTTTAAAGAATTACAATCAACCTTTAATGAAGAACCTACCGATAAGTAATGGTTCGGTGATACCACGAAAGCCAAGCAAGAATGAAAAACATGCTGACAGAACAACAAGAATGCTCGTTGCCGTTTTATTCCTTTTTTTAATTACAGAAATACCGCAGGGGGTTTTAGGCCTTCTATCTGGAATTCTAGGCGATTGCTTCTTTCGTAATTGCTATCATAATTTTGGCGAGATAATGGACATTTTAGCTTTATTAAATGGTGCTATTAATTTTATACTTTATTGTTTAATGTCTCGACAATTTCGAACATCGTTCAGACAACTTTTTAAACCAAAAATCATGAAAAAGTTGCAACCGACCACTCAACAAACCGACGTACAAAGTACTTACGTATGATGTAAATTACCACCTTTAAAAGATACTTGTTTCTAAATTATTTTTAATTATTACATTACGGGACATCAATTATGACTCGATCAAAATTTTTTAAAATCGAGTATATGTATTAAAAAAAAAAAAACAAAAATTTCAAATGTGCCGAATAGATAAATTAAGTAAATGCCAATTGTTTTCTTCCGAAGTAAATATTTTTTAATAATTTTAATTTGTCGCGTATATAAATATAAATGTTATATTTGAACTATAAGTATGATATATTTGTATCTCATATACTTATGTCTCTTATTGAGATATATATATCGAAGTATATCAACATCAAATATCATTTTACCGATAAAAAAGAATTCTAACGATAATCTGTAAAACGAAAGCATCCAATACATGGAAACTTTAATAGTTAATAAATTTATAATTTTTCAGTTAGTTGAAGCGAATTCTGGGACACTCTCTATATCGTTTTTCCAGATAGGAACGTTATCAAATCGTAACGTAATAAATAAAAGTTTTTTTTATCTACGATAACTTAATTCCTAAACTTTTATTGGACTTTGGCTTCAAGTCCAAGAAATTTAATGAAATCTAACACGATAGTTTACATGTTCTTGATAAAAAATGAGAAAGAAAGAAAAAGGGGCGTAAAATTGGCATAAATTAAAATGCTAAGTAAGTTTTAAAGAGTATGATGTTAAGTCAATTAAGTATCTATTAAAATTTCCTGCATCGTTAGTTTAAACTATAATAAGATAAGTAAGAGGAAAGAATAATCTTTTGCCAAGATAATATAACGTATATAATATAATCGCTCGTTATAATAAGACTTTTATCATTAATATTAACTTATCATATTAAAATACGTCCATCGCGATATTCACGATAAACTTACAAGCAATAATTATCTTCCTTCTTCTTTTATTTCAATTTAAATTAAATATATATATATATATGTATATGTGTGTAGATTCAAACCTAATCGATTTGTGTGTGACAACTTACGACGAGAGTAAAAAAATCCAATGTGATACGATTTAATGTTTATAACACGTTGCATTTGCTATCGAAAAATTAAACAATCTCATTTATTCGCTAATTATCAAGATTTCTATATATAAAGATAAACATTTATACGGGATATATATATATATGGTATGTGTAAAATAAAAACTATTGTTCAACAAGAAAAGTACACTTTCCGTAGATTCAAATATTTCCTGCACTCTATTGCAAACGTTTATTTAAAACGAAAAAAAAAACACGTAATTATGTAAAAGAGTTATATATATATGTATTTAAATGTGTATGTGATAAAATATGTAATCGAAAAATCGTTCAATAGTATTCCAACGTTATATGCAACATATAAAAAAAATTCATTTAATTCATCATATACGTAATTAAATCTTTATATATCGATAAAATTTCTCATCTTCTGATAATTCTTATAGAATATATGAAAAATAAATCGAAACGTTCCGATGTTCGAAGCATCGCAAATTCCCATAAAATATATACTGCTTTTCATTCATAATAACAATGAAGTATAGTAAATGAAATGCTACTATTCTTTATGGGAATTTTATTTCATAGAAACAACTCGATTTCCAAAATTTGAATCAATGACTCATTGTTTTATCGATGTCATTATTTATATAAGATAGTTTATGAGAAAGCTTTTTAAAAGAAAATATATATATTTACAAAAAGAATTTTTTATGAATAATATGATTAATTAATAATATATATATATATATATTTATATTTGCTTTTTATATATTGCATAATTATATATACATGTCAATTTAAATATTATACATATTTATAATTAATATAATACATATAGTATTTAAAAGTATATGATTCTTTTAATTAAATACATGTTGTATTCACTCAATGTGTACACTCTCCTCCTCTATGAATTAAATTAGAATCTCATCAATAATAGATATTAAAATGATATTTATAAAATATATCTATCGTTTGATAAAGTATAAATTTCTTGTATTGAATTATTAATATCTTCCTCAGAAAATTAATAATCGTGAGAATTATTGTACAAGTGCTTGAAATAAAAATTGACTTACTTTAAATCTTCAGTGATGATTACAAGATGACGATGAATATAAAGAAACACTGTTTTTAAAAAATAAAACCTAGAAACATTACATATTTTGTATTGTTAGAATTTACATTTTAAAATACAAAGCATATTAATGATTGTCTCGTTCATATAAATAATTAATAATTGTTAATCTTCATTTATGTATTATATGTGTAAAAACTTTTCTCCGTTGTTTAACAATTTTTATCTTAATTACTAAATAACTTTTGCTGTTTGTTGTTGTTGTTGTTGTCGTAATTTAATTGATAGCTTTTTCGCCATTTGTACTATCTGTTACACATAAAAAAGAAATAATAATAACATAAAATATGAGATTGTTAAAGAGAAAAAAACATAAAATATGAGAAAAGACAAATCTAATAAATCACCTGCAAATCAACATCGATAACAGCCATAATGTCGTTCAGAGCCGATAATATTTCCGAAGCTTCTGTGGTCTTTCCAATGGCATCAAGAATTACAGCATAATTAATGAGTACTAATGGATCTTGAGGGGACAAAGAATGAGCCTTATTTAAAGCTTTTTCAGAACCTTCTAGGTCATCGAGTCTTTTAAGAGCCACTGTTAAAAGTGCATTCTTGAATTGATAAATAAGGATAAATCTTGTTATATGTGTTTATAAATATCCTAATATTTTGTATGTCAATTTTAATATAATAAAAGTCATACCAAAAAAAAACATATTAATCATAATGCACTTACATCCAAGTAAAAGATACGGCATTGGATTCTTTGCTGCTGCATTAACAGCAGCGCATAAATAAATCGCAGCTGATGCTGGTTGTCCAGTTGTAAGAAAGACTACACCCAAATTATAAACTGGTAAGAATGCTAATGGGTTCAGATAATGAGCTCTTTTTAAACAACTAATAGCCTGAAATTTAATTATTTATTATTCATATTATATCTTTCTGATTTTTTTTTTTATAGTTTTTTTCGAATATTTTTCTGTAATTAGTATGCAATTGTATTACTTACAGCTACGAATTTTTGCTTTCCATAAAAGCACATACCAACATTGTTCCAAAGAGCCGACGATTCGGGCGTTAATTGAGCCGCTAATTTATATTTAGACAATGCTACGTCGTATTCGCAATTTTTCTGAAAAATAAAAGTAAAAAGAAGGACAAGAAATTTAATTGTCAATTATCGAACGAAACTCAATACCGTTCGTCAATGAACACTTATCTGAAATCTATAGTGAAATTTCCCTTCAATCTAACGAAAGAAATCATATATTAATGTTACTTTAATTATTGTCTACCTGCACGAACATACATGTATTTATATCTTGACATTTGATTTCTATATTTTGAAAAAAGTAAATTTATTCTTGAAAAATAATATTTTTTATATTATCTTAAAATTTGAATAGCGTATAACTACTATCTTTTAATAATCTCATAGCTTGCAATTAAATTGATTTCATATAATTACCAATTATAATACTTGATTTTTACCAAACATAAAAATAATAATTATCTGTTATTTTTATTCGACTCACTTGCATTATGTAGGCAATTGGCAAAAGAGCTTTCGAACAATTAGACGTGTGAGCTAAAGTTATTCCAAATTGTTGAAATGCTCTTTGAAAGTCTCCTATTCTTAGATATAACAAACCTAATTCTGTAGACACTGTCACGCTCTCAGGACTTCCACTAAATTAACGAATAATTTAATGTCGGATTAATTAAAATTCGATTAAAATACCAATGAAATGATATAATTATTTTCATTATTGATTAAAACATACTTTAATGCAGCAACATACATATTTTTAGCTTCTACTATTTGATCTTCCATCAGGTGCACTCTTGCAAGAGCAAGATAGGGTAATTCATTTTTCGTTAATTCAATCGATCTCTTAAATTGTTTTTTCGCTTCTTGTAATTGATCTAATTTTACATAGCATTCTCCTATAAAAAAATAGGATTTGATTCATTAACGTTCCTTTCAATCGCACGATACAAAAACAATAAGAAAAATACAAAAGTCTAATGAATAATAATTGATAAACAATCATAAAAATATACTATATATACTTTATTTAATTTATTAATTAATTTAATTAATAATTACCAAGACTATAATATATTTCCCAATCGGGTAAAATACTTATTTTTTCCGCTTCCAAATATGCTTCAACCGCACGTTTATGACTACCCATTATCAATCTAAAAGAAATACTTTAAATAATAAAATTCTACTTATACGAATGCGAGATAATAAATATGATCGTGTTTAAAAATAAAATAGTTCTCGTGTGAAATGTATATAAAAAGAAATATACAAGTAAAATACTCACAAGGATTTAGCTATTTGTTTAACATTATTAACGTTAGATGAATTTACATTGTAAGCTGCTTGAAAACTGTCTAAAGAATCTTGAATTTTACCTTCTTTTCTCAAAATAAGACCCTATGAAATTAAAAATTAAAATAATATTATTATTAAAAGAAAAAGATCGACAATCGACAAAATAATATCAGAAAACTTACCTTTAAATAATTAGCATATTCATTATGACCATTTGATTTTGTTAATTCTTCCTCAATAAGAATTTTACATATCTTATGTTCGCGTCTCGTGTAATGACGGTGCAATAACCAATTACGAATTTCTGTTGATGGTATCTCCACGACTAAATACATTTAAATAACAATTAATTACTTCTTACATTGATATCTCCCGTGTGAATGTATTGTAATTTTATTACTTTATATGTATGACCTAATTAATAATAATTACTAGAAATAAACCAATTTATTTTTAATTTTGCAATTAAAACTACTTTCATAAATCATAATTGTCCCGGCTGAATTAATATTTTATATATAAAGATAGTTAATATACAATTATAATATGTAGAAAATATGTAACAAATGAAAAATTCGAAAACTAATGTATTTTTGAATTATTTGAATTTTTGTTAGTTATGTATCTCCTTAGTAACAAATATAATACCTTTCTTCGTTCTATCATCTCTCAATCGTTGTGAAACTGTTGGTTGTTGAATGCGTCCGTTGCTCAGCGCATTGTTTGCCATTATCACTATACTACTACGTTTATTTAAAGCTCCTTTTCCGATAATGTATGTAGTTAGTAGCTAGTAGTCATACTACTCGAATACCATTCGTATAATCGAAGAATCTGTTGTGTTAGCCGTAACTCTGGTAACCATTAAATTCTAAATATTTAGACACAAATTATGGATCGAAAAAATACATTTTATAAAATATAAAAAATATCAGATAATATATGTAAATTTCTTTTTATTTAAAAAAAACTAATAATTTTTATTTATATACCTTTTTCTTTAATAAATATAATTCTTTTTATATTCTTTTTCATTCATGATTATTTGTCAATCAATACTGAATGGGATATACAAAAAAAATTATTGTTTTAGTATTCTATACGCTATTTATTTGTTTTTATTTTTATCTTCACTATGATAAATATATATGTATATAGTATTATACAACTTATTGTTATGTAGTAAATATTTTAATTCATATTCTACAAGCAGCGCCAACGTGGCGATAAATGAAACTACGGAACGTCATCTGAAAATTAATATGGCCAGAAACGGTTGTCATTACGTGATAACGAGATATAAATGTTGAAATAACAGTGAAAGTACAAGGAAATCGTGAAGGATATTTTAAAATATAAATTTGTTATTGTAATAAGATAAATAAAATAAATACGTTATTTAGTATAATAATAATAATAATTTAAAAAAAAATATGCTTATCGACTTCTCATTTCAAGATGTAAAAATAGAATTTATTCTAATACGATAGATTGATCGTGAAGTGTTTTGGAGAGCAGATGTTATCTGCTTGCGGTAAGTTTCTTATCAATAAGTCATTCATTTTATTATCAAATTAAATATTCTACCAAAAAATATTTTTTTATTTTTATAGGTTATTTTCAAACGGTATAACTTCGTAATGTATATATACACGCACGGTTATTCCACCTGTTACCTATATGCACACTACTATCTAAAATTATGTCAGTTTCATTATTTCTATATAACAAATATTCAAACGTAATTGATGTTAAACGTATGTCACGTTTTTTATATTACATAAATGTACAGTTGTTCACATTAAGCCTTGAAATACTTCCTTGTTTACTCTCATATATGCATTTTTGCATTGTTTTATTAGACTGTATTATAGACCGCATATGTTACATTTATTAAATTGATTAATAGCATAGTGTTACATTAAATAGTTATATCTCTTATACGAATACACAACGTGTAAATGATGTATACAATTTTTTATTTCATATATTTTCAATGGTAATATGTATATATATAATCCTTTAAAATTTTATTTAAAAATATTTTAATTATCTAATTTTAGTGACCAAGATAAATATGAGCCCATAAATGTAAAATAGTAACAACTATTTTACAAAATGAGTTGTTCTGTGGAATTAAGACAACGCAGACAACAGGGGATGACGGAGGATCCTCATAGGCTTGCAGCAATGATGAATAAATCGCAGAGACTTGTTTTAGGACTTTTGGTTTTATTGTTGGTTGATATTATTTGGGTTTCAAGCTCCGAATTGACAAAAGTAAGATTGTTTTTTAACAACTGTATGATAACTTATTTGTGGTTCTAAATATTTTATACAGATTTATTTTGACACTCAACGATTATTGTATTTTATACAGTCACAAATTTATATTTCAGTATATTTATAAAGAAGCAGCTTTTGAAAAACCATTTTTTAGTACATATATAAAAACATCTATGTTTACTCTTTATTTACTTGGTTTATGCTTTTGGCCCCCATGGCGGGATCAATGTAATAGGCCAGCCACTTATATGGTATGCATACAAACAAAAAATATTTTTGTAGAAACTTTTATTGATTGTGCAGCGCTTACCTAAATGGTAATTTGTTGTTTTCAAACATTTAGTTCATAGACCCAAATGTCGAAGATGATAACTTCTACACAGAAGCTAATACAAGTTTGGTAAAAATGATTTGATATCTTCATAAATTTATAATTTAAATATAAGACATTAATTATATCCAAATTGATACTATTTTAGAGTGATCCAACATTTGTACCAATAAAAACACCAGATCATTGTGAGCGTTCTTCTGGCACGGAAAGTGACGATTCTTCCATTCGATCTGTAAGATTTAGCAAATTAGCTGAAGTCAGACATATGTCAGAAACTGATGCTACAGAAGCTTTATTAGCCAGACTAAGTTATCAAGCAAGCATCAGAGCTGGGGAACATGCTCGACGACAAGCTAATAAATTTTCTGTTCAAAAAGTAGCGAAAATAGCACTTATGTTTTGTTTATTTGTAAGTAATCTTAGTAATTATATTTAAAATAATATAACTTATAATTAATAATTTATTACATACATTTACTTTTTTTATTTTAGTGGTTCTTAGCAAATTACGCTTTTCAAATAGCATTATCTGAAACAGAAGCTAGTATTGTCACAGTACTATCTTCTACATCGAGTTTATTCACTCTATTCCTTGCTGCCTTCTTTCCAAGTAATGGGGGAGATAAGTTTACATTATCAAAACTAGTTGCTGTAACTGTTAGCTTATTTGGATTAGTAAGTTTTTTAATTTCCTTACATTTTTCTAAATGAAAAATAAATTTATGATTTAAAAAAAGAATTTTCCTTGATTAAATTATATATTTTTTTAAATTTCAGGTATTAGTTGGTCTTTCAGATTTAACTATAGAAATTAGTAGAATACCAACAGGTATAATATTGGCTCTAGTCAGTGCATTTTTTTATGCAGCATATATTGTATTTTTGAAAAGAAAAGTCGACCACGAAGATAAGATGAATATACCAATGTTTTTTGGATTTGTGGGACTTTTCAATTTAACACTCTTATGGCCATTATTTTTTATTCTCCACTATGGTCATTGGGAAGAATTTGAATGGCCTGATACCCATCAGTGGACATTTTTAATAATTAATGGATTAATTGGCACTGTCTTAAGCGAAGTTCTATGGCTATGGTAAAATTAAAAACAAATAAAAACAATTACTTTATTATTCAATAACTTATCAACTTTCCTGGCTATAATATTCATTCGTTTGTATATTACCAGGGGATGTTTTCTGACATCGTCTCTAATAGCAACATTGGCTATTAGTTTAACAATGCCAATGTCAATGATAGCTGATGTTCTATTAAAAAAGGTTCAGTATCCTTGCATTTTTTACTTAGGAACCATTCCAATGTTATTAGCATTTTTGACTGTATCTATACTATCCCATTATGATAATTGGGATCCTGTTATGGATTTAATAAAGAGACTGTATCTCTGGATTTGTCGAAAAAATAGATCTACAAGGTACCGTAATTATACAATCTATATAAATGTAATAACAAATCAAAAGTCTTGTATTCTTATAAGACAAAAAGTTATAAAAAATAATGAATTATTTAATTTTATAGAATACCAGATCTAGAAGCAGAACAAACAGAATCACTCATAGGAATAAATAATGGTGAACACGAGGCTTGATTCGACAATAAAAACAGTCGCATAATATGCAAATGTTTTCTGTAAATCTCTACAAAGGTAATCTATATTTTTTTTATGCCAAAAGCCATTTTATAAGGAATATATATTAAGTTCAAAAATCCTTTATATATATAAAGATATATGATATATTCAATACGATATAATCAAATATATAAAATAATTGTTGCACATAAAATATCTTTTAAAAATTTATGTTTATCGCAAAAAAAAAGAAAATAATAGTAAAGAAAACGGCTTTAACACCAATAATAAAATGAAGGTATTATATATAACTGGTCAAAGTAATTATAACATCAATATGTCTCTTTAGCTCACAAGAAATATTACAATACTGCCAGACAATAATAATTATTTATTTGAAATGAAGCTTGCATTAATGTTTTTGTTTTAAGTATTGTATATCTGTAAACTACCTCTGTACAAGAAAGTATTGGCATGAATTTACAATTTTTTATAATATATATACTAATTATGTTTTATTTTACCAATAATTTAACTGAGAAATATCAATGAGAGAAAGAGAGAGAGAAAAAGAGAGAAAAGTATATACATATATTTAATATTTCAACTGTTTGATAAAAATTTGAAAATTTTATTAAAAGAAAAATAGATATTATCTGCAAATGTGTTATATCTCATAAAAAGATGAAAAAAGTCTTAATTAAATAACATTTGCATTCATTCAAAAAATTATAGCAATATATCATACGTAGCAAAAAAAATAAAATTATTCAAATTATGTAAATATGCAATACTCAAAGTATCATTTAATGTGCAATTCTTCAAATTGTTAAACTTTATGGATGTTAAAAGATACATGACTAATAAGTATTTTATAAAGTATTATACTGTTATCTTAATATATCTTGTTTTGCTATACACATATATTATTGTTTTATATTTTCAACATCATACAGATTTTTGTTACAATTCTTGAAAAAAAGAAACAATCTGTGCATTACGTACTTACATTAATTTCAAATTAATTACTTAAAAGAAATATTTCTCTGACAATTTAATAACTATTATCTGTATGAAAATGTAAACGTATAAATAATTTTCTGGACCAATTAGGAATTATAATAAACAATTAAACGCAAAGTGTGGAAAATGTAATTAATATATTACAATGCATATTAATTTTGTAATGTTTAATTAGAGTATTCATTAGCTTTGTATCATATTTGTCATGTCTAGTCAATATGTTTCTATTGTCACACATTCCCTTGTTAGAAAGTAACTTGAAATGCAATTGAATTGTTATTTTAATAAAAAAAGAAAAGTAATATTAATTATTATTACATATAGATTTATTTTGTTATATGATTAAGAATATCATTGGCAAGAAATATAATATTAAATATTTCTCCTAACCTAAGAGGTAAATGCGCACAATTTCAATGCTATATGTTGCTGGATAAAACAAAACTAAAAATAACTATTGTAAAGAGTTTTTTAGGATTTTATTAAATATTTATTACTTTTCTAAATTTTAACTCTAGTTATACTATTATATGTGAAATATATATAAATAGTACGAATGTTAAAAATGTCTTCTCTAAATGTTAAGGATTATTATATGTACATGATTAAAAATGGCAGTAATAATGTGATATTTATATCATCAGTGCGCAACAACAAAAAGTATATAATTTTATGAAATGTAACATAAAAAAATAATTTGAATGACATATAGATTACAGATAAGCGTTTCTGTATCTATTATAATTGTAAATTTAATGTAAATATGAAACAATAGGTTTAAAATTATAATTATATACATATTATAAAAAATATAAGAAATTTCATTATGAACCACATGCTATTTTCATTTAATTAACGACTATATTATTTATATTATACATTTGTTTAAACATTATTATTTTAAAATGTAGTAATTTTTAACTAAACTTTTTAAAATTATAAATTAGTAAACGAATCGTACCTCTAACTGTGGAGTGGCGCTAGTGTTTCGTTTGTATAAAATTGTATATTAAACGTTATTAATTATTAATTATAAATTATAATAAATACTTTTATAACAAATTACTTCTCATCGATCGTATAGAATTTTTTGTATGTACTTTAATTTAATTAAGACTTATAATTATTAGAAAATTCAAGTATCTAATTTAAGAAAATTGAAAATCTCACAGTGTATTTCTTTGTATATTTGAAATGCTATAGTCTCACGATTAATTACTATTATTCGTAATAAAAATTTTTCATTAGATATAAATGCAGTATATATTTGCTAAAATTGTTATTTAAAAAAAAATTAAATAATATGATAACTTATACAAATTTTGTTCAAATTGATCTAATTAAGTATACAATTTATTAATATTTCATTTTTCGTGAATTTGTTACAAAACTTATTTCAAAATTAAAATGTAAACAATATAATTTATATCTTCTTAAGATATAAAACAGTTAATAATATTTAGGCTATAATAAAAAAGCAGGTATAGGAACAGAGGCATAAAAAACAAAAAAAAAAATGCAGAAAAAATGTTTCTTTTACAAACAAGCGTGGATAGTTTTTTTCATAGAAAATATATATCTTTATATAGTATTAATTCGCACTATAAAATGCATGTATCCAACGAGCTCCATCTTCATATGATAAAATGAAAATGTCCTTGCTAAATGTATTTTATTACACATAGTCTTTGAACCTCTCTAAATTCTGTCACATTTCATTAGAATGTTCTTTACTTTTTTATTCTGTAATAACAATTTCTTTATCTCTCTCTCTCCCTCTCTCTCTTTCTTTCTCTTTCTCTCTCTCTCTCTCTCTCTCTCTCTCTCTCTCTCACTATATATATATATTTTGTTTCTACCATATCCTGAGAAATTTCAATTTGATTATTGATAACTAAATAATATTTTGTAACTTTTAAACTTGTTCAGTAAAACGATATCATACAAATTTATTGATAAGACTAGATCGGAAAAGGAATTAAAATTCCTTTTTTTAGGAGAATTTGTACTATTTCTACATGCTTGAACTTTTTAGCCAATATTAAACCAAGCAGAAAAAAATACTTTGTCATAATATACATATATTTCACAGGATTACTTCAAAACATAACTACTTAATAATAAACGTTATTATTATTATTACACATTAATCTTTTTTTAAAACTGTACAAAAGAAAAAAAAGAAAAAAGAAACCTAAAACTGAAAATTATTTTAAAACGTATAAGGAAGCTCTCTCTACAAATATGTTATAATGCCAATATACTGCAATGTCGTAATTAAAGATAAAAATTGTATTGAGCAACGAAATATTACGTGCACATTTTTTCTTTACGTATTTTATATTATTCGCGACATATTTAAGTACTTCTTGGCCATATTCAATCTTATTTTCTACATATTTTTAAATGAAAATATTCTATTGTGTTATCAATATAGAGATACACTTCTTAGAATTAGTACCAAAGATCTATATATATGTATATATAAATATATTTTATAACCGATAATATTTTCGTTCCTACGATTCTCATCTTATTTAAATTTCAAATATCTTATTTAGATCGTAAATCATCTCATTGTACAACACCATCAATACATTTAATCACTATTAAGGAACAGTCATAGTCCGACACGTTAGGCATCTAGCCAAGATAAACAAAGATTTATAAAGGACAAAGTAACCAATGTTAAATTTCGAATGCAATAAATTGATGCCATTTTTAAATTCCAATCCGAATCATTTTAAATTCTTAACTTTTCGTTTTATAAAACTATCATGTTTAATAAGAAACACATTAAGGACATTCTTGCGACTAAAAAGTTTTCAAGGATCTTGTCGCGGCACCACAACCCAACCATTGTTACCAGAAACGGCAGGACTTATCGTTGGTATACAATTGTTAACAGGATTATTACTCGTTCTCTTGCTTTTCATTATCTCTAATTGTCGTTTTAAGTTTCGATACAGTTTCACCAAAGATTCCTGCAAATTTGTTATAAAAATTTTTATAGGATTCTTCGTTTCTCTTTTTTAATTAACAATTTTATTTGTAAATGCTGTTACCTTTTCATCCTCTAATTTTCGTAGTTCTTGTTGTTGTCGTAGATTATCTATACTTATATTTTTTAACATCTCATTTTTATGCTGTCCTAATAAGGCTATTTCCGTTTGTACTTTTAGATACTCCTGCGCTAATTGTTTGTGTTCTTCAAAGATTTCACGAGAACGTTCGCACGTATGGTCCGGTGTAAGGGGTCTTAAATCCGCATCTAAGAGACGGTACACGTTATCCAAGTCCTCGCTAGTGGTGCTGGTACCTGCCATATTTCAACAGAATATTTAAATAACTAAATTTAATATTAACATGTAATATGATTCACTTATTTCTATGCTATGGTTAAAAAAAAAAAACTACATTAATTGTAATCAAAATAGTATTGTATTTGATCTTCTTCTTGTTCTTCTTCTGTAAACTTTGTTGTAGAAATATGGAAACGATATTTTAAGGAGAAACCTCAAGAGAATTGTATTTAACGATAACGCAGGATACTAACGTAGTAATACCCAGCAACGCTTCAAAGTATCGGTCCCTACAATATTCGGATAATCGTCGCACATATTGTTCATCCGTTAAAGTTTATCGTTCGGACTTGTCAACGGGTTTCTCTATTCCTTAACATTCGAATGAATAAGTCTCTCTTTTTCTTCGAATAGAATAATCAAATCAAGATCTTTCCAAGAAATAGATTATTGAAAAATACGTCACAAAGAAGATCATGATGATATTCGAGGAACTCTCGAGCATGTAATTATTATTACATTGCACCAAAATAAATGAGAAAAATATGAAAGCAAATTAAGAATCGAGTGTTCGCCGAAAATGTATCCTTAATAAACTGTTCCTCCTAACTCTCGTCAACGAAAATAGGAAGAAAAAAAAAAACAAATAAAATAATAATAAAAAAATTTGTTTTAAATAAAAGTACAAATAAAATATAAAAATGATTTTAATATCGTAACAGATAAAGAGGAATTTGATAGAAGGATAATATTCTTGATAACAACAAAGTTGTGGCTCTCGTGCGTTTCGCGCTGGATAATTCGTAGACGTTAAGGTGCTCCTCCGCAGGGAGTCGGCTCTCTACTAAACAAACGAAGATCTATATCGGGGATGCTGACTCAACCACACCTGCTTCTAAATACTTCCCTACCATACTACTCCCTGAGGAGGGGAACACCACACATTTCTACATATACATACAGGCGAGAGCCAAGAACAAAACGTGTTCAACGGCTTGATTCATCCTCGAGAATCTCAGAAGTTCTCTCTCTCTCTCTCTCTCTCTCCCTCTCTCTCTCTCTCTCCTTCTTTTTCTTTCTCTTTTCATCTTGTCATCGCATCGTTCTCTTCTCCTCGTCGTTATCGTCGTCGTCGAAGTCGTCGTCGCCGTCGTCGTTGTCGTTGTCGTCGTCGTCGTCGTCACAACGTGCCAGTCAAGCGCGAGTCTGCGCAACCTACCGATTAGCCGTTAGTTTAAATTTAGTGTACACCGCATCACTCTCTTTCTCTTTTAAGTCTTTGTGGGCCCTTTGCCAGGGTACACCCATATATATTCTATTAATTTTCAAAATTCCAAGTATACGATCACTATGTGATACGGTGTATTTTTCAACGACATCCTTCTCTCTTTTTTTCATTTTATTTTATGTGTCACATTTTACCTCGTAACATCGACAATACTGATGATCAGAGATTCTCTTCAATTCTAATGTTCTTAATTGAAATAATCCTCAAGAAGATTTCTAATCAATTTCATTTTTAAACATTTTTTTTAATTTCTCTTTTATTTATCTACATTCAATGGTTGCATTTGTGAGCGATGCGAATCGATGGAAATTTAATAATACCGGAAATGAATCAAAAGGAAGTTTACGATCAACGTCTAACAATAATAAACACAAAAAGCATCTTAAAGCGATATTCGTGTAGATCGTAAATCCTCGTATCACGTACGAATGTAGATAATTATTGAAATTCATTATTATATCTATTTGGAAGGAAATAAAGGAAGAAATGTGGAATTTGTTAGAACTTGCAGGTAAATTGAATCAATTAATTGAATTTTACTTACCACGAACTGTTTTCTTTGTCTTTTGCACCATTTTATCTAAACCAGCCATATTATGAATTTCCCACGACGAATCTGAAAAATTACTAAGTTCCCATGCATCCTAAAATGTAATCAAAATAACTGTTAACAGATTCATTGTAAGGAATTATTTTCTTTTTCATTTTCTTAAGATCATATACCAACCGTATCACAATTAACGTGTAATGGTGTCATACTGGATTCACTTTGTGGTAAAATAAATTGTCTATCGCCTCGTTTCATTGCTGGTGTCGCATATAGAACATCTTTTGCGTTACGATTTGCATTTTCAACGGATGATGATGTACTTTGTGGTATTATAGGATTACATTGCGGTAACGATCTTTTTATTTGTGGTGAGGAATGCGTTGATGCATTATTGGAGGACTGTTGAGAAATCACTGGATACGAATTAAATTCACTATCTGTTAAATTATTAGTTTGTTTGATAGATGGTGTAACGTTTGGACATATTGTTCCATTAATCACTGATCCATTTATCCGAGTATCTAAAGTCGTTACCATATCCAAAATATCATCTTTTGTATCTTCGTTGCCATCGATATCGTCTGCTTCGCTACCTGTTTAATTGTATAAACATGTAACAATGTTAGAAATATAATTTGTAATATTACAAAATAGTTTCTATTACAATAAATACAATTATTTAATAATATAACATACCCAAGGAATATTCAACAGGTTCTAAATTATTGTTAAAAAATTCAAATAGAATAGTCATAATTCTCACTACTTCGTCCATTGAAGGTCTATCTTCTGGACATTTCTGCCAACATCTGATATTAAATTCAAACGTTATGACAATATAGAAATAAGATATATATATATATATATATATTTTCAAAACTTAAATATTATATACTGTAATAATGATCTTACTTTGTCATTAATTCTTCAATGGGTCTTGGACAACCTTCTATCAAAGGTGGTCTTTGTCCTATATGCACAGCCCACATTATTCTGTATGCAGATGCACCAATCTCGTCAAAAGGTTTTTTACGTGAGAGAACTTCCCACAAAATGACACCCCAACTAAATACATCACATTTTTCAGTATATCTTGAACCTTCGAATACTTCTGGTGCCATCCATGCAGCTGACCCTTTATTGTTAGTCATATACGTATTCAAATCGCAAGCTGTACCAAAATCACAAATTTTAAGTGTTTGTCCACCCATGACTAGCAATAAATTCGGTGGCTTTAAATCCCTATTAATATATTAAATACACATTAGCTTTATCTAAGTTAACTTAACTAAAAAGAACTTCATTTAATTTTTACCTATGAATCAACGGTTTGGGTTTCATATTGTGAAGATATGCTACACCGCGTGCACATTGAAGAGCCCAGCTCATTGCATGACTGGCAGTATAGCGTGGTTGCGGATTGCAATGAAGAACTATAACAGATATACAAAAATTTATCATTTTTTAATGTATAAATAGAAGATAAGATAACAAAAAATTATAATATAAAATACCATTGTATAATGATCCACCTTCTGCATATTCCATTACCAAACATACTGGATTTTTGGTACATGCACCATACAATTTGACAATATTCGGATGAAATACTCTCGATAATTGTCTTACTTCTACCGTGAAAGCTTTTCTTTCACCCTCCGAATTGATATGCTTTACGGCAACATATTGGCCTCTCCACTTTCCTTTCCATACAACTCCAAAAGACCCCTTACCAACTACCTGTCATTACAAATAATTAACAAATCAAACTACCATTTTAATTCAACAATAAATTACATTTCTATAGTTAAGTATGTATAAATAATAAACTAAAATTATTTATGTTTTTTGGGTAGCTATATATTTAGTAAAAAAAGTGCACGATTAAAAAAATTAAGATTTGAGGTTACTTTTGACAATAAATATACTCTGTTTCGTAGAAATGTATTATTATAAAAAAAAAGGAAAATTGTCATTAATTAATATTCTATAATGTTACAAATCTTTCGAAGGTACCATCAACAGAAAATCTATAGAAAATCATAAACGAAAGGAATAGCAATCGATTAGACGAACTACCTGCTCTCTTTCAATTTCATTGTAATTAATTTCTTCAATGAACTGTTGCTGATGGCCTGTTATGTCTCTGTTCGCCATCGCACACAGTCCACATTACATTGTTATGATGACACATTTAACCGATCGAAAACAACTAATGCACAAATGTTTACTTAAACTGGCCTCAAACTCCCTTGCCATTTGCCATTTTCAATATCAGACCTTGTACCATGGAATAGATTAGACTAAATGAACTGAAACTAAAATATATGCAGCTCGATTGTGGCGCATCGAGTAGCCACAATGATAATTACTTATGAATATTAGTTAAAAAATGAATTATTATACAAGTTTTTGATTAGCCTGGCATAAAAGTATCTAAAGTTTCTTTTCGTATGGGTAAACTGTAATAATTAATACTTTCAAATAATTTAAACAATATTCCAAGTCCGTATAATATATTAAATTAACATTTAAATAATAACTCATTCGTTTAAACATTAGTACGTATTTAAACACTTATAACAAAGGATAATTTTAAAATAATCTTGATTCGATATCTAATTCACAGATAAGAGATTGAAAAATCGAATGAGCCTACTAACACTAATACTTTAGCCAACACAAACTAGAGATGAGTATAACCTAAAGAGCTCATACACTTATACTAAAGATGCATGGTGATATGCTGCTCCTCTGTTGCACTTTTAGTTCATATTCTACCCACGCTTGTTACTGCATTGCACCCATCAGGTGCATAGTAGTGAAAAGCTTTAATTTTTAATATACGTATTATTTATACGATATTATATGATTACACATTGTACATAAATCTGCACGCATGTACCCATTTAACATTATCTATATTTTAATTATCCATGATAACTTATTGTCTTGATAAATAACAATTAAAAGTTTTTTTTTAATTTATGGTTAATAATTCAGTATTATTACTTTTATTATTCGTAAATACATGTAATAATTAATAATTTAAATACGTGTTTTGAGGTATTTCTTTATTATTCCAAATTATATGCTTTTGTGTTTATGTATTAAAATAAAATTGTTATTTTATATCAAATTCTTTAACATTATAGGTACATAAATATTGGGGTTATTACAACAACAACAACAACAAATTTAAAAAAGTGTCATGCTTGTCCTTCGTGGAATTCAAAATACAAATTCTTTTATTTTACTGGGCAGCCTTCTTCTGTGCCTTCTATTAACAATTCAAATCAAACAAATTTATATAAACAATCAAAAGTATAAACGTTATTTAGGATACGAACAATATGTATGATTCCTTCTTTCTGATCTCTTCTAAACATTTTATATAATAATTTTTTTTCTCTGAGATAAGACTTATGTTTTTATTATTAGATCAATGAAATATCGAAAGAATTGAAAACTATTGAAAAAAATGCCAATAAATCTTCAACATATGTTCATCACTTAAATGAGATACTTTACAAACATCGTGAAAGAGATACAAAAAATGCTTCGTTGTCACGAATAGCAAAATTATTGCGAGGACAGACAAACTAAAACAAGGATATACAGCGATCTATTAAGTATTTTTTAATATATTTATTTATTTGTAAATATATATATATATATGTATATACGTTAATATAAAATGTAGAAATAAACTTTTTATCTTGATAGATTATATCATTGAATACATAACAAAATTAACGAGTATAAAAAGAGAATTATTAAAGAAAGATCATATTTCCTAATCTATATTATATAAAGGCATACATTGCGCATTGTTTATATAATCACCAGTATTTTCTAATACACCATGGGGATAACATACCCATGGATCATTGGTAGCTTTTTGCCAATCAAGCAATTGTTTTTGTAAATTGATCACTATGCTCTATAAAATTGTTTTCAGTTAATATTTTTATTATTTAATAATGTATAGAGATACTTGAATTTACTTTACCTTCATCGAAGATTTGAAAAATACATTGTTCCTTTCTTCAGGATCATATTTTAAATCGTACAGTTCCCATTCTGGTCTTTGATAATATGACTTTAATGTTTTATACCATGGAAGAGGTTGTTTCTTACTCGTCCTATTTAGAACATCCTTTTATATATATAAAAAAAATTATATTAATTAAATTAAAAATATTTATAATAATCTTTTTGAAACAAAAATCAATAACTTATAGAGATTACCTGAAAAGTTGGAGATAAATATAAATCTTGATCAATTGGAAAAGGCATCTTATAATTCAAATTATGTATTAATTTATAGCGTTTGGTCCTAACTACACGCATAGGATAATACATAGTAACTTCATGATGCGTTTGACTAGCAAAAATTGATCTCTCTTCCTGTGGTTCTATATAAGTACCAAAATATTATATAATAAAGCAAGTATGATATGTAATATAATATTATTTACCTTTTATAAGAAGTGAAAGAAGAGATCTGCCTGTAAGGTTTGGTAGATTAACTTCATTTTTATCTAATGCTTCATTTTCATAAGATATATTATACCAGTCTAACAAAGTGGGTACTATATCCAATAGAGATGTCATAGCATACGTTACTTGATTTCTTCTATCTTTATGTATTGGTGATGAAATCATCATAGGTTCTGCTATACCTTATATCAGATAAAAAAATTAATAAAATAATTTTTTTCATTAGAATAATATCTGTATTTATATTATGCTATAAGAAGAAGAAGAAGATATTATGCTATTTGTTGAACATACCAGAATCATATAAATTAGTACGACCATTTGGAAACGGAATCCCATTATCAGATGTATAAATTACTAAAGTATTATCTTTATAGCCTGCATCTTCGAGCTCTTTCAAAATCAAACCAATGCCTATAAAAATATGAATTCTATGTTATACTAAAATTCGTTTAATTGATTTTTTTATATTTTTATAAAAAATCAATCATTCGTTACCCTGATCTAAGCGAGAAATCGTAGTGTATTGTGCAGCAATATCTCTCCTAGCAGCTTCAGTATCTTGAACAAAATATGGTACTTTTACTTGATCCCATTGATAATATATTGGATGCCAATCAGGAATTGTACCCATTCCAACATCTCCGTTACCAAACTTTTCACAGAAATTACCATATTGTGGATGTGTGTGACCACATCGATGTGGGTCATGAAAAGCAATATATAAAAAGAATGGTCTGTAAATAATTATTTTATTATTTAATAATACGATACTATCCCTCTAAGATAATTTATCTAAAAAAGAAAATAAAAACATACTGTGTTTTATTCTGGGAAAGGAACTCCCTGGCTAAAAGTTTTATTTTAGTGATATTTCGTCCTACTTGTAGTATATCGTTATTTTCTTCAGTATGCGAGAAGTCAAATGAAAATATTTTATCTGGACCTACGTGTTTTTTACCGATTATACCTAAACAAAAAGTGATTTAAAATCTGTAGTAAGATATTGCAATTTTTTAATTATTTTCATTATTTTTATATACCTGTTCTAATATGATTTTTCTGCAATATTTTTGGCAAACTTTGAATATTATTAAATGAATTAAAATGATGGACACCATTATGTAATCCATACATTCCATTTTGATGACTTGGTAAGCCAGTTAATAATGCAGCACGACTATAAAAAAAATATATATATATATATAATATCTGATTAAATAAAAATAAAAGGAAATATTTTATAATAATTTTATATTACCTAGGAGAACAGCTGCTAACTGAAGTATATGCATTATTAAATAACAAACTTTCTTTTGCTAATAAATCTAAGTTGGGTGATTGACAAATTTTATTTAAATAAGATCTCATTTCAAAACCAGCATCGTCAGCTGAAAGTAAAAAATAAAAAAACTTATTAAATAAAAATATTCATATGTACATTTATTTTACATCAATATTAAATTGGATTCATTTTTAAATAAAATAATAGAGGAACTAAGTAATACTTACATTATTTAGATATTAATTTATAATTGTTATTTTATATTTAATTATAAAAGCATATGGTGAAAATAATCATGTATCTCATACTATCATAAAAATATGTGTATTATATATTATAAAAAAATGATGTATATAAATAAGACAATAACTCTTATACAACAAGATATTATATTTAAATATTATTGACAAATTCAATTATTTTTTAATTTAAAATTAAATATATACACAAAAATATACAATAATTATAATCAAAAAAAGAAATAAAATATATTTGTTTACCCAGAAGTAGAAGGACATTTTTTTGTTCTGCTGCAAGACTAGCATCTGCATAATAAAATATGAATATATTAATAAACAAAATGTAAAATAATATATTATTAAAAACCCAACGTGACATCTTTCAGAAAGAACTTTCAGAAACTGGAGTCAGTCGACCATGTTATTTAAAAACACCAATCAAAGAACTCGAAATAATCCAGATATTTTTTGATTGGTTATTACGGTAGATGCAGTGCATATGAAAGGGTTACTAGGTGCGCAGAAAGTATCTCAGATAGATCACTTTGATATCATCTATTATATTATCGTCTGCTATAGTTATCTTTAATAAACACATACTTATACATATTTATAGGAGCCGCACTGAATGATTAGACACAATTCTACACAATTGTTAGTGATTATCAAATTGTGATATTACGGATGTACCATATCATTTTAAAATAGAGAGATAAATACATATTCTAAAATATTTGTAATATCATGGCGAAACGGATTGTAATATTCGGAGCTACGGGAAATACCGGACTCTGTGTTTTAAACCATGCCGTAGAAAAGGGTAATTTGTATAATTAAAGATACCTTCAATTATTAAAGAAACTATTGTTATATTTGTTAAGTGGAATTCTCAATACATTTGTACTTGTATCGTGCATGACAAAGCATTATTTCATCGTTTCTTAATGTTCTTCTATGTAATGTAAATTTAAAATTACACTACCGATTAATTAATTTATATAATTTTATTGATTTGCTAAATGTAAGATTTTCAAAAAATCTTTTCAATACTATTATTATAATTATTTATACTATCTACATTATAAATATATATGCTCGGTTATAATTTGTCTAATAATTCTATATTTATTCTCTAAAAAAAATGAAAATTTACAAAAATATTTACCTTTTATAATAATGTCCTTAGTTACTAATTGAAATCAAATATTATTATACTTGTATGTGCTGAAAGTTATAAATTTGAATATATGTTAATTCTGATATTTAATATTTATCGACTTTATGAATTAAAAAAATAAATATTTAATAATGTCATTTGTTTACTTAATATTTATATAACTTTATAACTTGCTTTTGTGTTATTCATCCATCTCTTAATATTTTAAATATACAGTTTCTACTGATATCAGTATTATCACGCTATGTTTATATACTGTGGAATATGAAAAATCATCCATTTACAAGCAATCTTTAATGCTTTGCTTTATATAATGATTTTGATCATAGAAACTTAATACTTAGTAGTAGAAAAATAAATTATCTTAGGTATGGATGTAAGAGTTCTTGTAAGAGACAAGACCAAGATACCAGAAAACATTAAAGACAAGGTGGATGCAATTGTTGGAGATGTCACCAACGATGCAGATGTTTCAAAAGCCGTAGCTGGTAGAGATGCTGTTGTTGTTGCACTTGGCACTAGAAATGATCTTAGTAAGAATGATATTATTATTACACTTATAGTAAATATGTAGTTTACTTATTCACATGTGTGTGTGTGTGTGTGTGTGAACAAATAATATATTTATAAATAAATATTTCTTTTCAATTACCATAAGAACCAACTACCATACTATCAGAAGGTATGAAAAATATATTAGACGCTATGAAGATGCATAACGTTGAATTGGTTTCCGTATGTTTGTCAGGTAAAATATCATTTTAAGATTATTATCAAACATGCTAAAATCCTATTTATAAAAATAAAATTTTTTGTATTTTCTTTTATTTTTTTTTTATAGCATTTTTATTCTATAAGCCTGATGCTGTACCAGCTATATTCAAAGATTTGAACGCAGATCATCAACGTATGTTTGATCTTCTGAAAGAAAGTGGATTAAAATGGATTGCTATATTACCACCACATATTTCTAGTACAGAAACATTTTCTTATCGATTTGCTTATATCTTTTAAAATTCAATCAATCTGATTGTTATAATTACTGCAATTATTTTACAGGTTCAAATAATTTAGAATATGTTATAAAACACGATGAATCTCCAGGTCGTGCCATTTCAAAATACGCTTTGGGTGCATTTCTTGTAGATTGCCTTGAACAATCAGATCATTATCAAAAAATATGTGGTATTGCAACTAGCTCATAATTATGAATTATGGTCTTGTAGATAAATATATGCACAACATATTGTTAGTATTGTAATCTATTTGTACATTATTCACACAAATCAGTCTTTTGAAAATATGATGGGAAGCATAATAAAATCGATCGATCCAATTATTATATGAAAATAAATATGTATGATATTGTAAGATATAATTATGCTAAGCGAATTACCAAAATAAAATTTTAATCTACTAAAATGTCTAATTTAAAGGCCATAAAAATACCAGTTAATATATATATATATATACAAAGCGTAAGAAAAAATTATTTCTTAAGTTTTCTATTAGCTTCTAATATTTAAATATAAACATTGGTACCTAATATCCTACATATTGATTTAAATAAAACGATAATTCCAAAAAGTGATCAAAATCAATAAAATACACATGCAGGAAATATTTGTAACATTTGATACTTGAAAACATAAAATCAATCAATCAATCAATCAACTGTGTCATATATTAGTCATAATTCACTCGGGAATAAAGTCAAGGATTATCATTTTGGATGGCTATCTTCATAAAAATAATAAATTCAAATGCAAAAAAGTTATTTTGAAAAAATCTATAAAATATAATTATCATAATTTTTTAACCATGTGTGTTTTTTGAGATAGCATTCTTATATCAAAATATTCAAATACTAATTGTGGCATTGGAGGGGGTGGGGGACCAGAAAAAGTAGTAATTTTTTCTTTATGCTTTGCTTCGGTTTTGGTAATAGGAGGTACAAATTTTCTAAATCCACACGTTTCGATGGGATCACAAATCTTATATCCATTTTTAATATAAAATAGTTCTTGACCTTTTGTTATTAAATATACCATTTTGAAACCTTTCCTTGCCACATATTCTTCTGTTCCACGTAACAATCTAGATCCCAATCCTTGAGCTCTGGATTTGTTATCGACTACAACTGAAATACAAATATAAATCATAAATATTTGTTTTAATATTTTTAAATTCTTATAAAAGTAATTATATATAGAACTACCTGATTCGATGTAACAACTATGACGTACTTTAGGTATCAAAGAAACTTTGCAATGACCAAGTACTCGGCTTTCTCTATCTAATAAAATCAGACATGTAGGAAATTCATCACAAGATACTCTTAAAGATTTTAATCTAAAATAACAGAAGAGGAAATATTAGTATAAATGAACTGAGAAATGTTGCTGTACGTAATACTTTAGTAACGCTAGGAATTATTTTATTCCGATGTTTAAAGATATTATAATATAACGTACCGAGCTGTTTCACTTCTTGGCCATTCTGTATTGAGTAATTTACAACATTCTTTAACTAAATCTGGCCTATGGTGAAGTGGAATAACATCGTACCATATATCTGTATATACATCATTTGACATTTTCTATAAATAACATGTTAATTAGATGTGATAATTTTACGCATAGATATATAAGTAAATCAATTATCTAATATAATACTAAATTAGAAAACAATTACATATATAAATAACAATAACAGAAATTGTAAATGATATATATATTTTTATATGTAATACACATACAGTACAAAACCATTTATATAAATATATAATATTCTATTAAACATATGGGCAATTAAACAAACTTCATAGATATATATATCTATAGATTTGAAATTTATCATGAAATAAATAATTTACACAAACAATAGGATAAATATTTAGATAAAATTTCAAAAATATTAATTATGACTCGTATATTACAACTATATTAGAAATACTTATTTAATTATGGCTACTATATGATAAAGCATATTTGTCATATACATATATCGACCACTAAAAAAAGTTTCGATTTCTATGACATATTAACTATAATATTTAAAACATTCTATAAAATATTCTATTTTTTTTTTTTAAATTCGATAATGTGAAAAAACTGATTGAGAGCAAAAAAATCTATAAAAATTGTATAAAAACAAAAAAATCATGTTCACAAATGAAACGATATTAGATCGTTGTAGCAGGTGCTCGATTAATTGTAAAATATCCTTACCCTTTATTTCTTTTTTTATACAATAAGAACTTGACACACTATTCCGAAAGGTCACTGTTCTCCACCTGCATACACCTTGTGCAGAAATAGGAATCAAAATCAGTTTCACATTCAGCACCAGGAGATAGATATTTCTGTTAAAACTGTATCCCCACCGTTATGTAAAATTATATTCTTCTACCACGTCCCACGACACGCACTTTTATTCATCATCTTTTAAATATGTTCATAGCCAAACGTCTCGTCCTTATTTAAGGTGACTGGATATATTAACATAGTTAATGAATAGTAGATAATCTTTTAGTAAATACAAAAGAATTTATCTTCAAAAAGTTATCGTTATCTTAAAAAGAAAAATTATTAGTAGCTGAGATACACTAGCGACGATAAATCACCAATTTGTTAAGCAATCAACGTGTCAAACCTAATCATTCTTTATTTATAACATAATTGTATACAATTTTTTATAATAATCGCACATTTTTACTCCCATTTACCGAGTATTTTCATAATAATAAAAAAAAACATCTGTAATCTTTGCTTTTTCCAAGAAATTTTACGTTACTTTAGGACGCCATTTAATAAGATAGATTTCCATCAATTTCATATCACTGTATATTTTCTACTTTCTTTTAAAAAGAAAAAATGTAAAGAATTCGTATGTACATACACATAGAGAGAAAAGTCTATAAGATTATTTAATATTAATTAAAAAATATGTATTAATTAAATATAAAAATTATTCTTGTGAGAGATTTGACAGTGAACACGTTCTAATCGCACATGTCTCTTGAGCAATGCCGGGAATCTCCCGCCAAATCCGATTGACTGTCAAGTTGCCTCAACGTATTTAATATATTTCCCCTTTTGATTTTTTCATTCTATTCTTATCCTTCAACAAGATTCTAACGATATATTTGTCCGTTACTCATCTACTATTATGTGCGAGCTTTAAGACCTCTTTCCGGATCTCGACTGCCCCATTTTTCTTAATAACCTTCATCCTAAATGTGGACTTGGCCTGCATTTATATATATATAGAAACATTTTTCTTCTCGGTTTTGTTTTTGCATGTATTGTATACACATGTACGTTCTCTTTGAAACACGTGCATGATCAACTCTATTCGCAGATTCAACGATGCGAAAAATGCAACAAAAAATTTTCTTACATGTGTGTTACGTCTTTGTGCATTTGAATGTGTATGTGATGACATCACATTATATGATCTCACAGATTTTCTCTCTCTCTCTCTCTCTCTTTTTCTCTTTCTCTTTGTTTTATCTTACGTCATTAAGCTTGACATTCTGTCCAACAAAAGAAAAACAAATACTCTTGATGGTTTTCGAACGCGCTTAACGTATTCATATTTTCGCGCGAACCAACATACAGATATTTTGTATATTATATATTGAATCCTGTCAAAAAAATAATTTATTAATTTTAATTATAATACACACATTAAACAAGAACGTATTTGAATAATTTTTATTGTTTTTATCGAAAGAGAGACATAAAATCTTGACAAAAAGTTCCTTCGTTCTAGATTCGTTAAAGTGATATCTACAAAAAATAGTTTATTTTATTTATTTGTTTAGATATTGTCAACTAACAGGTGCATTATTCGAATGCATCGAGTGGTGCATATATTTGATGGTATATACTTTACACTGTATACACAGGATTCTAATACCTATTACCACTTGGTTACTGTTTAGGTAAACTGAGTTAGATGGCAGTGTAGGCGTAACCTATGTTTAACGAAGCATCGCTTCGTAATATAGTGCATATACGGTGTAGTACGATAATAATTTGTGAAAAAATGGAACAGCTGATTCGTATTAAGTTAAATCGTATTTATAATAAAATTATATTAATCGGATAAATGTAATCATTAATTTTAATTTAAATCGTGTTATTAAACGGTTATTCTTATCATGGATATGTGGATATATAAATGAAATTCTTTACGCTTTGAACTTTTATTAAACTATACACTGCAGTTTGAGTGTAAACATGGCCGTCGTTATGCATTGTGATGATCATTGGCTTCAATTTATATCCAAACACGTTTTACAGTACAAATGTGGAAATGATGGGTGAAAGGCATGTTTAAAAAGGACCAAGGTACTAAAATTCATTTTCAGTATTAATTGTTCCAATGTTTTCATGTTAATCGTCGATATAGGTCATTAGATCTAGTTTTCTTTCTATCATTTTAATATTTTGTATTCGGAATATATTTACTTGTTATAGTAGAGATGATTTATTTTTTCTTTTATTTTTATGTTAACACGAAAAATAGAATTTTTGATAATAATAACCGTGATAAGACATATTTGCTTTTGTCATTTGAGTATGCATTCAGTGTTTTGTTTTTATACTGTAGTAACATTTTAATGTGACAATAGGGCATTTAATTTTTCAGTAAATTTACATATTTACTTACAGATAATCACTTTTAATTTACGTCTTTGTTAACAAATTACAGATAAGAAAATAAATAATTGCTTTTATATAATAAAGAATTTGTTAGAGTATTTTAATATGATTATTTCAGGTTGGTAGTTGAACTATGAATGTATTGAGGATTTTAACTCCATGTGCATTGCAAAGTAGAGAAACAAGGGAAACAAATAGTGATAATAAAAGAGGTTGCTGGTTCATGAGTGGATGGGGAGAAGATGCTTCTCATATGATCCGTAGAATGGGTGCATCCGCATCTTCAAGTGTTCCAAGCGTTGGTGGAGATTCGGTTCAAGCAGCAAGGCTTTCGCCCTCTGGCAATTATGATCAACATGGACTTGCTATTAGGTATTAAATATTCTATTTAAGAGATAAAATATTTAATAAGCTGATTATGCGATCAATTTGTTTATATCTTTTATTATAGAGAAAGAAAAAAGAAAATGACAGGATTTGCTACACTACGTAAAAAATTTATTAGAAAACGTCGTTCATCTAAAGTATGTGATCACGGCAGGATTTTTAGAGACATGATATCGACATGGAGCCATTTAGAGGCAATAGCACTATTAGAAGAGTACGAAGCCTTAGCTGCTTTAAAGGATCTTCATGTTCAAGCAGAATTAGCCAGACCTCCAGCTGCTACATTCAAACAAGATCTATCTTTACTGTACGATTACAAGCAGTGTTCAGATGCCGATCTTGTTTATCAAGGTGCATGCTTTCCCATTCATAGGGCCATATTATCCGCACGTTGTCCATATTTTAGGGATTTATTAGCAGGATATCCTGGTACATATTCAAAATTTCTTTTTTCTATTAATTATTTTAGAATTTAAAAATTATTAAACAATATAATATTTTATATATGTCTTTATTATTTTACTTTATTGCTGTAGGTTATGGTGCTCGAATATGTTTAGATTTGAGAACACCTAATTTAGAAGTTCAGACATTTTCTGCTTTACTGCGATACCTGTACACTGGTGATATTTGTCCACATGATGCAACATTTGGAACAAATATATATCAACGACTTGGGGAAGAATTTGGGTCATTACATCCTTTAGAACAAGATCTTAGATATTTACTTGATACCGGTGATTATGCTGATGCTGCATTAGTATTTACATCAGACAGCGATTGTCAAAGACCAGACAGCGGGTGTTCTGAATACGGATTTCGACCGAAGTTAGAGCTACCATGCCATAAAGCAATACTTTCTGCGAGATCGCCATTTTTTAGAAATTTGATACAAAGGCGTACCAAGTCCGGAGAAGATCGTACGGAAAGAACGTTACATATACCTACTAGAATTATTTTGGATGAAAGTGTAATACCGAAAAGATATGCTAGAGTTTTGTTACATGCTGTTTATTTAGATACCGTCGATCTCTCATTAATACTGAGAGGCAATGGTTGTGGAAATAGTGCAGGTAGTCTTGGTGAGGTAATTACATTATTTATATATTCACATTATTACAATATAATATTTCTTATATCTTACAATATAAATTAATAGGTGCAAGCCTTAACTCATACAGGGAGAATGAGACCAAGTCCTTTAGAAGAAGCAATGGAATTATATCAAATTGGTAGATTTCTTGAGTTAGATATATTATCTCAAGGCTGTGAAGATATTATTCTAGATTGTCTGACATTAGAATCACTTCCAACAGTACTCAGGTAAATTCATTTTAAAAGTAAAATAATATTATCATGCATATATTAAATATAAGAATACTTTTAGATACAATATTTTATTTTCGTTAATAAAAAATATAGAAATGCAATGGTATAATTAAAAATAATTATTCTTTCTCTCTCTTTTATAGATGGGGTAGTCAACCCCACGGATCAGCATGGGTTCATAGACAAGCATTACATTATCTAAGAGAAGAATTTCAATCAATCGCTTCTTCGTCGATTCTTCATCAATTGGATCATGCACATCTAGTTAATGTTTTGCAAAGTCATTTTCTACAAGCAAGTGAGTTGGAAATATTACAGGCAGTTTTAAAATGGGGCGAACATGAATTAGTTCGACGTATGGAAGATAGGGAACCAAATTTATTAAATCATACGGTACACTCTGTAACAAGAAAGGGAGTTAAAAAGAAAGATCTTAGTGATATTGAATTACGGGAAATACTTAGTGAATTACTACCACTTGTCAGAATTGACCATATCTTGCCACACAACAGTGAAGTATTAACTCAGGTGAGATATTATTTTTTTAATAATTAAATATAAGATACATAACTAGTATTTTTTTATATATAAAGTCACTTAGAAAAGAATATAAAAGATAAAGAATAAAATAATTAATTGTTTTTTTATTTATTATTAGGCTATCAGAAGAGGCTTGGTTTCTACTCCTCCTAGTCACATGATAGGAGATGGAAGAGATAGTATATATACAAATGCTTGGATAAGAGGTGGAAAGAAAAATGGGTTTTTTGTTAGACCAAGATTATTCATGCCTTATTATGAAGAAATTAAGGTACAAATAATTATATTTATAATATATGAACAACTTTATTATGAGCAATTCTTATTTTCTATTAAATGTATATTAAATACGTATTTTATATAATAAATATATTTATTGTTTAATGAATTTTTTGTAGTCTTTAGTCGAGGAACAGATAGTTCATGATACAGATCTTATCAGATTGCAAAGAACACGGTATGTTGCGGATATACCAGATGCATTATATATGGTTGATGAAAAGCCAAGAACTATGGGCACTGCTGGTGTAGATGTACTTGCAGCTGCATTTCCAGGTACTTTTTATTTTCCACTTATTTATATAATCTTTTGAAATATTACATTTTCTTTTATTTCAATTACATTTATATTAATTAGTTTTCGATAATATTTTACAGGAATGTATTGTATATGTTGTGTATAGTTTTTCTTTTTTTCCTATAAATAAACTATGCTATTTATTGTTTAGTCTTGCAAATAATATTACATTATAAAAAATATTTAGTTCCAGATTCATCAACAATGGCTGCTATGCTTAAACGGGAACAAAAATTAAGGCAATCCCCAAGTTGTCTACGAGCTATAGATTTACCTTTATCTTCGCGAAGCGAAATAAATAGGCAGGTGCGCCTAAGAGTCGTTAGAGAGTTCAATTTACCGGATGCGGTAGCGGATATCTTAGAAGTGAGTATGATTTATTTTACTAATTTAAATAATTTAGTATGTAATATTAATTACATATTTACATTCCATAAATATTGTTTATAATAGTAAATAATGATATAACACGCATCATAATTTGAACTATCCTTTAATTTAAATCAAATATTATTTTATTTTAATAACCAATTCTTTCTTGCAAATGTTTTCACTATATGTAACAATTTTTGATTGCCTATATTGTTTGATTCTATTTTAAGCAAATCTACATTATTATCATTATTTTTCAATTCTGAACGACTGATTCGAGAAGCTTGTATTACTTGAACCATAAAAATGCACTGTGAAAATTTTCTATGTGCATGTTTATTCAACAATTCTAAGAATTTACTTTTATTGTAATGCTCCGTATAGATTTTTAACGTTTTTAAAACGTCAATAAAAGAATCGTAATATAAATCAATCATATCATCTAAGTTATTATCAATAATTTCTTTTTTAGAGCTTGATATTAAGAAAAATATAAGATCTTCTATGCCATAGCTATAAATGCAAAGTTGAAAATCAACTATTTTTAAATCAATTATATTACCAGAAGCATCATGGCGAAATAACATATTGTTAACCCAAAAATCATTATGTACAATTGTTGCCCATAAATCTTCTTTATTAATTACAGTATCCATGCTGAAAGATTTTAATGTAGCTTCAATACTTTCTAAATATGGTTTAGCTTCTTCTATACATTTTAAATTTTCATGAGCTTTATTAAGCATATCCTTAAGAGCCCTCAGCGCAGTTTCATTACCTGGGGGTACTAGATTAGGTAGTACAGCGTTTTCAAAGAAATCTCGTCTCTTGACTTTTAAACCAATTATCATTGCATGTAACTCAGCCAATTTTTTAACAGCAAATTTAACATGATCCAAATCCATTCCCATAATTCGATCTTCTACGGTATAACCAGATAATGTAAGATTCTCTAAAATAATGGCAGCCTGAGAATCAAATTTGTCAGGACTTTTTAAACCTAATCTTCCCCCAATGAAACGTGGTATGAAAAATTCATTTTTCAAATTAAGCGAATGAAAAATATCCGCAAGTGCTGGTGCAACGTCACTATAAAATTTCAATTCTTTTTTAAATGTCAATGGACTATTAAATAAATCCATTTGATAGGGAGAGTCTGGTGGAAGTTTAACAACTACATTCATCGTCTTTGATGAAAAATTTTGTATGAAATTGACAGTAACTGCCATTATAAGACTGCCAAAATTTTCTCCTGGATCAGTTAAATGTTTCCATGTTACGTTCTTTATTTCTAAACCAGACCCAAGTGATTGTTTCATAAGCCCCTCAAAGTCTTCTATTGGTAGCGACGTTTCTAGTTCGCACATTTCTGCCCTATAACAAAGCATGCGATAGTTTTTATCATCATACATTTAAATTAAAATAGATATATAAAAATATCAGGGTGGAGTATTTTTATTGTTGTCGAAATAATCGCGATTAGCAAATTAAAAAATACAACAATTAAAGTAACATTTAATTTAACTGTATACCTAACGTTACATTAGTACGAAATGTTTTCTAATTAAAAAAATCGAATGGGAGTGTTGAATACAATAGGTCTGATGAAATATCAATGACTATTACACTTACTTTTATTTATCTATCCTTTTTAAAATACGATAAAACTATAGATTTATATCTCTCTCTCTCTCTCTCTATATATATATATATATACATCTAATTCTGTTTTTACACGATGGATATGTTCCTGAAGAATACGTGTAAAAAATATTCGTGTAAAAAAATATATTGCATCTATAGAAAAATAGAAGATTAGTTCCAGTCTTATTTAATCAGCAAAAATAATACAATAAATCATAAATTTTCATGTCAGGATCTTAAACATTTTATTTCATAAGGATTGCACATGTATCATACAAAGTAAATTATCATTTAAAAAGGAAAAAAACATGTCACTAATTCATGAATACAAAAATTAGGCAAGATAATATGAGTTCCGCATAATAAGATTTTATTAATTGTCAAATTCCAATCCGCGTTTTTTCGCAAACGGCTGAATATATACGCTCTGTTTAAGGGCACAATGAATATTCTTATGGACTACTAAAAGTGTGTAAAATTTGAAAATAATCTGAGATGTGCCTCACTGACCGACTCCTTCTAACATGAGGAGTTACATGTAATATTTTGGTTACATTTTAAAACTATAACTTACCATTTATTGATTTGTACGCAAAATTAATTCCTCGTCTTCAATGTCGCAGTTATAAAAATAAAAAAAAATAAAAGTAAAGTAAAATTTACTTCTTAGAATTTGGGTGGATCGTGTTAAATCAAAATCGTGTAAAAGAAGTTCGTGTAAAAACAGAAAATTAGGTGTATATATATTTATTTTTTATATTATGTCAAAAGTTTTTAAATAGATATTTTATATCATAGTTGAATTTGATATGCAAAATTTTAATTTACCGTAACTAATAACAAAGTATGAATAAATAGATAAATTAATTCTGAATGAATTTATTATTATTCTGAACATGTAAATGACTTCTTTTGTGTCGGTTACAATGAATAAAAAATGAGAACTCTTTCGCTCGCGTTAGAATCTATCGCTTTTGCGTTGCGTTGCGTTGTGTTGTCTTCGGCGTTTAATGCATGAATATTTAACAGTTAGAAACTATTTAACATAAGCGATAAACTTCAAACAAAAGTTCTTTATCTTTCTCGGAAATAAGTTGCCACGATACATTTATTATAATTTTTCAATAACTATAACAATGGCTTAAGTCGCAAAATTAAACAAAATTATGTTCTTATGCTTTATTTTATAATATAAATAATATAATAATATAAAATAAATAGCGCGCGCGCGCGTGTGTGTGTAAAATTAACTTGTTCAATTGTTTGATCTAGTTACCGGCACATATATATTATTATCAAGTATTGCAAATAAAATTGATCTAATATTATAATAATATAATAAAAACGATATTAATCGTAACGATATAAAGATAGGAGAATTTATCACATAAAATTGACGACGTAAGCGATTCGTATAATCTATCAATAAATTGATACGGGAAATCAGCTCATAATGATGGCCTACTTATAAAATAATTATTTTCTATCATAAAACTTACTTCGTTTATATCTCTCTCTCTCTCTCTCTCACACTCTCTCTTTAAGTATAGTTATCTTATAAAGGTTTAAATGACAAATGTAGTACTTGCACATGAGATATATTCCTACGCGATTTAACCACAATAAACAATTTAATGATTGGATAAGACCTATCACATACCGAGAAATATATTCTTCGTGGGTATCTTATCGGTGTAAAGTATATATCCTTTTTTAAAAAAATAGCTTCACAAGTTAATACAATTTCTACGCTTCATATGAAAATAAATAAATAAATAAATTGGATTATCTTATAGATTTTTTCTCGTTTCTTTCTTTTATTGTTTCCAAATAGTTTCAAATCGCGTAATAAAATAAAATTCGATTCTATTTCATATTTCTTTTTATATCAGAAAATTTATTTTTAGGCTTTTTTTATTTTTCTATTTTTAAAACATTTGAAATAATAAACTTATTTGTAAAACGAACAACTTACAATTCCAATATTGCTTGATAATATGTATTAGCGTGTTTTTAAGAGAACATTCGAAATGAGCATTCTGACGTGCTGATGTGCGGTATGCAATTGTGCGTGAGAACAAAAACTATCTGTTATTTTCCAAGTTATTTATTAGGATAGACATGCAATGAAGTATAATTATTAATTATGAAATCGTCACTTGTTTTTTTAGTTACGTTTTTGAGATAATAATCGCTCAAAATTTATTCGATAAAAATATAAATTGTCCAAAAAAGAGAGAAGGATAAAAGATTTGATACACATATTAATTAAATACAATTAAAAATAGAGTAAGCTGTCTTCGATATTACGGAACGTTTAAACACAATAATACATTAAACTTTGCTGTTAGGGATTTATCGTAACATTCGCAAGTCCGAACGAATTGTAGGCCAAAGAGTATCTATTTAATATTCTCTTGTATAACTTGTTGGGCCTATGTATGCACAGATAAGTTATAAATGAATATTTAATCAAACTACAATGACGATTTATTAAATTTTTATTCAGGGAATTAAAATAAATTAAACAACAGGATTAGCGAATTGAACGTGTTCCATTTAAATGATTCGTTTAACAAATACGCGAAAGATATTCAAAAATAACTTACTATTTAATTTTAACCAGCGATGAAACTTAGAAACGTCGGAATACTCGAGTAAAAATTGTGTAAATATTATCATCTATCAATATAATGAAATGTTTGTTTAGTAATTGAACGCAGACTCACATGACAGATCAGTTAGGCGCGATGGAACTGCAAGAACTGAGAGACAAGCTTTCAACTCGATGCGCCTGACTTTGACCTTTGTTTTCCCCCATACTATACTCTATTAATGACATCTCTATTTTTCAACTAGTTGCATTCACTGGATTAAAGCCAGAGTTAGGTCACAGCAGTGGGACGTTATCATTCTACTTTACGTTAATTTACAGTTGCAATTTATTCGTATTAATGTACTAACCGGGTAGTCATCGTCCTCCTTGTCATTGCGTTCTTCCTTGCAATTACATTAAATTCACTATTTAATCGTAATTCTAATTTATATTCACCGGGAACGTATGAACGTTACCTCTTGAATAATAACATATATTATTGTGCATTACAGAGTCTATATAAATGTTTTAAAAATCTTATCTAAACAAAAGTTTGACTCATAACATGTCGTTATTATTAGAAACTAATAATTATTGTAAAAACAATGACAAAATTATTTTATCAAAATATTATTTTATCCAAATGACGCGTCAATTCTTTCCTGGAAAGCGATCCATTATTATATGTATCTCTAAGAAAATGATAATTTAGCATTCAATATAAGTTTGTTAATGTATTCCATTAGCATATTTCGCTGACGTAATAATATATATAATATCAAACTTACCGGTACATTTGCAAATTAGATTCTTCGATAGATTCTTTGATAGATCTTCTAGTAGATAGCATTTCTTCTTGATCGTTTTTATATTCGTTTATATGTGTATTATATCGAATTAATTAAGACAAAGATTTGATTAAAGGGAGGCACCTAATAAATGAATATAAATGTTGATCTATTTTGCAGAACACTGCGTCTTTTATGAAACAGCAAGATAGTAATATGACTGGAATCGAAGATATTAATTCGCCGGATATGGATATTAATGCGAGAACTTCCGCACCTTCGTATTACGGAAGAAATATGACATTTCCTCGGCCGGCTTCATCTTACGCTGATAGGCACGAACTTCCGGCCGTAGTTATTGAAGGAGAGAATAACAGACTTCTTGTAGAGGTAAGAAATAATGTCATTAATTTGTGAACGCTTTCTCTTAGCTCGATCTAAAATTCGTGTACATTCCTTGGTGGTGTAGACCGTGGCGTTTTCTATACTATTTAGAACTCTTTTCTTTTTTTTTCTTTATTTTATCTTTCTTTCTCTTGAAGTTTATGATTGCAACAGTATCAATGTAACTGCATTTTTTGTAGAATAATAAAAAGTAAGTAATATATATATATAAATTAATAATAAAATATTTATATATATATATAAATATATATATTTAGAATAATTTTTGGCTTCTTTCTTACGTAGATACGTTTTTTAAATAATTAGAAGAATGATTGGAATTGTTTTCTAGCAACAAGAAAATAGCTCATGCAGCGATGGTCATTTATCCGGAGTAATGCCAGATGTAGCAATGGCTACTGCATCGTTTGGAGCATTACAATTGATGGAACATCAAGAATTAGATCTTGGCGATGGAACGTCACATATTCTACAACATATTTCACCTTCGACCGGAACAGTAGGTCTAAATCGTTCTTCGCTTCCTCGTCAACATCAAGGACATATTTCCGCCCCACCTCCTCTGCCATACGCGTACCAACGTACCGTCACTGCCTTACCGAGGTTTATTTAACATTTATATACAATATGAAAGAAATGGAAAGAATCCGTTTATGAAAAGAGAGAAGACGAATATATCTTCTTCTTTGCGATACGGCACGGCGTATCAAAAAACAAAAAAAAACCGTCTTGTTACTGCGGGTACAAATCTATTGCAAGAAAAGGAAAGGAAACAAGAAAGGGGGAAAAAAGAAAGAAAAATAAATCTTTATTTAGATTTTAATTATATAAAAAAGGGGGATGTCGCGTTCAGAGCCTAAGAAAGTAGTTAATATTAAGTTCCATTTATTTCGATAATTATGATATAGTGTGAAAAGAATTATTGCTTAAATAGTTATTAGAGATGCACCGCATGCGAGATTATGCGGCGCTGTGACTTATACATTTGTGAAATGTGAAAAATGTTTGTTGCTATGAGCACAAAGGGAAATGTGTTCATATGTATGTAGGTGTATTTATGTGCGTATGCATGTGTTTATTCTTATTAGTATTTACTTAAATTCGTTATAATGATGTAGCTAATAAATTTCGATGAAATGCATATATCTCAAATATGACGATGTATTTTAACATTGCGGACCGGGTCTCGAAACTTTTCTTTTTCTATTTTCATTGATTTTTTTTCATGAAGCTTTCCGTTTAGACTACGATGATCTGTCAGCTATAGAAGAACATAAGATTCGTAGGGACCGGTGCAACGTAACGTTTAACGTGTTAAAAAATGTTCAATTAAATTTCATTTAAATTATTAATTTGTCCATAATCGAGATAGAAATTAATCAAAAAGTCTAAAATAAAATACAATAAAAAAAAGCAAAAAAATTAATTGACATATTATATTGAAATTGGAAACATCAAAACAGCAGTTTTATTGATGATTAGTCAGACCTTGGTCTGCAATGTATGAAAATATGCAAAGCGGTCTATATTTTCATAGAATTCAAATTCTATGGGAGATCATTTGCTGACTGATATTATCAATAATGTACAATAAAGCGTTTAATTTTTATATATGTATATTTCTATAGTTCGGAATATATATACATATATGTATATGTATATGTATGTATTTAATTTCTCTTAAGAACCGAACAAATCTTTTATGTAATTCCAATCGTAAAAAAAACCATAGAAAAACACTCGTTCTTGAATTTTAACAACGGCTTTATTAGTCTCGTTTGATTATATCTACTTTAGTTCAAGAAAAAAAAAACAAAAAGAAAGAAAAAGATTTACTTTACAATGCATAAAAATAATATTTGTTTATAATTACGAAAATAGGCATTTGTATATTTCCAAATTGATTTTTTTCATCCCTCTCGGATGAAGCTTCTCTCAACCCCTTACTCTTTCCACCCTTTTGCCTCGGGCGTTTAAGAAAAAAAAATAAAACATTCTCTGCTGTTGATATTCTATAAAGCAGCATTATATTATTAATACGGGAACCATTAGCCATTTAAATGTGCGTGCATATAGTTATAAATAATAGAAAATTATTCCACGGGAACTATCTCTGTGTATCTATATTAGAAACGATTTTATATTATTCGCGATAAATCAAATTGTTTTATTTTTTATTATTGTTTCTATTCATCTTTCTCTCTCTCTCTCTCTATCTCTCTATAAAAAGGTGTCCAGAAAATTAAATTTTTAAATTTTCAAAAAGAAAAAGGAAACTATTCTTATTTTTATTGTTATTCTTTGATCTTTTTTTTTGAATTTTTTTTTAAATGAGCCTATACAAGGGTATACGCAACTAGATTCTCGAGAGTTGCATATAACAAAAGTTTTAAAGGAGATACTATTTTTATATAAAACAAGAGAAAAAAAGAAACAAAACGAACAAATACATTGTAACACGAGTAATGTTATTATGCTATCTCCCCGTCATAGTATAAAGATAATATTAAAAAGAAAGAAAAATACAAACAAATACATACTTGCTTTTGCAGTTTTATAAATGTATACTTCTCATATATTTCGAATATACGTTTCTTTTTAAAAGCTTTTTGCCTATAAACTTTTAATTTTGTTTACTATACCTCTTTAACTTTGTTTTCTTTATGTTTAGTTGATAAAGTGGTAGTAATATATTATTGATAATGAAATATAAATACAATGATATATTATTGTATTTATGAATAGTATATTATCGAGAGAAATATTTAAATGAACAATAATTTGTCTAAATAATAATAATAATTATTATAAATTATTATACATTTCATTAAAATATAATATTTAAAAATTTGTTAATAAAATATTATATTTTACATTACGTTTCTTAACACTTTTAAGAAAACGTATATTCATGAAAAATAATATTAGTTCCGAATAAAAATAAAGATTAGTTTTTAAAGTAATATACTTTTAAGTATAATAAATAGAACACACGCACATTGAGAACAAAATGGTATATAACATTATATTTTATATTTCATTTTATATTTTGCTTCACCATCTTCTTATCCTCAATTGTTATTAATTTATTTTTAAATTGAATTAACGATCTTTCTTTTTTTTTTTATTTTCTCGCAATATAAATAAAAATCTTCTAACAATTTTAAAAACCATTGTATGTAACGTACCGCTCTTTTGCTCCGTTATTATTAGTGAAGAAAATAATGATGACATTAAAATTTATCGACATTAAAGAAAAATTGTGCCTAATATATTTTGCGTCGTTATATGTGTAACGCGTATTCGTCAAATGTATGCGAAATATAGAAAGTCGCGCATACATCTATGTGTATGTATATTATATATACACATATACATACGTATAATATATATGTATATATACGTACAAAGTATATATATATATATATATATTAATATTTAATGTACAAGGACAAGTTGAGAAATTCATTAAAACATGTAAAATGCTATCAGTAGAGAATGCAATAATATTTCCTATACTGCAAAGAAAAAAACAATTTTAGATTCGTGATAAAAATAAAAATTTCCTTAGACTTTAAGCGAGTTTAAAAAGAAATATATATATAATTAAATTTTATTTATTATAACTTGAATTTAATTAGGAAAATAAAAAGAAATTTTCTTTCAATTTTGATGATCATCTTAATTTTTTCTTTGTACTATTGTAAACGGAGCAAGAAAAAAAAATTAAAAAGATAAAATTATTACCTTAAAACAGATTTTATCTTCGATCGTTGAATTCTCACTTTTTAAGATTTAGAGTATATATATAGTCGCAATTAAACTATTTTAAGAGATTATAGGTATGTCTATAACATGTAATGTAACAGCAGTTTTTAAATGAATGTAGGCAAGAGTAATGTATATATATAATGATGTGTCGAAAATTTTAAATAAAAAAAGATGAAAAAAAAAAGAAAAAGCAAAATAAAACCCGACGATTACTTATTTTACGTCTAAACGAAATATTTTAGAATATCTATATTATAAAAAACTTTAAAATTATTTATATGATGTATTTAAAAAGTGGATAGAGATTAGATATATAATTATCTAAATGGGCTAAAATAAAAAGTTCGTGGATAGATCGACTTAATCATCGATTACTCAACGAAACAAAAGAAATCTTATATAAGAAATGTATACTTTTTATTAACATTTACCTTTCAATTCAAATAAATTTAGCTGTATAAGCAATATTATGCTAAACAGTGATAGACTCACAAAAAGTGAGATCACATGCGCGGGTCATTGAATAAAAGCAAAATACATATATTTATCTTGAAATAGGTTCTTAAATATAACTCGCAGTTGACGAGTATTAGCTCTTTATAACACCTTCCTTCGTGTGATATAATTTTTATTATGTATATATATATTTTTTTCTATTTTTTATTTTATTTTGGCGTGACAAATTTATAGTAGAATAATATTATAACTTTGGTAAATGAGTATATGTAATATAAATGTTGTCAGTCCATTCTACAACTAATAAAATCATTTTATAATAAATCTATTTAAAACATTTGTGGAAATATTTTTTCTTTTTTTTTTTTAATGACGAGTAACATCATCAGTTGTATTAATAAAGGAGCATTGATAAAATTAATGCAACCTCTTCATATTTTCTTGATAAGTCACATTATTAGTAGAATAATCATTAATCTTTTTTCTTTTCAAATCACTTAGCACTTTGTTTATATTACAAAAGGAAGTTATTATGTATTATAATAATTACTTAAATTTTACGTAGGCGTAGTCTATATATAGGAAAATGTTATATTATATATATATATATCAATATATTATTAATTTGAAATACACGATCTTTTTTTTATTTTTTTAAAACACATCCAATTAGTCATGGTGTATGCTCTTGCTCGCATTAACAACTTGCAAATATTTGCAGTTTAGAGAGGAACACGTGTATGTATACGAAATATGTATGAAGTGTACAATTTTGTTTGAAAATTTCACTCAAAAGGGAGCAACAATAGCTGCTGCTTCACCTCTGCTGGTTGGTAGTGAAGCACATTCATGCCACTTATTTAAATGTGGGTCATAACATTCTACAGTAGAAATAGTTATCTGTGTACGGTAAAAATTGATTTCTTGTGATTGATCCCCCCCAATAACGTATAATCTACTATCAGCTGCAGCAACTGCAGGATATGAACGACCAATGTTCATTGATGCCACCATGCTCCATTTATTCTGTAATGCGATGTAATATATAAAATATACAAAAATTCTTACATATTTACAACACAATGAAACATATTATTTACCTTTTCAAATGAATACCGTTCAACGGAATTTAAAACTTCTTGATTTTTATTGGTACCACCAACGACATAAATGTAACCATCGAGAACAGTAATTCCCATTTGGGATCGTGGTGTTAACATAGGAGCTAAGTTATTCCATTCTCTGGTTACTGGATTATAACTCATCACATCTTGTCGATGCCTACTGTTGTGTGTACAACCACCTACTACATAGATTAATCCTGAATAAAAATAATTTGTAATTATAATAATGTATTATCAATAGTGTGTATATATATATATATATAAATATGTTTTAGAAAATAAACCTTCAAACGCAACAACTCCCATACTGAAACGTGGTTCCGGAAGTTCACCTTCAAGCGTCCAGGTATTACTAATAGGATCATAAATTTCTATGGAACCACCAATATCTTCCCCTACCCAACCACCAAATGCATATAAGCTATTATCCAAGGCACAAAGTCCGAATTCACATCTGGGTTCTTCCATGCAAGCAATCGATGTCCATACATTATCTCGGGGGTCGTAACATTCACAGTTAGCAATGATACACGATTCCAGTTCTCCTCCAACTACATATACTTTACCATCTAGAAGTGCTACACCTGGTAATATACGTCCTATGCTTATTGGTGCTACTTCGCTCCATTCGCTGCAATGGCCACAATAACATTGTTATGGCAACATTAAAAGAAAATGGAAAATTGGAAAATCAATAAATTAATGTACCCAGTAAAAGTGTCATATTTTTCAATACTCTCGTAAGTGCTTTCAGCAGCTCTGCCCCAACTATCTGCTGCTTGTTCCCTTTTAGATCCACCAATGACCAAAATATTTTTTTTAGCGCAAAGTCTAGGCTGCGCATGAAGTGGTACAAGACATCCTTTGTTACATATTAAATCTTTTTCTATGGAACGCAAAGCAACAATAAGACTGGCATCTTTACATTCCAATATTATCCGTTCTAAACGTGCTAATGAACAAAGTCTCAACCGTATATGACCTAATATTTCAAAGACATAGCATCGTCGTGCAGGTATATCATGAATAATCCAATTGTATGCAGCTTGGAAGACCTGACAAAAATATATATATATATATATATATTTTGTTGTTGTAATAAATTCAAGTAATCATCTCGTGAATATGAAATCAATATTACCTGAAATTCAGTGTCGATATGAATTAAATCACTGCTGAGAAAACGAACAAGATGCTCTTTGGGCAGGTCTAAAAACTCCTCTTCTTGAGAAACTTGAGGAAAATTGACTTGTATAAAGCGTAAGGCAGTCTCTAATAGATCCAACCTATTGTGTGCTTCTGCAAACCTTTATGAGAAATATTACATTAAAATTAAAATTTTTGGTGATTGAAAATATAAAGTTGCCACAGACAAATTGTACCTATAAATTCCAAGGGCATTAGAATAATGAAGTTGTTGTTCTAAGTAAGTAATGCAACCAGAAACTACTTCGTCCAATTCAAGCATATCAGCTGCCGCAAACAATTCTTGAACATTATCTTCAGTAATATCAACATTTCCGGTATAGATAAAGTCTATTAAAAGCGAAAGGATAGAAGCTGATATAGAATGAATTTCCACCAATTCTTGTTGTTCTTCGACAAGGCCACCAGTAAACATAGCATTGAAATAAGCGCTTCCTGCTGCTAGAACTGATCTGTGTGCATGAATGATGCTACCATCAGCGACAATGCCGACATCAGTAAACTGATTCTTTAATCGTTGGCCATTTAAATTTCTCAAAACTTTAGGGGCATATTGTCCAACTGCGTATACAGTACTAGTGGCATCTGAAGTTGGGCTTACAGGTTGTGTAGCAAATCCCATATTATTAGAGTTGTGCCCATTCTTTAATGGCGGTACTGCACCATCAGCCATGAAACCATCAAGTTGAACTTTGTCCACTGTTCCTATATAATATTATACGTATATATATATATAGACAATATGTATGCATCTGAGAGATGTTTAAAAATATATTAAATATTATAATTACCATAGATGTACTTACGACATATACGAGAAAGCACCTTATAGACGCTATGAAACGACTTAGCGTTATTTTTCCCCTTTAAACGCATCACTACCGCCGCATTTTCACTCCAATTAAATGATTTGTTAACTCCAACTCTCATGTACTTACATATGTCATCTAGCTTTATCTTGGAAATAAGTTTATCACGTATTGAAGATGACATACATTAGATAACCTACTAAAAATATCGAACAATCTTTGAAATCATGACAGTAATTGTAACCTTCTCATATTGGTTTTTCTCTTTTAATCTCATTTGTCATCTCTTCTTCTTTTTCTCTTTATTTCTTTCTTTTTCACTAATCACACTGGAGACATTATAAGGTAAAGAAGCATAGTTGGCTAAAGTAATTTGTAAATATCCTTTCGCACCACACCTATTAAGCAAAATCGCAAATCTTCTTTTACTCTTACTCGCATTAGGGTTTAATCTTTGGATTTATCTTTATCTCAAAATATATTTTACTATGTCAAATAATAAGAACTTGGTTTCTTCTCTAAACCTATCCTTAAATTCACTATCAATGTTCTTACTCTTGTCATTCGATTTTGCTAATTCGATTACAATAAAATTATAGGTTCGTCGGCTTTCTAGGAGTACCAACCACGAAACAGGTCATCGTGTGTATTATATATTGTTATATACATTTTACTATAACATACTTTAATTAAACATCTAAAAGGGAGGATGCGCAACAAGAGAAATCTTAGTGATTTCCTAGAAATTTAATGAAAAATCACTAGCATTACGCAAATGTTGAATCGAATAAAAAATATTTGTATTATACATTTGTATTATACATACTTATGAATTTTCATATTACGAGTAAGGAATTATTAAAAAAAATTAATAATAATTATGAAAAAAAAATAAATAAATTGCACGTTTTAATTTGCGCGCGATTAAAGGTAGTGCTACGTTATACGCTAGAGAGCACTACCATCGAGTAATCTTTTAAAGTTGACGTTACATCTATATAATTTATACTTTAGAAGTATTTCATAATTAATCATGGCGTAAAAAATTCAAATGTCGTTCTTTAAAAGAATATATACTAACAGAAATACAATATAGTATAGTATAGTTTAAAAAGATTAAAACATATTCCAATAATTCAAATATTCTACAAGAACTACTGTAGACATCATAGAATGTAGGATTCCATAGAGGGCTCAGTGGTAAGAAACAATTTAAAATTGTATTGATTTATAAAAAAAGAAAAAGAAAAAACTAAATGCCGAACTGTACCTCCTCATTTTTAAAGCATATAATAAATATAATATATAATTATAATTTTAATAGAAAACGTAAACACGTGTATATTATTCCATTACAAAATATTATCAGTTAGAAAGGAATTTAGTTGAATCGATTTAAACGTAATAAAAAAAATGCTTGTTATCTCGAATCTTGATAAGAAATCGATATCTTTGTTCCATAATAGAAGGTTGCGCGTTAAATTGAAACTAGAACCCTTTCATTAATACAAAATCTGTATATATTTTTTAAATATCGTCTTAGATATAACACGATAGAGAGTTTAGAATCTTTTTTTGGGTCGTGTCAAATATTACGAATATCTTTTAACGCGGTCTTTTTCTTTTACTTTTTATATTCCTCAACCTTTTTCTATTCAAGTTGATCTTTTCTCTCCCTCTCACTATCTGTGTGTATCCGCCACTCTCCTCGTGAAAGTTAACATAGTAAGCTTGGAGGAACTCGAATGCGGGGGCATTCGTGAATCGTCGTCCTATACACCTTCTTGGTAGATCCGTAAAACCACATCGCCAGTCGTTCGTCTACCGATTACCTCTGACTTCGGACTTTCACTTTGAGAGCTACCAAGTATCTCTGTCTTTTTCCCTCTTTCTATTTCTCTCCTTCATTTATTGTCTCTATCTAACTAATTTTTATACCTTCCCTTTTATACCTTTTATATCTTTCTTCCTTTTTTTTCTTTTCTTTTTCCCATTCTTTCAACGTTCGCCAAATAAGAACCATTACGTAGTGATCGTTGTTGTGTTAAATGTTTTTTAAAAAAAAAAACGGATACTGTGAGGAAACGCAAAAAAACAAAAACAACAAAAAATGCGATTTCTTTTCACCGAGTGTATTTCGCTTTGAAATGAAATACGTGAGACGATTTGAATTATAAACAAAATTATATTAAAAGTGAATGAAAATAATTACGAGCTATATAATGTTTGAATCATTTCTTCGAATGTATTAACTTCCGATCACGTATAGTCTTACTGTACTATCGAGAAGAATTGTGAAGATCCCCATTCATTAATAACAGGTAAGAGTCTTTTTTGTTTCTATTTTTAAATGTTATTCATGTTATAACACTTATGATATTATATCTTTGGTATCACTGTTATAAAGTGTCTTTTGATTATTTGGATTTTTCGCGAGTTAGAACGATGACGAAAACTATTTTTTCTTTTTTCGTTTTAAATTAAATCCTTTCCTTTCTTTTTTTATATATTTCTATTTCGCAATTTTATCCGAATGATGACTCTAGTCATCGTCGAAGAGATTTTTATTGAATGAGATTGTCTTCGTGACATTGTTGCATCAATAACTTGCTATGTTTCTTACCTTCCCCCCCTCCTCCTCCCTTCCTTTCTCTTTTATTTTATTTCACCTTTATTAAAGTAAAAACGGATTTCTTATCTAAAGTACGATATACATCCGGCATTGGTTTCAGATGAATCAGAAATTTATCATCAATACTGTTATTTTCTTGTTATGTTAAAGGTTTTTTTGTTATTTATATATGTTATTCTATAAAATCCACATTTTTCCACATTAATTGTAACATATATATATATATATACTGGAATCGCGTTTCGCTTTTTATGACGATCGAATGTTTCATAAAAAAGAAATAAGAAAAAGGTGATATAAAGCAGAGGGGAAAGGGAAGAGATAAATGTCAAAGATATCAAAAAATTGTATCAGATACGGCGTAATATAATCTCCAATAATAGACGTATACTCTTCGCATTGATCTTCGCAATGATTAGAATTAGGTTTAACTAGTAGGTTGTGTGACACATTGACTACAGTTTTTTAATAAATTTTGTCTTTCGAAAAGTAAATAAATTTTATGATTTGATCGCGTTCAGTTTCGATCGTGATGCGATTCGTTTTTAGAAATCAAACGTGAGTACATTATTATTTTTTATTATCCAAAAAAGGTATGCCATTTTAAAAATGGTTCATTGAGTAAATGCATTTAATTGATTAATACATATAATGTCATAATAAACCTTTAATCATTTATATTTAAATAAATAATAGTAGTATATTTTATAATAATTGGTATTTTATATCTATAATGAATAATATTTATTAATACTACATATAGTATTTTATTATTAATATATTTTTTATATTGAAAATTCTGATATTACTCTTCAACTAAATAACACGATGATCTGTAAATCCGGTTGTCCCCTTTTACTACTTTTTCTTTTTCTTTCTTTTTGGGAAAGTTTAGTTTAGCAGAAACAAGGAAAGTTTATTTTAATGCAATGATGCAACCCGATGAAACATAATTCCGATTAATGATATATGCAAATTCCCGAATTTATAATTACTTTAACGTATCGCGTAATAAAATTTACTTACAAATACATTTCTTTTTTACATGAAATATTTTTAAAGAAGAATTTTTATAAATAAAAACAAAGAAATGTGTAATTCTTTGTTTATCTTTGTGTAATCTTTCTCGAAGATTCAGAAGAAATAATAATTGTCCATTAAGATAGTACGATCAAACTAGGCTATTACCGAAAAAATAACGGAACTTGCTTGTGTCAATAGCGAGGTCGACGTACGACTTCTTCTTTTACCGAAACCATCCTCGTACTTACTATGAATTATTCAAAATAAATAAATTATATTCAATCGTGTGTGAAAATACAATAAATTCCACAATTCATTTCTATTATCTTTTATCAATAAATCTATTTGCACAATCAAGAAAACGTAATCTCCGGGAAATAATAAAATAGAAAAAAATGCATTGATTCTTCTATAAAATTCGATAAGACATTTTTCGATTTACAATCGATTTATATCGAAGCTTTTATCGTATCTTCGCAACATTCTTAACTGACTATTGCATCGATAAAAGCTTGCAATTATTTATAATAACAAAATGTAGAATATTATAATTATTAATTAATTGAATAAATGAATAATGCAACAAAGAAAAGAAAAATTCATATTTTCTTATAAATAATATTAGCAATTATTAAAGGAAAAGTATAGAATCTATGTTAAATAGAACGTGAACTTAGAAAAAAAAAACATGTTTGATCGTAACAGATGTTAGGAAAATAGAAGTGAAACTATATGCAAATAGTGTATATGTTAAAATTGAATAAGAAAAATATGAGATGCACAAACATCCCAAGTAAGTTTTAGCTAAAAGCGAAACAGCGTTGCAGAGGAGAGTAAGTATGGTGCATACTATTCTTAGAAGATAGTGGTACATTTAAAAATTAGGAAAAGGAAAAGAATGTTGAACAACGACTCTAACAAGAAAGGGAGACTTGTGTGTGTTTATATGCATGTATATATATATATATAAGTATGTCGAGGGTCGTACAAGAAGCCAATACTGCAACGTATCTCGAGGGCGGTAACCTACACTGCCAGTTGTCTTGTGGATGGCCTTGCTACATTATCTGCCGCGTGTTTCGTTTCCTTTCACTTTTAATAGTCAGGAACCAGAAACCTTCTCGGATCTCCTTGTACAAGGATACAATATAAAGGATAAAGAAGAGAAAAGAAATTCTATTCTTTCAGATATAATCTTTCTTTTCTCATTATAATTTACCATCGTACATTAATTATTAGTAAACAAAAATAAAACGCGTGGAAAGTTTACACTGACGCGGGAAGATCTTTTTATTCAAAAAAAAGAAAAAAGGAATACGATGAAAAATAAATTTATAAAAACATTTAATATATATGTAATTATTTATTTTTTTTTTTTATATAAAAGTAGAGAGCGATATTAATTCGATGCATTTATATTAAATGAAAAAGAAAAACAAGTATCTATATACATACATATACTATATAAAATAGTTGCAATGGATTAACTTACAACATCGTTTACTTATTATGGGTAAGGAGAGAAAGCTGATAGACAACAAATCCGTTACGTGGCACGTCACTGGAATATCTAGAGCGAAAAAGGTTCCGCATCGGTCATTACTTCTTCTCTCTGTTTATTTCGTTAAGGTTTATTGAATATGACGATATGCCTATTTTTATTAATAAATATATCTTTCATTTTTCTTATGTACTCTTCCTTTTATGTAGGTATTTTTGATATTAGAGTAATTCAACATTGATATAACAAAAACGTATTTTCTGACTTCAATAAATTGATCAATAAAATGACCACGAATTTCTTTATTCAAATGTTTGAATTTTTTTATTTTTATACAGAATGTCAAAAGCTCCGAAACACAATGGCAGCATACACGGTGGTGGGGTCACCGGACCAGACGATTTTTCCGATGGAGAAAGCACCCCTGTTATTCAAGATTATGCCGAAAGGTAATAAAACTTTATTTTTTATTCGATCGAATTAGAAAAATATATTAATTTTTTCTTTGTATTTTATTGATTAAAATTACCACACCTTATTTGTATTTTTTTTCTCACAGCAGAAGACCCGTCGAGGAAACGAAAGAATGGGACGTGTTTAGAAACCCGCCACCGAAAATCGATTCGGGTTCAATGGCAAATCAAAAATGTCTTGAAAGGACCGTCCAATTAACAAAAGTTTTCATTTATTTACTCGTTTTCATAATAGTATTAGTCAGCGGTGTAGTATCCAAAGGAACGATCTTTTTTATGACATCCCAATTAAGATCGGATCGTAGAATCCTTTACTGCAACAAGGATTTAGGTAATATTTTGATACATATAATAATTTATATGTGCTAGTAACAATTGTAAGATGAATATTACATTATTTGCAGGTCGAGAAAAAGAATATGTAGCTACGTTACCAGAAGAAGAAAGAATCGCATGGACATGGTGTATTATAATCGCATTTGCAGTACCAGAATTTGGTACTTTGATACGTAGTATGCGTATATGTATTTTTAAATCATGGAAAAAGCCACCATACTCTCACTTCTTCCTTGTCTTCCTTATGGAAACATTTCATGTCGTAGGACTGGCCTTAATGTTTTTGTTAGTTCTTCCAGACATCGATGTTGTAAAAGGAATTATGTTAACTAATTGCGTCTGTTTTATACCTGGATTATTAGGTATATAAGATTCCATATATTTTTTTTTTTGTAATTATCAGAAACGATATATTTTTCTTATTAAATTAATTTTACGAATGATTTTATATTCCTGAATGTACATATTCCAGGACTCTTATCACGGAACAAAAATAAAGACGAATCAAAGAGGTTTATTCTCGTACTAGTTGACCTCGCTGCATTGACTGCTCAAGCAACGAGTTTCGTCCTTTGGCCTCTGCTAGATACATCAAAATCTTCTTTATGGATTATTTCGCCAGCTTTAATACTTGTATCATGTGGTTGGTGGGAGAATTACGTTTCCATGAAAAGCAGTATTGGTAAGACATATTTATTATTAATTTATAAATTTTAAAAAATATTTTTCTCGTTATTTTTATTATTTTTATATTTATTTGATACAGGCTTCGTCAAAATGCTGGCTCGAGTAAAGAGAGAATTGAGACTGACTAGATATTTTACGTATATGTTCGTTTCATTCTGGAAGATTATAGCATTTTTCATTAGTGCTTTAACTATATTACATTTAAGAGGGGAAAATATTGGTCACTTATTTACAATGTTTGGTACTGCTTTTGGAGAACATAAAATAATTGTACACGCAACGGTAACACAAACTATCAATGGTACATTGGCAGATCTAAAAGACATTTTACCAAATAGCGACATTGATATTATGGCCGATTTCAATACACCAATTTATGTCTTATTGTTACAAATATTTAGCGCATATTTCGCATATATTTTTGGTAAATACAAATGAAAATCATAATTTTATTATTATGTTTTTAAAGATAATTATTTTTAATGAATACTATGTTTTTAGGTAAATTCGCGTGCAAAATTCTGATCCAAGGATTCAGTTATGCATTCCCTGTAAATTTAACAATACCCGTAACTATTTCTTTGCTAATTGCTGCTTGTGGTCTACGTAATAGTAATCCTTGCTTTTTTCACGGAATTATTCCGGATTATTTATTTTACGAATCACCCCATTTATATTTCTTAAATGATTTTATAACGCAACAATATGGCTGGGTTTGGTTACTCTGGTTGCTCTCACAAACTTGGATAACTTTACATATTTGGACACCAAAATGTGAACGTTTAGCAGCTACTGAAAAATTATTCGTTGTACCGATGTATAATTCATTATTGATCGATCAATCGATGGGTTTGAATAGAAAGAGAGACGATCAACCAGAAGTTAAAGTGGAGGTCGGTATTGTACTAGCTTTTATAAAAAATAGATAAAATTGTTGGATCTATAGCAACGTTCTGTTATCATTTAGGACTTGGCAGAGATAGAAAAAGAAAAAGGTGATAGAGATTATGAGACTATATATGAACAAACAGATGGCTCAACCACTCCACCTTCCACTGTAAAAAGTAGCGACCACGTGACCAGAATATACGCATGTGCAACCATGTGGCATGAAAACAAAGAAGAAATGATGGAATTTTTAAAAAGTATATTGCGATTAGACGAAGATCAATCAGCTAGACGCGTGGCACAAAAATATCTTAAAGTCGTTGATCCAGATTATTATGAGTTCGAAAGTAAGTTAAGTAATTCAATAATGAAAATGTATGTTAGATATATACATACAATTTTCGCAATTAACTTAATTATTTTTTGTATAGCTCATATTTTCTTCGACGACGCTTTCGAATTATCCGATCACGACGAAAACGAATCACAAGTTAACCGATTTGTGAAATTATTAGTTTCAACGTTAGATGAAGCAGCTACTGATGTTCATCGGACAAGAACGCATGTCAAAGATCCAAAAAAATTCCCGACACCTTATGGTGGAAGATTGGTATGGACACTTCCCGGTAAAACTAAAATGATTGCTCATTTGAAAGATAAAAGTAAAATTCGTCACAGAAAAAGATGGAGTCAGGTAAAATTGTTTTTGTATTTTCCTATTATATTTAGAAATAGAAAAATTGATAAATGATTATAATATTTTATTAGGTCATGTACATGTATTACTTGTTGGGACATCGATTAATGGAATTACCAATTAGTGTAGATCGTAAAGAAGTAATCGCCGAAAATACGTATTTATTAACATTAGATGGTGATATTGATTTTCAACCGGCTGCTGTCAAACTTCTTGTTGATTTGATGAAAAAGAATAAGAATCTTGGTGCGGCATGTGGTCGTATTCATCCAGTTGGTTCAGGTATATTGTTTGATTCTAGTGTTTGACATTTCTATTTATAAAATATTAGAAAGTATAAATAATATTGATATTTAGGTCCTATGGTTTGGTATCAAATGTTCGAATATGCAATTGGTCATTGGTTACAAAAGGCAACAGAACACATGATCGGCTGTGTACTTTGTAGTCCTGGTTGTTTCTCTTTGTTTAGAGGAAAAGCATTGATGGATGATAATGTTATGAAAAAGTATACAACAAGATCAGATGAAGCTAGACATTACGTTCAATACGATCAGGGAGAAGATCGTTGGCTTTGTACATTACTTTTACAACGTGGCTATAGAGTATGTTAACCATTTTAAAAATATTGTTTTATTCAAGAATTTAATAAAAATTAATAATGAGATAATATTTGATTAGGTCGAATATTCAGCGGCAAGTGATGCTTACACTCATGCGCCAGAAGGATTTAATGAATTTTATAATCAACGTCGTCGATGGGTACCTTCAACTATAGCTAATATTATGGATTTATTGATGGATGCCAAACGGACTATTAAAATCAATGACAATATTTCTCTCCCATACATATCTTATCAAATTCTTCTAATGGGTATGATGTTCCATACAATTTAAAAAGAAAATCCGATTTTTAATAATTTTCAAAAGTAATCTCATTTCTTCTTAAAATGTATTACAGGTGGTACTATACTTGGACCAGGTACTATCTTCCTTATGTTAGTGGGTGCCTTCGTAGCGGCTTTTAAAATTGACAATTGGACAAGTTTTTATTATAATATTATACCTATTCTATTGTTTATGATCATTTGTTTTACGTGCAAATCAAACATACAGGTAAGTTCATCGTTAATATTTTTATAATCTGGATTTATTGTTTTTTCATAATTAGCTACGTTTGATGTATGTATGTTATTGTTATTTTGTCAGAGTATAAGCTTGGATAAAAAAATTACATATTATATAAAATTTCAATTAGAACGTTCTCATAATTGTTTTGTCCACGTATAAGTGTGTTATACTTTTCAGCTTCTCTGTGCACAAATATTATCTACAGCTTATGCTATGATCATGATGGCCGTAATCGTAGGTACAGCTCTCCAGCTCGGAGAGGACGGCATAGGATCACCATCAGCGATATTTTTAATATCATTATCAGGATCATTTTTCATAGCAGCTTGTCTGCATCCTCAAGAATTTCTGTGTATCGTTCCTGGCATCATATATCTTTTATCAATCCCATCCATGTATCTTCTTCTTATATTGTATTCAATTATAAATCTAAACGTTGTTTCATGGGGTACTCGAGAAGTTCAAGTGAAAAAGACAAAAAAGGTTTGTCCAATTCAAAGATTCTTTTCATTGTTTAAGTGCATGCCATAATATATATCATAACATGGAATTAATTCAGAAAAGCGGTCATTACACGTCATCAATAATCATTAATCATTTGTAATGCGAACAAACATGTATAATGAGCTTTTTATCATAATCACATTAGAAACTATTCATTAAAGAATTCATATGTAATCTCTCCTATATAGGATCATGATCATATATATGTATATGTATATGTATCACTATGTTGGAGGCGTGGGTTTACATAAATGTCGGTGAAGGTAGCAATTAATGGCTGAATGTGTTAATATTGAATTATGTCAATGTGTATCAAGCTGTCACACAAAAAAATCACTATGTTCGTTAAAACGTAAAAGATTAATTCTAAATAAATACCTAACTTATGAAAGGGATACAACAGGTTTTCATGGCTGCAATTCTTAGCACCTTCTATGGTTTGGTAATGGTTGCCGTTGTAATTGGTATTGCGATAAGTATCGTAGAAGACAGTTTGCTCTCTCCCTCTGCGATGTTTCTAATGTTGGTGGTGGTACAAATGGTGGTAGCAGCGATTCTTCACCCAAGAGAAGTGAACTGTTTAATTTTTGGAATTATATATTACATAAGCGTACCTTCGATGTACGTTTTACTAATTATATATTCAGTATTCAACCTGAACGACATTACTTGGGGCACGAGAGAAGTCAAAACGAAAAAAACGAAGGCGGTAATTATCCGATAAAACTAACAAATTAATCATTTAGAATAAAATAATAACGCTTATTTCTCACACTATCATGTAGAATTAAATTATTATATTCAAAAATGCTTTACAATTTTCTAACAATTTATTATTATCTATCAAGAATCATACAACTTCTTGTATAACTATTTGTACATATTATATCATATACTTCCTTTAGGAATTGGAACAAGAGAAAAAAGAAGCAGAGGAAGCCAAACGCAAAGCGAAGCAAAAATCATTATTAGGTTTTCTCCAAAATGGTGCTGGGACAAATAACGACGATCAAGGTTCAATCGAAATTTCTTTGGCTAGCTTATTTAAATGTATGTTCTGTACACATGGAAAACCTTCGGATGAAAAACAACAACTTGTTGCTATTGCCGAATCATTGGAACAACTTGGCAAAAGATTGGAAAATATCGAAAGGTATGTGTATAGGAAAATAACTCTTCAAAAAGTATTAATATTTATTTACTAACTTATCAACAGGACCATTGATCCGCACGGACATGTTTCTGGAAGAAGACGAACATCTTCTATAGGTGGTCATACAAATGATGCATTGGGTGCCATAGGTGAAGATCCAGCCGAGGATGAAGAATGTAACAGTGAAACAGAAACGGTAACAAGCCAACATTCGGAAGAAAATCGTGAGGGTAGTAACTTCCTCACAAGACCTTATTGGTTGAGCGATGAAGGATTGAAAAAAGGTGAAGTGGAGATCTTGTCTCTTCAAGAAGAACAGTTTTGGAAAGATTTGCTTGAAAAATACCTCTTTCCAATAGACGAAGACAAAGCGGAGAAGGTAATATACGAGACAACATTTTTGTTTCGCGATCCCTAATTCGGAATTGAAAATATTCGAAAAGATGTTTTTTAATATTTTTGATAGTATATAAAAAAGCTGCTTTTTATTGGGTTAGTATTTTGAATAAATGGCCAGTATTTATCATATATTTGAGATACTGATAAAAAATATTTAAGAAATATTGAATGAACAAATATTAATATATACAAAAAATATCTTAATATCAAACTTTTACATTTGCCTGTTGGAAGATTAGTGCATTTGCATTTTTGCATTAGAAAAAACGGCAAAATATTAATGAATTTAAAACTACTTGCGTCAGGCACGAATCGCTAAAGATCTAAAGGACCTACGCGACCAGAGTGTGTTTGCTTTCTTTATGCTGAATGCCCTCTTCGTCCTGATCGTCTTTTTGCTCCAACTAAACAAAGACTTGTTACACGTGAAATGGCCATTTGGTATCAAGATGAACATCACCTATGATGAATCCTTGCAAGAGGTAAAGCCAAGCTCCGTCGCAGTGCCGTGAATCCTATGCTTTGATGATTTCCATTGTGAAACAGACAAAACAACGTGGATTACTGGGTCACTCGACGGAGCTTTTTTTCTACATTTCTAACATGTGTTTTTTTCTTTTTGTATCGTCTCACTTAGGCCCGTATAGCTGGTGACCTGATTGAGCTGCGCAACAAGAGTGTCTTCGCATTTTTAATGTTCAATGCCTTATTCGTACTGATCGTATTCTTGCTACAGCTGAATAAAGATCAATTACATATCGTGTGGCCTCTTGGCGTCAAGACAAACATCACCTACGTTGAAGAAACGTCGGAGGTATCGAGTATTCCCGAAAATGGCAAAAAAAGGATGAGCAGTACCTCGTTGATGGAATTTCCGTGTGCTTCCAGTTATCTCTTTCTTTAATCAAACAAATATTTGGACAAATTTCCATTTTCTAATTAAATGAGAATGAAAGCACACAGAACTAAACCATAGTTACGTGGTGACTGCATTTGTCCACTTTACGAATATGTGTTTGTCAATAACATTATTCGTATAATGGCACGTGTAAAAGGTTTTAATATTAATAAATGCCTTGCATAGGTTTCCCTGGTTGGATTGGATTGTGGGTGTGCAGGAAAACTTCTAGTCCACTGACTGAAACTCTTAGTGACTAAGCGATAACATTTTCATCCTACATGTATGATACTTTATCCGCATACTCCATCCTCTCATTCAATTTGTTTTTCTTTTTCCAGCTGTTCAAGGAAAATTAATTTCCTTCTATAAATCGTATATATTCATCAAATCTAATTATTTTAAATAACTATCTGAAAGGATTTATCATTTTTACAGGAATTCAGGATATGACTGCTCTTATTTGTCTTGCTTCTTTTCATATTTTTGTTGTCATAAGGTTATAACAAGTATATACTTACATGCATTTCAAACGTAAATGCGTAGAAATAGTTTATTCTTTGACTAATTTCACGTTTCTTAGATACGCGGAAATAGATTATAAATGTTAATTTAAAAAGGAGATTAATAATGTGACTACTATTTTCTTGATAGCGATAGATTATCATTTATATGCATATACTTCATACTTATACTCAGATTTAATTTTTGATATTTAAATATCCTTAGTTCTCTCCATTTTTATCCTAAGCCTATTAAAAACAAATCAATGTTTTTCCATGCATTCCTCTTTATGTTTTGGGATAGGTCTAACTGATCCTTCACTGCAAGAGGTGTAGTCAAATTCGAGCACCACTAATGCATTATGTGATATATATGTATATGCTTTTTATGTCTATTTACATATATAAGTATACGCGTATTTATGTATATAAATATTTTAGAAGAAATATAATATGACATATAGTCACATCGCTTTTATCACAGTGATAAATTAATTATCTTTTTTTATGTTGTTTGTAAAATTTTTAATAATTATATCTACACTCGTGAAATTTATTTTATGAAGAAACGATGGAACTTAATCCCAAATCTAACTTTTATCTGGTAACAGAACTTACTAGTAAAGTGTTTAGTAACCACATTATTAACAATATTATTGATATTGTTTCAGTTTATGTATAAAACTTGCGATGTAAATAAATTTTTATAATCAACAATAGGTACATCCAATTTCTGATAAAAATTGAAAATCATATATGCGTATATTTGAAATGTTTACATTATTTTTTAATGTTCTATATATTTTTAAAAAGTGAACTTAAAATTTTGTATTACATTGTACCTAATGTTGATACTAATATAAATAATTCACATTAAATAAATGTACATTATATAAATATATATATATGGTAAAGTGATATTAACCATTAAAATAAATTTGTTATATAAAACGAATACTTACGCACAAACGCATGCAATGCACATGCGAGCATGAATATTCGTATTACTTATTATATATTATTTTATACTAAATATTAATAACATTAATAATATTTTAATATTTCAGGTACACGTTACCAAAGAATACTTGCAACTTGAACCTATTGGTCTGGTGTTCGTGTTCTTTTTTGCATTAATTCTAGTCATTCAGTTCACTGCTATGCTGTTTCATAGATTTGGTACTTTTGCTCATATCTTGGCAAGTACCACATTGGATTGGTTCTGCTGCAAAAAAGTACGTCTTTGTTTAATTAAAGTTCAAATAAGTGATTAAGTTAATAAACTAAAAAAGAAATTTTTATATTTTCCTACTAAAGGATGTCACAGAGGACACTTTATCTTCTCAACAAGCAGTGGATATGGTTAGAGATTTACAAAAATTAAATGGTATGGAAGGTGATTACGATGAAGGTAGTGGCAATGGACCTGGTAGACGAAAGACGATAAGAAATCTTGAAAAGAGTAAGCGAAAGGCACAATCAATAAATACACTTGATGTTGCATTCAAACATCGTTTCTTTAGTATGTCTGAAGGTGCAGGTAAGTAACTTATTAACGATTAATGATGGTGATTTATAATCAATAATAATAATCAATAACTTCAATTTTCCTTTTAATAGGCCTGCCTGGAAATATGTCTACGCGACATTCAGTGAAAGCTTTTAAAGCCTTAGAAAGTCGACGAACAAGTTTAATGGCAAGGAAAAAAAACTCAATGCAAACTTTAGGAGCCATTAATAAATATGGAGTAGCAGGTAATCCTCATGGTATACAAGGACGACCTTCAAGAAGTAGTCAAATATCTATAAAGGATGTCTTTGAAGATCATGGACATACAAATCCTGCTTATGAACCCGATGAAAGCCCTAGAAATAGTTTGAGATTACAAAATCGTAATCAACATAGTTGGCGTGAAGCCAACACTAATGTTTAACATTACAATGATGAACAAACAAATTGAAAATGCATTCAATTTCCAAAATTAAGAATTATAATCAATTGAATAATAGTATAAAAATAGTAATTAAATATAAATTACAGTTTTTACTTTTCTGCTCTATATCAGCATATTTGAGAAGTAATATATGTGGTTTTTATTTGATGTAATATTTATTCAAGTGACAAATTAATATAGTTCAAAAATAAATTATAGTATATTGAACACAATCAAAATTGCTATAAAATTTGTTTAATATTGATCTTAATCTTTTAATTTAATATGTGTATTTTCATAAGATAATGAATAGAAAATATCTATTTGCATCTATGTTCTATTAAATGATATACTCATATAAAAGCAAAAACAACAAAAATTGACTATGATAAAATAAATATATTTATATGCTCTACTATTTATCTTACATGTGATAAAATTAGTATTTAAATTGTATATGTTACGCGTACATACACACATACTATTGTATATGTTTATAGATTTTTACCTATGACAATACATTGCATGAAAAATAAATTTTTAAAAAATTTATATGTAAGAAAATAATTTGTATTTAAACAATCCTGTATAATCCTAAATTTTTAATTGATTTTGTATTGAATTAAATCATAATACATGACTTATATATATATATATTTTAAATATATATGGAATCGTATTGTCATAATTTTTTAAGCGCTTCTGTCATTAAAGCAACATAAACCATTGTCATATAATTATTAATTGCGTGATATATCGTCCATTCTTGATAAAATTCTTCGCTTGGAAATAAAACAGTTGTTGTTGCATAGAAGACATTAGCTAATAAACCATAATTATTATTGTTTAACATCCTAAAATAACGAATATTTTGTATGTAATAAACATTAGATCTTTTCTGCAAATGATCTGCAAACTTACATAACATAGCCAGTGGTCAATAATTCAAGGAATACAAATATTTCAGATACTTCATTAAATGAACTTCTTTTGTATGATAATCTGATGACTGAATGCTCATTCTATTGAAATTAGAATATCAGTAACTATTTCAAAGAAGTTTTCATTTTCATTAAAAAGTTAAAAGGAAAAAAAACAATTTTGTTTGAAAAGTACCCGATCTTGTAATACTATCCAATTTTTTATGTGTATTATACTACATATACCAAAATTGACAATTGCATTAAATCCAAGAAGATAATCTCCATGTTGAAATAAAAGGGAACACATTAAAGAAGTTCTACTAATGTTTTTAAGAAATTCATCAAAAATATTAACTTTCATTTTACTTTCCATCTCTTCTGACTCTATCAATATTACATCTAGAGCTACAAAATATTATTGCACTCATTATAACAAAGTAAAAAAGTATGTTTATAATTTAATTTGTATATCACATACTCACTGTAAGATTTGAAAAATAATTTATATGTTAAACTATATAATGATCGAATTCCTAATGTTGTTAATCCAATAAATGCAAATATAAAATGTGTTGGAAGTGTCGAATATTCATAATAAGAATATTTGTACAACACATACATAGAAGAACCACAAGTTAAAAAAAGATAAGTACTTGATAATGTTGCTTCTAAAATCATAACACAATATCCTAATTGTATTTTTAACTAATTCACCCTAATTTGTGAGGGGTACCTAATTTTCCAAAGGCTATCTCGTGTGAACAAATTCTTTATAATTAATATAAATCACTTTCTGTTGTTTTTTAGTAGGATGATGGAAATGTATTTTCTTTGCAAATGAAAACTGTAAAATTCTTTTTAAATAACCACATACATACCAGTTAATCCATAAATAAACTATTCCAAATATTGAATGCACAACTTATATATTTAAAGTGTTAATCTAATATTTACCATAATCAGTAAAATTATTCAATCATTATTTAAAATAGTTTTATTACTACGAAAAACAGGTATGTAATAAAATTCCCTAGATTAACCGCTGTCACGTTTCCAGGTTGTTGTTCATACGCATGGGTAGTGTGCGTTAAACATATTTTCTATTTATTGTGATTATTTATTAATTTATTAATAACCATGATAGTGTCAACGAACGAGAGCAATCCAAATGCGTTAAAATTAATTATCGCTGCTAAATTAGACAAGAAAACAATAAATGTGAAGACAGCACTTCCGAATGGTATGAACTTAACCTACTTTATTTGAAAATTTAAATTATTAACATTTTTATAATAACTTCATTTTTATTTTGTTTTTATTAATATGTTCTATTTAAATTTATGATATTAAACACATTACTATAGAATATATTACACGATGTAAAAAATGATGAAATAGTTACAATTACAATAAAAAGGATGACTCAAACTATTACATATATTACATTAAAGTTGTAACATATGTAATTATTCGATTATGAACTTAAAATCGATTGTTCAATTTTGTTTAGAAACCTTTTTAAATCGACTTCCTGTTCTTGAGTTGCCAAATGGATCTAAAATATTTAGTACAAGTGCAGGAATGCAGTTTTTAGCAGCTCCTTCCGAAGAATATGAAATAATAACTAATAAGTGGCTAGAATGGGATGCTTCTCAGTTACAGGTAAATTAATATATGTTTTACATATATATTTATTTGTATTTTTATGTGTATATAAATGTATTTATATTTATAGCCTGCAATAACATATTATGGAACTACAGGAATGTATAAAACAGATTCCAAGTCTTGCTTATGGTCTCTATTAAATGAAATAAATAATGCGTTAAAAGACAAAATGTACTTAATTAAGGTATTTTATTATAATTATTTATAAAATCCACATCTTGCTTTTGTTTGTTGCAATAAAAAAAAACATTTAAATTTTGTAGGATAAAAATGATATATCATTAGCAGATGCATCTATTTGGGTATCTATATGGTCTACTGTAATGGTTACTGAGATTGGGAATGAAATACTTAAAGAATATGTATATCTTAGCGATTGGTTGAAAAATATAGAATTACTGCCAATTATTCAGGTATAAAAATAATATAAGAAAAAATAGGGAAGAAACTTTTATGAATCTTATTATTTTAATAATATATTTTCAGGACTCTTTGAAAGTATTTTCATTGGAAAGAGGTTTAAAAGCAATTAACAGTATTCAAGCAGGATCTTGGTTTCCAGTTAATTCAACAAAATCCTGCAAATCTACTACTAATGAAGTAAATAAAAATTACAATATAATCGTAAACAAATATTAGTATCGCGTGTGTGTGTATGTTTTTTATATTTTAATTTATTATTTTTAGCTTAATTTAGTTAAAGAAAAAGACATTGAAGTAGTTAGCCAAGAAGAATTGGATAAAGCAGCGACTAATTGGAATTCGTGTAATTGTCCAAATGTAAAAGAACCATCGTATCCTGTGTATGTTTCCACATTTAATTTCATATTTGTAAGTCAACTAACAAAAAATTGTATAATTAATTTATTAGTTTTTTATATTTTTAGTTTACCAAAAAAAGGAGAAAGAAACATCTTAATTACATCTGCGCTTCCGTATGTTAATAATGTACCTCACTTAGGCAATATTGTTGGTTGTGTTCTTTCTGCAGATATATTTGCTAGGTATTTATATTAGTAAATGTTCCTTCTATTTATTATAAAATGATTTTTTAAAAATAAATTTTATCTTTTTTTAGGTATTGTCGGCAAAGAAATTATAATACATTATATATTAGGTAAGTATATTTTAATGTATTTGTATTTTTTGTTGTATAATGTATTGTATGACGTTTGAAATAATAATGTATAATTAGTGGTACTGATGAATACGGTACTGCTACCGAGGCCAAAGCATTAGAAGAAAAAACAACACCTCAAGAAATATGTGATAAGTTTTTTAGTATCCATAATGATATCTATCGCTGGTTTGGTATTGGATTTGATTATTTCGGACGTACTACAACAGCTGAACAAACAGAGTAAGATGAATGAAAATCTATGTTTGTTATTTTTTACATTTGCATGTGTTTTTAATTACATATACATAATTGAAGAATAATTATGAAATGCAATTATATTTGTAGAATTGTTCAGTCATTTTTCTTAAAAATCAAATCACAAGGATATGTACTCATGGATACAGTTGATCAGCTTCTTTGTGAATCCTGTAATCGATTTTTAGCTGACAGATTTGTGGAAGGAATTTGTCCTAGATGTAAATATGAAGACGCTCGGGGTGATCAATGCGATGGTTGTGGTCATTTAGTAAATGCAACAGAGTTGATTAATCCTCGATGTAAAATCTGTAGCAATAGACCTATCATTAAGAAATCAAGACAATTCTTTTTAGATTTACCTAAGGTAAGATAAGTGATGTTTCTATTTGTATATATAATATTTGTCTATATTTATCTTCACTTAAATATTAAATATTATTAAATATTATTAACTCGTTTCATTCCAGTTGGAAGAAAGATTGAAGGTATGGTCAGCCAAAGTAGAAAAAGGTTGGTCAGCTGTGGCTCGAGGAGTCACAAAACCATGGTTACGTGACGGTCTTAAACCACGTTGTATAACTCGTGATTTAAAATGGGGTATACCTGTACCAGCTGAGGGATTTGAAAATAAAGTTTTTTATGTCTGGTTTGATGCTCCTTTTGGTTATATCAGTATTACAAAAAGATATACTAAAGAATATGAACAATGGTGGAAACCTAATGGCACTGATATTAGTTTGTACCAATTTATGGCTAAAGATAATGTACCATTCCATACTATTATGTTTCCTGCCTATTTATTAGCAACTAATGAAGATTATACGTTATTAAAACATTTGATGGCTATTGGTATGTGTGTAATATTGATAATTTTTTTGTATATCTTATTATTAACTTATTTTTTATAATGTTATACATATGTATAAAATGACAAATGTTTTTTATATTAGAATATCTGAATTATGAAGATACTAAATTCTCAAAATCCAGAGGTATTGGAGTATTTGGAACTGATGCTAGAGAAACAGGTATTCCAGCTGATGTATGGAGATTTTATCTTGCATACATTAGACCTGAAAGCCAAGATTCAAATTTTAATTGGGTGGATTTAGCAACTAAAAATAATAGTGAGTTATTGAATAATCTTGGAAATTTTATTAACAGGTATGCAATTTGTAACATACGTCTATGATATAGTATAATATTCTTATTATCTCATTATTAACGACTATTATTCTTATTGTTAGGGCTCTAGTATTTACAGAAAAGTTTTTTGAATCTAAAGTACCACCAATGGAACCTCAAGAAGATGATCTGACATTATTAGCATTAGCTCAACGTGAATTGACATCCTATTTAATTGCACTTGAACAAGCTAAATTAAGAGATGGTATAAAATACGTTTTAGCAATTTCGAAACATGGAAATCAATATATGCAATCGCAACAACCATGGGTCAAAGTTAAGGGTACAGATGATGATAAGTAAGGAATATATTTTTAGATTTTTATTAGTATTAAATGAATAAATTTATATATATGTATTATTATTTGAATTTATTGTTAACAGGAAGAAAGCCGGGACAGTAATTGGAATTTGTTGTAATTTAACGTGTCTTTTATCAGCTTTGTTGGCACCTTATATGCCTTCTACTTCTCGTGAAATAAGGGGACAATTAGGGTTGGATAAAACACGTTATGGGTATATCCCAGACACAATTATGAATATGCTACCTTCTGGACACAAAATTGGTAAAGCATTGCCTCTCTTTACAAAAATAGAAGACCAATTGATTGAAGAGTTAAGACAAAAATATTCCGGGAAACAAGAATCTAATGGTACTCAATTTAAAACGAATAATATCACTGTAAGTGTTAAATCTTTAGAAGTTGTTACAAAGCAACAGGTAAATTCGATTTACACATATAACTCATTTAAATAAAATTAGTATATTTTATTAATCTTATTATTTTCTAAGGATCAACTAGTCAAAGAGGTAATATACAACAATGATAAAAATGTCCAGCAACCTAATGTGGACGTTCCTGTTAAAATGCAAAATAAACAAGCTGATCTCAAAGAAGATATAGATAAATGTGATACTGCCAACAATAAGAAAGTTAAAGCATTGTACACTCCTGAGCAAAATGGAGATACAAGTACAGATATAAATTCTTTAGAAGCAGCTATTGCAAAACAAGTACGTTTGAATATTTTATTGCATTAAATATTGGTTTCTATTTTTTTTTGTTATAACAGAATAACACCTTTAATTATTTCTAATTATTTATTAACAAATTTTAGGGCACTTTAGTGCGCGAATTAAAAGCAAAAGAAGAAAAGAGCGTGTGGCAGCCACAGGTAGACATTTTATTAAAGTTAAAAAATCAGTTAGCTAGTTTGACTGGTACAAAAATTCCAGATAAAAAGTCAAAGAAAAAAAAGTAATTATAATCACAATACATAAATTATCTTCTTTGATAATAATCAATAAAAACACTTGTCTTGAATTTTCTTTTATCATGTAAACTTGACTATACAGGTGTTAAATATTTTATATGCTTTTTTAACATATTATATATATATATATGAAAGGATGTAAGAAATACATCCCACATCACTTAAGTAATTATCTTTGAAAATAAATCAATTGAACAATTGTCATTAAATTAAATTCGCATTAAGAAATTAAAAAGTAGCATGATACAAGAGAGTTAAAGAGCAAATATAAATATAAGACGTAATTATTTTAGTAAATTATTTTTGGTTAGTATAAAATAATTATTAATTTCATAAACATTATACACAAGTTAACATTTTACATTTGAGGAAATATATTTGTATGTGTATACACATATAATCACATTCGCGTATTAATAAATGTACTGTCAAATGTACTATTAATACTAATAAACATGTATTATTACATATATGTATAGAATTATTATTTTTATACCAAATATAAATTACCTCTATCAAGGATTGCAACAAAGGAATTTAACTCTGATATTTTTTTAAAATTTACACAGTTGTAGGGATAATTTAGAACTATCAATTGTAGCTTAGGAGTAAGGGCATATACCTAATCTCTTCTAAAAAAAAAAGGGAAGAGAGAAAAAAAGGATGCAAAAGAATATATATCTTGTCTTGCTTTAAATAAATGAAAAAAACCTAATGAATAATCAAACATCATGTTTCGATCAACTTTATTAATTTTTCTGTATTTTTATACCCCTCTAATTTACCAATATATTGTTTTGATTATTTATTATTGATTATTAATTATTAAATCACTATTTATTTGATTTAAAATAATAAGCGGAAGTAGTGGAGATAAAAAACCATACCATTATACCATCGAACAGATCCGAACATTACATATAATTTCTTAAATTGTAAAAAACGGTAGAAAATCACATGGTATAACCAGAGAATACAGAAGTACATAGAAGATAATAAGTCCAGTTTTCGCGTAATCAAAATCATCTTAATTATGTGGGGACCACTAGTGGATGAGAGTAGGTACTTAACGCGATGACGGTACAATACTATCAAAGAATATTGTATTCTTTGATAGTATATGACATATTCTTTGCTATAATATATATAGTATAGTTAAATTCTAATATAATTGTAGAATTATATTTAATCTTTTAGTGTATATAAACATGTGTGTGCCTTCAGAAATGCATATGTACATATATTTTAAAAAGTAGTCATTTAAGACGTTCAAACAGAAGAAAATCTCAAAGGTTTGTTATTAAATCCAACGACGATCACCTGTAACAAAAAGAAAACTATATTAGTCATACAATCAAGTGATATAATAGCCTGACATATAAATCGTCCAATTGGCAGATGCACTTTTCAATTGAATTCTATATTTATTTTTACCATATTTCTATTTACTGCTATAATAAAATTAAATTTAAACGCGTGATTTTACATTTAAATAAAATAAATAAAAATAAAAAAAATAGGAAAAGTAAAAACACTAAGTTATTAAAAAAAAATAATATCTATTAATTATTGTGAAATACTTTTAAATTGCATTATATAGAAAAGAAAAATTGCAAATTTATTAAAATACGAACACAGTGAAAAATTTTAAAGACAAAACAAGAAAACAGAAATTACTGTAATATTTACCGAACGTTATTTAAGCTTGAAAATTTAATAATACGAAAATTTTAATATTTTTGACTCTAACTAAACACATATGCATCTTTTTGACGATTTTGAGGGACACAAGTATGGTGTCCCAAGGAGACGGAATGGTCCATCATCTCCAATTACAACTACAAATTAATGACGAGCAACACAGTAATATAATAAAATATAAAATATGAGACTAGAGAGAGCTATCTTCGAAGAGTTCGAACTTGCTGTTGAACCTTTGAAAATAACTCAACAGTCTCAATAGTAGTTGCCCTCTTCAGCCACATTTAAGTGGGGGCCTCTTCGGCATAATGCCTCTTCTTTCTTCATGCCCTAAACGCTGCTGTGAGGCTTTTTCTAAGTGCATTTTATAATGCATTTGCTGAACAATCGCAGCTTAAAGAAATCCACAAATCGTACAATTACATTTACTCGAATGCCTCAACAGATATTTGATCTAATCGATGAACCTATTATTAACACTTTGCATTTAAAAGATTAAATAATATCAAACAAAAGCAGAAACTTTGTCACACATCTTATGGTCTTGCATTTTTACTCGACCACTTTTATCTTTTATCTTTATTCTACTTTGTATTTATTATACATATATAACAAATGAAGTATTTTCAGTAGGAATTACTAAAGAGCAAAGCATTAATATACTTAATATTAAGTAAGTATCCAACGTATTCAGCTATCTTCACTTATTCGAAAAAAAATTAATTTTTAAGAAAACGCAAAGACTTTTGAATCGTTCGATACTGATTTATATCTCGCGGTACAGAGTATCAGCAATATATGGAAAAAATAAAAGAAATATTTAAATGATAAATGAATCTAAAGGTTGCTGAAACTTTGTATAATATCCGGAGAAGAAAGTTTCCACTCCGAGTGAAAATTACAATCGCGCGACTTCTCCGGTCTCTACCTACTTACAAATTAAATAAACATTCACACCTAAGTATGCTACCTGCCTGTATATTGGCAATATCTAAAAAGATCAAACATACGTACATACCCACCCACTCACTCCACGATTCTCTCACATACCACCAGGGTGCAAAAGCCTAAACTAGAGAGCATGCCCCGGGGCACCTCCGACACCCTAGTTCAAACGCGTGTTTTCTAAAATTATGGGAGTACGTACCAATGCTGTAATCGTCTGTCAAGGCTAGTGATTATTGCAAAAATGACTAATGCAAAAATACAAGTATACACTAGTATATATTGCATACTAGTTATATACGAGTATATCATAGTTTCCACAAATAAATGCGGTAACTCTACTATTCAAAACGATTTTATTACAAAAAAAAAGTAGAAAAATTTAATATAAATATAAAAATATAGAAACACTCGTATTTGTCATATCACACGTGATATGTAGAAGTAGTGTTCTCAGTATTAAATGATGTATTAATTAAAAAATATCGCGAAACGATGTACAAAACACTTTACCTAATACGCACACACAGGTGTAAAGTACATCGTGCAATCACTAGCACAATGACAGCCGCCAATAGGGGAAAAACTTAAAACTAAACCTATACTAACCGTTTCTCACCCATACGAGTAACACCTGGGCACACGCATAGATGAGAACGCAGAAAGTACAGGGGGGAGAAACGGGAGATTAGTATATTAGAAGCTGAAAATCCTGATCTAAAAAACATGATTAACATATATATATATATGAACACATAAAAACATTTTATTTTATAACATATATCAAAACATTTTATTTCATTTAAGCGGGCTAAGACTTTACAAGTCATTTGGATTTGACTTTTTGATTATGCAAAAATTGTTAAATTTAATTTTTTAATATTTAAGAATTTTAAAAGAGAAAAATAAATATATATAAACAACCTCGGACGACTCCTTTCATTAAGTTGGCTGTTCTAATAAAAGAACTGGGCTTTGAGCCACCACTTAACTGCTAGAATCTATCCGTCGCGAATGAGTTTGTCTTCTTGCTCATTTATTTATAATATCGAAGTATCGATATATTAAAATTAATCGCGATTAGATAAACTAAGTACGAAGCAATGCATGTAAGACATTTATTACATGCTTTTCTGGACAAAAACGAGTAAATAAATGCTCGATTTCACCACTACTAACCACGAACAAAACACGTAATAAAAAAGAAAGTGCATTTATTAATTGCATTATTAATTAAATGAATTTAACCGGTGAGACAAGAAAACCTATCCTGAACTAATATAAAATATACAATACAATATACAATATAATATACAATTTTCATGAGTAACTCCTAGAAAGGAATTACTCATGTGCTCGTCACTAATTTATTTAAATAATTACAACCAGTAACTCGTGCCGATTAGGACCTTTCATCCTCGACATGATTGAGCACCGGAGGGACTTTAAATTTTAACTCACGGCATAAGAAGTTCTACGATGGCTCCAAAACACTCCTACTTCGCAGCAAGTATTGTAGAATGCGAGTATCGAAGATCCATCGAAGATCCATCGAAGATCCACCGAAGATCCATCGAAGATCCATCGAAGATCCATCGAAGATCCATCGAAGATCCATCGAAGATCCATCGAAGATCCATCGAAGATCCATCGAAGATCCATCGAAGAATTCATTCCACATCTTTGATAAGGTAGAAAGTCCGTCGTCATATCTGTAAAATAAAATAGAACAAAACGATAAGTTATCTGCAATATAATCTAAAATCATATAAAATAAAATCGAATAAAATGTAAATAAAAATAGATACTTACAATGCATTCCAATGGGATGAAATTCAATTGCACCATGGCGATGCACCTCGCGTGAATCTAAAAACGCGGTATAAACGAAAATAAGAAACTATAGATGAGTTTCTTATCGCGAACCGAAATTTTATTATACGACGAACAACACTGATTCTAATTCGCGTTTGATTTTAATTTGTTTTACGCCCGATCACTGATTCTAAACAACTAATTCAAAGACTGCTTTGCACACAGTCAATGCAAGTAGAAAAATCTTCATTGATGCACTGATTCTAATACGCGAACAGTCTGTGCGACTGTTTAAAGATAAAAATATAACTTTACTCGAACAAACTCTAATGCAATTACTGCCTTGGTCGCAGTTAATTTAATATATATATTTCAAAAATAGTTCGCGAACGCGACGAAATTGAAATGAAAACGAACGAACGTGCTTCTAATCCGTGATTTTAATTATATTTAACGATACAACACTCCCGTATATTGCTTCGCGCACGATAGCAATGCACGAACACTTGCAACACTTCACAAACACAATTCACAAACACTTCCAACACTGATATATTCCCATGATGATCTGAAACAGAAATAAAAACAAAATTATAAATATCATTGTTGTAAATAAAAAAATTATTATAATTATTGAGAAAGTGTTTAAAATAAAAATTGACTTACGTTTATTCTTCAGTGATGAATGCACGATGGGTATCCTACCCTTAGGATGACGATGAGCACACGTTTAAACCGAATAGAAGAAACTTACGGAGTTTCTTTACCCGAAAAAACGAAACTTTTACATACGACGTACAACACTGATTCTACTTTCCGATTCTTTTATATTTTATTTTTACGATGCAACACACGAGTACCTCATTGCCTACGCGCTCGATTGCAATGATGTTCTGCAACAGAAAAAGAAAAAGAACAATTAATATCATCGTTATAATAAAAAACCATTAAAGTTATCATAGAAACGTTTAATAGGAAAATATACTTACTTTTAGTCTTCATTGATGACTGCAGGATGGGTATCCTACCCTTAGGATGACGATGAATAAAATAAAATTAAATAAAACTCTGAAAAGCTGAAACATACTAAAAAGATTATAGAACAATATATCCTGTGAATCATTCCTGAAGGCATTGCACACTTTTAAAGATATTTTATCATAAAGAATCAATATAAATTCAAGCAATATTAATTGCCTTTATCTCACTACTTGTATAAAATTACATATAAAGTATTTAATATCAGTAAAAATTGTTAATAAAAATCGATAACGTTATATATATATAATAGTTTAATACGTCACGTTCGTCAGATCTTAGCTCGTTGAAGGACTGATCAAGAATGAACACGTAATCGCGTCCTTCATGTCGAACGTTCGGCTGTCTTCGTTTTGTTTTCGGCTGTCTTCGTTTCTTCTGTTCTCACTTCGAGAAATTCCTGGAATATACGTACACATTCGTTATTGCCCGTAGATAGAATATTTTGTTTTCTTATTTTCTCTCTCTCTCTCTCTCTCTCTCACTTTCGTTCTCACTCTTTGTATACATTTCTGTATGGTTTAAAAAAAAGAATAACGCTTACCTCGATGAATATGAAGATAAAAAAGAGTAAACACAATTGTTAGACAGAGTATATGTATTCCTGCTGGACTCTCCTAATGCTAGGTACCTAAAAAAGGAAAAAAAAAGATTACATTAGTATAACATAAAGAAAATCAAATATATGAGTGTATGGTACGAGCTACCTATACTATGCATATATGCCTGTATGTGTGTGTATGTGACAGGAATCGAATTTATACGAAATACGATCTTTGAATATATAATTATGAAAAATAAGTAATTAGAGCATCATTAAAGATGGTAGTAATTATCGATACCATGAAAAAAGCTGGAAATTAAAGAAATATTGTTAAGTAACATTGGTGAGATTTGGCGGCACGTCGAGATATATCGATGTTACATTCTCACAGATATCGTCCGAATTTTTAATATTTCGTTTGAAAACACTCACGTATGAAAATCTTGTGTGTAGCTATCGTTTGATATATAATAGAAAGGTGTAAAATACTTTTTAATTACCTGAGTTAAACGAGATGACAGGTATACAAAATGGTGGTCGTCGCTGTGACGTAGCCGCAAAGAAACGAAGCGACATCTGCTGCGACCAATGGCTACTTGAGATTTTCCATTTTTTTCATCTATTATAGAAAAATATCGAATAGTTAAAAATAGTATATAGGAACATAACAATTGTCGAAATATATACTTTATTAATCCAAACAATGAAAATTGAACATTATAAGTCGATATCCATAGAAATGATGCTGTAAAACAAGATATATATGATTGCGTAGAAAAATGCATACCAATGTACATGGAATTTTTTTCTACACAAATATTCTTTATCCTCGACATTACGTAATCTTTCGATTATATCATTTGGAAGTCATTTGCTAGAAGAATCTATTAGTATATAGGAAGATTATTTACGTTAGAAAATATTTTTTAATTACCTGAGATTAACGGGACGACGTAGCATCCGTCCGATCTCCAGCACCGACGCCGCGAAAAGAAAGAGGAATGATCAGCAAAGAGCCCTGATTGGCTGATAATTATTGCAAAAGAAAAAGATGACCAATCAGAAATTCCCAATTACCATATAGAAATGTATTTCACGCACACGTACGTAACTCGCCTTTCTTCATGACCACTCTAGTCAAGCTTGATATGATAATTTATTTATTAAATAAATAAAAAATTTATTCTATTTTACTATTTAAGGTACACGTATCTTGTTAATATTTAAAAAATAACGAAAAGAATAAAGACAATATGCACTATAATCCTTATCACATAGAACAGAAAAACATACATAATTTATTTATTACAATAATTAAATATCAATTTTATGAATTATTATAATTATCTAATTACTAATCCAATTAATAATTATTGTTATCTATTTTATTTTTCTATTAGGTGTATACGTTCCTTGATAATATTAAAAAAATAACGAGTAAAATAAAGACAATATACACTAAAAACTTTATCACATGGCAACGTTCTGATTTAAACATTCCTTCAATTTTTATGTAATTGTTTAAACTAATATACATTTGTTTTAACATCCCTGTGCAATGATGACTTTGGATAATAAAATTTTTATCCAGAAAAATATCACATTAAAATTATTTTATATTCAAAGTATATTAATAAGTATGTAATGTTTAAACCAGTACATATGCGTTTAAACAATCTGAAATATAAGTAGAGTGTATCAGAATATTTAAAAAATTGTTAAATAATCGATAGGAATGTCTATTGTTGTCTAAAAGCTAGGAATATACGATCTATGTACCGTCCCCTTCGAAATCCACCGTTGAAATGAGCTCTTGTCCTCTATGAAAGTACTTTTATTAAACGTTGTTTATCTGACTTTCCTAACGTTACGCATGTGTATAAAGGGTGTCATACATCTAATACATAATATTTAAGATTGTAACGTTCTTATTTTAGTATCCTTTTAATTTTTGTGTAATTATTTTAATGCTCCTGCGCAGTGATGACTTGAAGGGTAAAATTTAGCTGCAATATAAGAAAAATGCATTGGTGCATTAAAATAATTGTTAATGTATACGTTATGTACACGTATATGGAAATGAAAAAAGAAAAAACATTTCTCTAAACAATTATACAACTAATATATTAAAACAATTAATAAACATTATACTAATGGAAAATGTGAATTATTTAAGTTTACCATTATGATAGAAGAAAGCTGAGGTGTTTGCTCGTTTAAGTACTATAAAAAAATTGCCTGGATTCATTTTAAAATCTTGTAAGTTCTTCTTTTATGTATGTACTTGATATACGAAACAATAAAAAAGCATAATCGATGCTGTGCTTCTTAAAATCTTCAAATACTTGCAAATCTGAAAATCATAAGATTGTATTAGTAAAGTATCAAGTTTTCCTTGTTAATATTTAAAAACTAATGTGTAAAATAAAGACAATATACACTAAAAACTTTATCACACTGCACAGAAAAACACACGAAATTTTTTTATTTAATAAATCAAAAATAATTTTATTTTCCTATTAGGTGTACACGTTCCTTTATTATATTTAAAAAATAAGGAATAAAATAAAGAGGTTATACAATAAAAAACCGCACAGAAAAACATAATCGTATAGAAAAGAAACCTCGTTGCAGATATTTTAAAAACAATTGACATGAAGCACTATAGCCATCCTCGAAGAATTAAAATAACAAGGATTTTTCCATATAAATACAGAATATGGGAATTTATACTTTCATAGTTGGCATGTGAGATTTCAATTGTTTTGTTTCAATTAATTTTAATTCTTTAATGATGGCTACAGTGCCTTATGTCAATTGTTTTAAAGATTTCTATAACGATGTTTCATTTCTATACGATTTTGTTTTCCTGTGGTATGCGATGTCAATTGTTTTAAAAATATCTGCAACGAGGTTTCTTTTCTATATTATTGTGTTTCTCTGTGCAATGTGACAAAGTTTTTAGTGTATATTGTCTTTATTTTGTACATTATTTTTTAAATATTAACAAGGAACGTGTTACACGTATAATAAACACTTATATATTTAATTTTCTTTATATTATACCAATGCTATGTTATTTTAAACTTTTTTTAGGTTTCCAAACATTGGTAGAATACACCATGAATATACATACTCATTGTCAGTCTAATTGCGTTTACTTTTCTATCTAAATAATAATTGTGATTACTTTTTTATATTGACATCAGTTGTGGTAAGTTTATCTCTATTCTTTTATAACATAAAGAATAGTAATATAAAAAGTATGAGAAGGGGAAAGAGAGAGAGTGATATCTTATACAAATATCATACATAGATATATATAGACTCGTTCAGTTTGCTTGATACTTTACTAATACAATCTTATGATTTTCAGATTTGCAAGTATTTGAAGATTTTAAGAAGCACAGCATCGATTATGCTTTTTTATTGTTTCGTATATCAAGTACATACATAAAAGAAGAACTTACAAGATTTTAAAATGAATCCAGGCAATTTTTTTATAGTACTTAAACGAGCAAACACCTCAGCTTTCTTCTATCATAATGGTAAACTTAAATAATTCACATTTTCCATTAGTATAATGTTTATTAATTGTTTTAATATATTAGTTGTATAATTGTTTAGAGAAATGTTTTTTCTTTTTTCATTTCCATATACGTGTACATAACGTATACATTAACAATTATTTTAATGCACCAATGCATTTTTCTTATATTGCAGCTAAATTTTACCCTTCAAGTCATCACTGCGCAGGAGCATTAAAATAATTACACAAAAATTAAAAGGATACTAAAATAAGAACGTTACAATCTTAAATATTATGTATTAGATGTATGACACCCTTTATACACATGCGTAACGTTAGGAAAGTCAGATAAACAACGTTTAATAAAAGTACTTTCATAGAGGACAAGAGCTCATTTCAACGGTGGATTTCGAAGGGGACGGTACATAGATCGTATATTCCTAGCTTTTAGACAACAATAGACATTCCTATCGATTATTTAACAATTTTTTAAATATTCTGATACACTCTACTTATATTTCAGATTGTTTAAACGCATATGTACTGGTTTAAACATTACATACTTATTAATATACTTTGAATATAAAATAATTTTAATGTGATATTTTTCTGGATAAAAATTTTATTATCCAAAGTCATCATTGCACAGGGATGTTAAAACAAATGTATATTAGTTTAAACAATTACATAAAAATTGAAGGAATGTTTAAATCAGAACGTTGCCATGTGATAAAGTTTTTAGTGTATATTGTCTTTATTTTACTCGTTATTTTTTTAATATTATCAAGGAACGTATACACCTAATAGAAAAATAAAATAGATAACAATAATTATTAATTGGATTAGTAATTAGATAATTATAATAATTCATAAAATTGATATTTAATTATTGTAATAAATAAATTATGTATGTTTTTCTGTTCTATGTGATAAGGATTATAGTGCATATTGTCTTTATTCTTTTCGTTATTTTTTAAATATTAACAAGATACGTGTACCTTAAATAGTAAAATAGAATAAATTTTTTATTTATTTAATAAATAAATTATCATATCAAGCTTGACTAGAGTGGTCATGAAGAAAGGCGAGTTACGTACGTGTGCGTGAAATACATTTCTATATGGTAATTGGGAATTTCTGATTGGTCATCTTTTTCTTTTGCAATAATTATCAGCCAATCAGGGCTCTTTGCTGATCATTCCTCTTTCTTTTCGCGGCGTCGGTGCTGGAGATCGGACGGATGCTACGTCGTCCCGTTAATCTCAGGTAATTAAAAAATATTTTCTAACGTAAATAATCTTCCTATATACTAATAGATTCTTCTAGCAAATGACTTCCAAATGATATAATCGAAAGATTACGATAATGTCGAGGATAAAGAATATTTGTGTAGAAAAAAATTCCATGTACATTGGTATGCATTTTTCTACGCAATCATATATATATCTTGTTTTACAGCATCATTTCTATGGATATCGACTTATAATGTTCAATTTTCATTGTTTGGATTAATAAAGTACATATTTCGACAATTGTTATGTTCCTATATACTATTTTTAACTATTCGATATTTTTCTATAATAGATGAAAAAAATGGAAAATCTCAAGTAGCCATTGGTCGCAGCAGATGTCGCTTCGTTTCTTTACGGCTACGTCACAGCGATGACCACCATTTTGTATACCTGTCATCTCGTTTAACTCAGGTAATTAAAAAGTATTTTACACCTTTCTATTATATATCAAACGATAGCTACACACAAGATTTTCATACGTGAGTGTTTTCAGAACGAAATATTAAAAAATTCGGACGATATCTGTGAGAATGTAACATCGATATATCTCGACGTGCCGCCAAATCTCACCAATGTTACTTAACAATATTTCTTTTAATTTCCAGCTTTTTTCATGGTATCGATAATTACTACCATCTTAATGATGCTCTAATTACTTATTTTTCATAATTATATTCGAAGATCGTATTTCGTATCAAATTCGATTCCTGTCACATACACACACATACAGGCATATATGCATAAGTATAGGTAGCTCGTACCATACACTCATATATTTGATTTTCTTTATGTTATACTAATGTAATCTTTTTTTTCCTTTTTTAGGTACCTAGCATTAGGAGAGTCCAGCAGGAATACATATACTCAGTCTAACAATTGTGTTTACTCTTTTTTATCTTCATATTCATCGAGGTAAGCGTTATTCTTTTTTTTAAACCATACAGAAATGTATACAAAGAGTGAGAACGAAAGTGAGAGAGAGAGAGAGAGAGAGAGAGAGAAAATAAGAAAACAAAATATTCTATCTACGGGCAATAACGAATGTGTACGTATATTCCAGGAATTTCTCGAAGTGAGAACAGAAGAAACGAAGACAGCCGAAAACAAAACGAAGACAGCCGAACGTTCGACATGAAGGACGCGATTACGTGTTCATTCCTGATCAGTCCTTCAACGAGCTAAGATCTAACGAACGTGACGTATTAAACTATTATATATATATATAACGTTATCGATTTTTATTAACAATTTTTACTGATATTAAATACTTTATATGTAATTTTATACAAGTAGTGAGATAAAGGCAATTAATATTGCTTGAATTTATATTGATTCTTTATGATAAAATATCTTTAAAAGTGTGCAATGCCTTCAGGAATGATTCACAGGATATATTGTTCTATAATCTTTTTAGTATGTTTCAGCTTTTCAGAGTTTTATTTAATTTTATTTTATTCATCGTCATCCTAAGGGTAGGATACCCATCCTGCAGTCATCAATGAAGACTAAAAGTAAGTATATTTTCCTATTAAACGTTTCTATGATAACTTTAATGGTTTTTTATTATAACGATGATATTAATTGTTCTTTTTCTTTTTCTGTTTCAGAACATCATTGCAATCGAGCGCGTAGGCAATGAGGTACTCGTGTGTTGCATCGTAAAAATAAAATATAAAAGAATCGGAAAGTAGAATCAGTGTTGTACGTCGTATGTAAAGTTTCGTTTTTCGGGTAAGAAACTCCGTAAGTTTCTTCTATTCGGTTTAAACGTGTGCTCATCGTCATCCTAAGGGTAGGATACCCATCGTGCATTCATCACTGAAGAATAAACGTAAGTCAATTTTTATTTTAAACACTTTCTCAATAATTATAATAATTTTTTTATTTACAACAATGATATTTATAATTTTGTTTTTATTTCTGTTTCAGATCATCATGGGAATATATCAGTGTTGGAAGTGTTTGTGAATTGTGTTTGTGAAGTGTTGCAAGTGTTCGTGCATTGCTATCGTGCGCGAAGCAATATACGGGAGTGTTGTATCGTTAAATATAATTAAAATCACGGATTAGAAGCACGTTCGTTCGTTTTCATTTCAATTTCGTCGCGTTCGCGAACTATTTTTGAAATATATATTAAATTAACTGCGACCAAGGCAGTAATTGCATTAGAGTTTGTTCGAGTAAAGTTATATTTTTATCTTTAAACAGTCGCACAGACTGTTCGCGTATTAGAATCAGTGCATCAATGAAGATTTTTCTACTTGCATTGACTGTGTGCAAAGCAGTCTTTGAATTAGTTGTTTAGAATCAGTGATCGGGCGTAAAACAAATTAAAATCAAACGCGAATTAGAATCAGTGTTGTTCGTCGTATAATAAAATTTCGGTTTCGCGATAAGAAACTCATCTATAGTTTCTTATTTTCGTTTATACCGCGTTTTTAGATTCACGCGAGGTGCATCGCCATGGTGCAATTGAATTTCATCCCATTGGAATGCATTGTAAGTATCTATTTTTATTTACATTTTATTCGATTTTATTTTATATGATTTTAGATTATATTGCAGATAACTTATCGTTTTGTTCTATTTTATTTTACAGATATGACGACGGACTTTCTACCTTATCAAAGATGTGGAATGAATTCTTCGATGGATCTTCGATGGATCTTCGATGGATCTTCGATGGATCTTCGATGGATCTTCGATGGATCTTCGATGGATCTTCGATGGATCTTCGATGGATCTTCGGTGGATCTTCGATGGATCTTCGATGGATCTTCGATACTCGCATTCTACAATACTTGCTGCGAAGTAGGAGTGTTTTGGAGCCATCGTAGAACTTCTTATGCCGTGAGTTAAAATTTAAAGTCCCTCCGGTGCTCAATCATGTCGAGGATGAAAGGTCCTAATCGGCACGAGTTACTGGTTGTAATTATTTAAATAAATTAGTGACGAGCACATGAGTAATTCCTTTCTAGGAGTTACTCATGAAAATTGTATATTATATTGTATATTGTATTGTATATTTTATATAGTTCAGGATAGGTTTTCTTGTCTCACCGGTTAAATTCATTTAATTAATAATGCAATTAATAAATGCACTTTCTTTTTTATTACGTGTTTTGTTCGTGGTTAGTAGTGGTGAAATCGAGCATTTATTTACTCGTTTTTGTCCAGAAAAGCATGTAATAAATGTCTTACATGCATTGCTCGTACTTAGTTTATCTAATCGCGATTAATTTTAATATATCGATACTTCGATATTATAAATAAATGAGCAAGAAGACAAACTCATTCGCGACGGATAGATTCTAGCAGTTAAGTGGTGGCTCAAAGCCCAGTTCTTTTATTAGAACAGCCAACTTAATGAAAGGAGTCGTCCGAGGTTGTTTATATATATTTATTTTTCTCTTTTAAAATTCTTAAATATTAAAAAATTAAATTTAACAATTTTTGCATAATCAAAAAGTCAAATCCAAATGACTTGTAAGTCTTAGCCCGCTTAAATGAAATAAAATGTTTTGATATATGTTATAAAATAAAATGTTTTTATGTGTTCATATATATATATATGTTAATCATGTTTTTTAGATCAGGATTTTCAGCTTCTAATATACTAATCTCCCGTTTCTCCCCCCTGTACTTTCTGCGTTCTCATCTATGCGTGTGCCCAGGTGTTACTCGTATGGGTGAGAAACGGTTAGTATAGGTTTAGTTTTAAGTTTTTCCCCTATTGGCGGCTGTCATTGTGCTAGTGATTGCACGATGTACTTTACACCTGTGTGTGCGTATTAGGTAAAGTGTTTTGTACATCGTTTCGCGATATTTTTTAATTAATACATCATTTAATACTGAGAACACTACTTCTACATATCACGTGTGATATGACAAATACGAGTGTTTCTATATTTTTATATTTATATTAAATTTTTCTACTTTTTTTTTGTAATAAAATCGTTTTGAATAGTAGAGTTACCGCATTTATTTGTGGAAACTATGATATACTCGTATATAACTAGTATGCAATATATACTAGTGTATACTTGTATTTTTGCATTAGTCATTTTTGCAATAATCACTAGCCTTGACAGACGATTACAGCATTGGTACGTACTCCCATAATTTTAGAAAACACGCGTTTGAACTAGGGTGTCGGAGGTGCCCCGGGGCATGCTCTCTAGTTTAGGCTTTTGCACCCTGGTGGTATGTGAGAGAATCGTGGAGTGAGTGGGTGGGTATGTACGTATGTTTGATCTTTTTAGATATTGCCAATATACAGGCAGGTAGCATACTTAGGTGTGAATGTTTATTTAATTTGTAAGTAGGTAGAGACCGGAGAAGTCGCGCGATTGTAATTTTCACTCGGGAGTGGAAACTTTCTTCTCCGGATATTATACAAAGTTTCAGCAACCTTTAGATTCATTTATCATTTAAATATTTCTTTTATTTTTTCCATATATTGCTGATACTCTGTACCGCGAGACATAAATCAGTATCGAACGATTCAAAAGTCTTTGCGTTTTCTTAAAAATTAATTTTTTTTCGAATAAGTGAAGATAGCTGAATACGTTGGATACTTACTTAATATTAAGTATATTAATGCTTTGCTCTTTAGTAATTCCTACTGAAAATACTTCATTTGTTATATATGTATAATAAATACAAAGTAGAATAAAGATAAAAGATAAAAGTGGTCGAGTAAAAATGCAAGACCATAAGATGTGTGACAAAGTTTCTGCTTTTGTTTGATATTATTTAATCTTTTAAATGCAAAGTGTTAATAATAGGTTCATCGATTAGATCAAATATCTGTTGAGGCATTCGAGTAAATGTAATTGTACGATTTGTGGATTTCTTTAAGCTGCGATTGTTCAGCAAATGCATTATAAAATGCACTTAGAAAAAGCCTCACAGCAGCGTTTAGGGCATGAAGAAAGAAGAGGCATTATGCCGAAGAGGCCCCCACTTAAATGTGGCTGAAGAGGGCAACTACTATTGAGACTGTTGAGTTATTTTCAAAGGTTCAACAGCAAGTTCGAACTCTTCGAAGATAGCTCTCTCTAGTCTCATATTTTATATTTTATTATATTACTGTGTTGCTCGTCATTAATTTGTAGTTGTAATTGGAGATGATGGACCATTCCGTCTCCTTGGGACACCATACTTGTGTCCCTCAAAATCGTCAAAAAGATGCATATGTGTTTAGTTAGAGTCAAAAATATTAAAATTTTCGTATTATTAAATTTTCAAGCTTAAATAACGTTCGGTAAATATTACAGTAATTTCTGTTTTCTTGTTTTGTCTTTAAATTTTTCACTGTGTTCGTATTTTATTAAATTTGCAATTTTTCTTTTCTATATAATGCAATTTAAAAGTATTTCACAATAATTAATAGATATTATTTTTTTTTAATAACTTAGTGTTTTTACTTTTCCTATTTTTTTTATTTTTATTTATTTTATTTAAATGTAAAATCACGCGTTTAAATTTAATTTTATTATAACAGTAAATAGAAATATGGTAAAAATAAATATAGAATTCAATTGAAAAGTGCATCTGCCAATTGGACGATTTATATGTCAGGCTATTATATCACTTGATTGTATGACTAATATAGTTTTCTTTTTGTTACAGGTGATCGTCGTTGGATTTAATAACAAACCTTTGAGATTTTCTTCTGTTTGAACGTCTTAAATGACTACTTTTTAAAATATATGTACATATGCATTTCTGAAGGCACACACATGTTTATATATACACTAAAAGATTAAATATAATTCTACAATTATATTAGAATTTAACTATACTATATATATTATAGCAAAGAATATGTCATATACTATCAAAGAATACAATATTCTTTGATAGTATTGTACCGTCATCGCGTTAAGTACCTACTCTCATCCACTAGTGGTCCCCACATAATTAAGATGATTTTGATTACGCGAAAACTGGACTTATTATCTTCTATGTGCTTCTGTATTCTCTGGTTATACCATGTGATTTTCTACCGTTTTTTACAATTTAAGAAATTATAGGTTATGTTTGTGATATTATGACAGAACAACTTCACAAATGTGTGAAACAAATATAATATTAATTATTATTAGTTTTAATATTTAATACCAAAGTATTTTTCTATAAATTAAAATGAGTTTATATTTACAAGGTGATATTTAAATTAATTCTAATCTTTAAAAGTTTATTGCAAAAAATCTTTGTATGGAGATAATGGATCATTTAAATAGGTTATCTTTTTGTTTTACATGAAGATATTAATACAAATAAATCTTTAAATATCAAATGACATTTCACTTTTTAAATAACAAAAATAAGTAATTTAATCTTGGTTTAAAGTTTATTAACATTTAAAATAGATATTATTTAGAATGTTAAATATAACTATTACCCAAATATCAAATAAAATTGATGGGACAAAATATATCTTATATACCGAATGGACGAATACGTGTTTTAAGATTATTTTACTTAAATCATCTGCAGCTCCATTAATGGGAGAGGTAAATTGAATTTTCTACGATTATTATTTTAATATTATGCAATAAAACGTAATCTTTCAGATGCTTACAAATGATATCAATTTTTATTCGGAACAACATTCGAAATCATTTAACAAATATTTGGAGGAAACCAAAGATGCTTTTTCCGGTAAAAATACAGAAATACAATACTTCCTTCAAGATAATAAGTTTGAATGGAGGAAGAATAATAGATGGATTTTAGGAAAGATTACAGTATGTCCAATTTCAAATATTATTGATATATCAGAAACTTTATACGGTATATTAGAACAACAACAACAATTACAAGGAAATATTTCAAAATTAAGAATCCAAAATGATTTTCTGACTAATGAGAAAAATAAATTACGCGTTAGCATAGATGAAATGATAAAAAAAAAAATTGACATGGAAAAGGAACTGTACGAAAAATTTATTTTAATTTTAAATGCTAAAAAGAAAAAGATCAGGGAATTAGAAAATAAATTAAAAAATACAGAACGTACGCAAAAGTCAATATATGACACAAGCACAGATCAGAGCGAAGACTCAGATACGAACAGTAAGAGTGCAAAAAATGTTAAATCAAAATTTAAAGAAGCGGTATCTAATAAATGCATAGATCAAAATGAAGATTCGGATAATGAAAATATAGATTCTTTTTATAATACTCGCAAAAGAAGTAAATTAACGGGTAAGGAATTTGTAAACGAAATGGAAGCGACGACTAGTTCAGTGATTGAGAAACAAAATTATTCTGAAAGCGCTTCAAATAAGAAAACTAAATCTATGTTTAATACATCAGTATCAAGTAATGAAAGTGAATGCGAACTTGTATTAAGAATGCCAGATACATGTACAAATAAATTGATTTTAAGTAATGTAGATTTTAGGGAAGAATCAGAAGAAGAATTATTTTCTTAACAAATATTTTTAATGTTGTACATGTACATAGTATATTACACAATTCTTAATTTATTTAAAAGTAATGTGCAATTTATTCAATATCTTCTATTTATGCAATAATATTGACCAAATCAATAATAAATTAATATAATTTACAAAATGAAAATTTGTATAGTTGTAAAATTTTATCGAAAAAATGTATTTTTTTGAATCGTGAATCAAGCAAGATATATATAATATAGCAAATTGTATGAACAATTGTTCAAATCATTGTTTTCTCTATTGTTTTTATGTATCCAATATGTGTGGATATGCTTATATGCAGTGGGTGCATGAAAGAGTAATAAAAAAACAATAAATAAAAATTAAATCAAATATTATGAATTACTATACAACCTATATGCTTCGTAAAAAATGTATTGGTCCAAAAATAATTTTACATCACAATGATAAATATTAAAAATGTCTATTCTTTCTATTTATACTTGGTTTTATAAAATAGCTTGGATAATGTTGCACATTTTTGTAATAGGAGAAGCCTCGTGGTTGTCTTACTTGTTCATTTTTAATATATACATTCTTACGATTAGTGAGACCAAACAAATAATTAGGGAAATCTGGCCATTTACATAACATCATTCTCCAATGATCTATACGACAACCAGTTTTGAAATGAAGTATTCCCATTTTTTGAAAAAGTTCTGTAGATTTTGTTTTTTCACGAATTGGCCCAGTGGGAATTTTATATAGCAAATAATGTGTCCAAGAATAACGCGGGGGAAGGCTAATACTTCTATTAAATCTTTCTTGTTCAATATTATATAATTTTCTAATTCCATTCGTAATGAGCTGTAGAGACAGATATGTCCAATTTTAAGAAGCATTTATATATTGGATGTCCTGTAGTTAGTGATACAAGCGAGCAGGGGATAATTCTAAATGAAAAACTAACAATAAGTCTAAAATTTCGAATAAAATTTGTTAAAAAGTGTACACGTACTTGACAAACTTGGAAATTTTCTTTTTTTAAAAACACAGAACCTTATATGAACAAATTATATTCTACACTTTTTATTTTGGTTTTTTAGGTAAGATCACCACTTAAACGAATGTATCACTAGTTACAGATCACCCTGTTTATAAATAAAGTGAAAAAATATAAATTATAAGGATGTATCTACTTTTATATGCCCAAAGTTCTGGATTCCAATTTTTATACATTTAGAGGCATCAATTAGCAATAACCGTCTTCCATTGATAAAATTTTTAGTGAAACATTCCTATGTAAAGTAAACAAAATAGAATTAGAATATAAATTTTAAAAAAATGTTTATTATATTTCTAACCGTGTATTGAGGTAAACAAATTGTTTTTTGAAGCCAATTAATAACATCATTAGTATCCCAATACCAGCAATAAGGTAAAGGAAAATTATCAACAATATTTCCAGTTAAATTGAACAATGATAATGGAATTGGAAGCCAAGGTCTATATTTCCTATTAATTTTATAAATAACAATTATTTTCTTTTAATTTTATTAAAAATAATATTATGTATACAATTTGATACTAACTCATCTACTAAAATTTCAGTATTTTTATATAATATAGGTTTTGAAATTTGAGATAACATTCTTATAATCTTATAAACAAATGTTTTACAGAATATTTTTATTATATAACCAAAAATTACAATGGATTAATAAAACCAATTATTATGCAAAAACATATTTCATATTAAATATAATATTCGTATATAAAAATGTATATATATATATATTTAATACATAGAAAGAATACTTCCGATAAAATATACGTCTATTTATTTTTAACATAGACAGATGATATTTCGAACTAATATTCACAAAATTCCCTGAAAATTTTGTTTACGTACTGTATTTTTATTTTTTATGTAGTGGTAATCATCGGACTTATTCAGTCAGCACGTCACTGTTAAATATTTTGAAAATATAAAAACTGTAATCCATAATAAATTTTATTCTCTTATAGATTATTTAACTTATTAACAAAAATTAGCAATGTCAAATTTGAAAAATGCATTATTGTGTATAAAATTGTTATATTTTATTAGTAATAGATGATGTAGGTATGTATGTGTGTCATTATATTTTTAATTTTGTTTCATTAATTAATGTCTATTGGTTTTAGTATTCTAATGTTTAATAATATTCTTTTTTCTTATATTATTTGCATATAATTTACATTATTTTTTCTATTATAGTTTTATTTTTTTATGAATAAAACATAAGCTCTTTTTTGAGGTTATAAGTAAGATTTGTATAAGCAAGATTTAGTAAATTGAAACATTGTAAACCATGATTGAAGTTACTGCTAAACTTATCAGAGGATCTGTATATTTTTCTGGAGAAGTCATTGAATGTTTTGTTACATTTAGTAATCCTCCCAATCCAATTCATCAAATATCACAAAGTCACAGGTATTATTGCTTATGTCATATAGTTTTATATAAAAAAGGATGATGTTAATTTATTTGATTACAGTGATATTTTTGAAAGTCTTGCTTGGGCCAGTGCTCAAATTCATTGCCAATGTTCTATGAATAGTAAAGTGGTACTTTCAGATAGGTTAAATACGACTGCTAGATTGGCAGCTATAAATGCTAGTAAGAGTGCAAGATTATTATCAAAATATAATTTGTTGACTGTAGTAAGGCTCTGATGATTATTAATGCTTGGATTTTTACAGATACAACTTTTGTACCATGGCAACAAGATAACGGTCATGCTATATTAAATACGAAACCCAAAATTTTGTTCTGCGATTTAAGATTATCACCTGGTGAAAGTAAAACATGTAATATATATAAGCATATATAGCATGATAAATATGTATAATTAAATTTATTATATGATATAAGATAAATTATATAAAAATAAGGTATATAAATATATATATATATATATATTAATATATTATTTTATTTAAAGATATTTATAGAGAAACAATTCCAAGCGACGCTCCTCCTTCATATAGAGGTCAGGCAGTAAAATATTCTTATAAAATCACAATTGGAACACAACGAGTGAATACAGCTATCAAACTTCTACGCGTACCATTTAGAGTATTATCTTTAAGCGGTAACTATTTTTATTTCATATCATATATCTTACATCTGTTTTTATTATGTCTATGTATTTATAAGAAAAGTCGTATATTATTTATTCTCTTCATATAAATTATTTTATTTATAGAGTTGTCAGAAATAACAACATGCAACGACAGCGTAGATTTAAGTCCGAATAATCCTTTTATGGAAACACAGCATAGAGAAACTCCGCTAGACATAGCGCTTCAAACTCTTCAGGTTAGTTAACTGAAAATGAATAGAAAAATATTAAAAATTATATTATAATATCAAAATATTTAAACAAATTCTTCTAGAATCTAACTGCAAGGAGAAGTCCAAATTTTTATAATATAACCAATGGACGTGGACGTGTAGTTAGATTTTGTCTTTTCAAAAATTCTTATAAATTAGGGGAGGACATTGTTGGTACATTCGATTTTTCTAATGCTACTGTATCATGCGCGCAAGTGTCCGTAGCTTTACAATCGGAGGAACATGTCTCGGAGGAATACAGACGAGGAAAGTCTACAACACCAACTTTAGTTAGTTATAACAAACATCATGAAATGTGTTTGGGTTTGAAATACTCTCATTTGGTATTACCTATACCCTTACACGTAACACCAGATTTTACAACAGAACTGGTTACGTTAAGGTGGAGATTACATTTCGAATTTGTAACTACCTCAAAATTAGTTGAAATGCCTTTTGAAAACACGATCAGTTGGCACGGGCCTTCGACGTTGGACGTTGAAACGATGATTTGGGATTTACCTCTTCATATACACCCTACAACTGTTCCGCCAAATACAGCTCAACAAACGAGATATAATATTATTATTTAATCGTTTAAATTTGGACGATAGTTAATTTTATTGCTGAATATAATATTTCATAAATATCGTAAGATTTTGTAGATTTTGTACAATAAGAGAATCTTGATATTAATTTATTTCGCATGTATATAGGTTTATAGGTATATAGATATAGATAAAAAATGCTATAGCAATAACGGAAATATGAAAACTTAATTTCTTTATTGTAACTTAAATACAATTTAATATAAGTATAATAAAATACATATTATTTCTTATTTGAATATATCAATGTCGTGAGTCATATGGGAAAGATCGTTCCTCTGGATCACAGGATAATCGTGGATGCAAGGATGATGTCAAACTGGGAGGAGAGGGAGTGGCGTAAGGAGTATGATAATCGTAACGATAGTAGCTAAAAGATTCCCATCGATTGGGATGATGTATTTCGAAGGGTATCGTACCAGTAGGATTCCCATAATACGTTGTTCTTTCTGATACATTCGGAACGTAATTATATTGAGGCTCCAATAAACTTTGCAAATGTCTGATATACGTTATAGCATGCCTAAGTGATTCAATTTTCGATAATTTTTTACCTGGAGGTTTGCATATTGGAAGCTTTGATCTGAGGAGTTCAAAAGCACGATTCATGTCTCTCATTCTCGTTCGTTCGCGATCGCATGCTGACTTTTTGTAGTCTGAAATGAAAACAAATTGGATATAGAATTTGCTGCGTACGCAATGATCGATCGGGTAAATTCTCTGTTTCATTAATCATTTTAGTTTAGTTTTATTAATTGTATGTCACATATCGTTAACTTTTCCTAGTTTATCTATAGCAATAAATTCGATTGCATATTCGATATATCGTTTATGGATCGTTCCTTATATATATATATATTTTTTTTTGTTTTATCATTAATCTTTAAAATGGATGACATTGGCGAGAAAAAATAGTGAATTTGGTGAAAAATAAATGACAGAAAAATCCAAAATTAACGATGCCTTAAATACTCGAGTCGAATTCGTAATTCGTAATTTCGTAGGATGCAGCGTTAACTTTGTAAATAATTCAAAGGTATGAAGTATAAACCACGTTGAATAGAATAAAACCATAGAAACTTCATTTTGAAATTTCATTTAGAATTACTTACAAAATTTGATTAAAAATGAAGTCGAGTCGAAAAGGTTAGTGAATATCTTTTGTAGTCCTTTGCTTTAATAATTTGTTATATTTCCGTTCGTTATGCTCGTTAGGGACGAGATTAAATGATGCACAGTATTTTAAAAATCCATTGCCTCATACTCGCGAAAAAATGACCGTGATGTTTCTCTTGGAAAATACGTCGAGCAATAAAACGAGGTATTTTATCGATAACGAGGACATTTCTGTTAATTTTAATTCGAGGACAAAGAATCAAGGGAGAAAAATTAATTTGATGGAAAAATCTATTGAAATGGCTTTGGTCAATCACGACGATGGTTTATACGCGTCTAACGAAGAATTTTCGAAAGGATTTTTTCGGGAAGTTTTTGTAGAAACGGATGGAGATCTTCAACGAGGGTCTTCAGAATCGATTATTGTAACGAATTTAGAGCGGTCTGACATAGATGTTGCTGTTGACAGGACAGAAAATGAAAAAGAAATAGATTCGATCGAAAATCATGGGTTCAGGAGAGAGAAAATGAACGATCGATGTATAAATCGTGAAAACAAGCGGCATTCGAGTCGATGGAGGAACAGTTGGATTACGCAATTAATTATAAATTTGTTTTCTCAAATAATGGGTAAAAGTAAAAAGAAAGATGCTATGGAGGAGGAAGAAGCAGAAATCGATATTACGAGATCAAGATCGTATCTCGTTTATCGCAAAGAAGATAACCCTATCGTTGAGGAGAAATCGCGGGAAGAGATCGTTTCTACGTTCGTAAGACAAATTCAACGTACGCGTGATAAGAATCTACGGGTAATGTTATTGCAACGAGAATTACAAGCTAGATTGCCTGCCGAAAATACTTTTCCTTCTAAAGTATACGACGAGAAACTTGATTCGCCACGGTTAAGCAGTCCTCTTTGTTGAATTTATCGCGAGATTTTGAATAAACTTATTTAGAAGTTGCACCAATGAAATAATTATTATCAAGACAATTTTAAAAGTTTCATCGTGATATCGGACGGCACTAATTTCGATAGAATTTTCACCTTTTTCAGTTTGCGAGGGTTCACGTTGTATCGATCTGATATTCGTTTCGTGAAGTATCTCCAATTGCGGATGGCCACCTATTATTTCCGGTTCCGGTACTCTTATAATTAACACATTGTCCGAGGTCTGTTGGCGTTCGTCGATATTACTAGGACCTTGCCACCTTCTTCTCAAGGATTGACGTCGAATCACGGTCGGATCGTCTGTAGGAAAAATATTCTAATGACGCTATTACCGATAGCTTTAAATCGAGGATCGAATTCGACGAGGACATTCGAGGGACCTTAATTCGCTTCTTCGCTTTGGAAGCGCCGAGACGTTGAATTTTCTTTTCTTTTTTTTTTTCTCTCCTCGAGGGTTATTTTTCTAAACGATAATCCCGAAGAGTGCGATAATCTCTTTACGAAATAAGGCACATTTGATTCTTTTAAGTTAATTGCGAAGAAGCGAATAGAAGAGGAGCATCGATCGTTCGTTCGCTAAACCAACCGTTTTCTTCCATTTCGTTGATTACCAAGATCCGTCGAATATACCACGACGAGCAATACGTTGAATCACTCGAAAGGTACCTGATGCACTTTGCGATAATTGATCCTGTAGGTGTTGATCGGCCGTCGATAGTACGTTCGGTAAAATCGTTTCTTGGTGGTTGACGACGTCCTGCCGTTGTCGTTCACGATCTCGTTCATGTTCCAATTCTCGTAGTTCTTGTTGCTTTGAATTTTCGTCTAGATCGAGTAAAATAGGGGAACGGGCGTACTCTTCGTCGTTGCTCTCATTTTCGGACTGAAAAAGAAATATCCCCCTTTTCTTGTTCTTTTCTTCTTTTCTATGTATATCCATCTATCTATCTGTCTAACTATCTATCTATCTATCTATGTATCTATCTATCTATCCATCTATCTGTCTCATCTTTCCTTTTGTACTCTTTTTATTGCCTCTCGAACGATATAAAAGCATAGCTTTGATCGCGAGAGAAGTCGTAAATGATAGTACCTCGTTTCTCGATAATTCGTTCGGATATCTTTCCGGATTCTGTTCCATGCCAGATGAAGTCAGACGTGGGCCACCGTTTCGTACGAAGAAAGTCTTTCAAATTTTCACTCCTCTTCCCAACGAAGAATGAAAAACTAGAGAGAGAGTTAGTCCTCCTCAAATGACGCCCTCGTATGGAATATATCTTGGACGAGCGTCGTTCTCGTTTGTCCTCGGATAAAATGTGGATCGGGCACAGACATTCGTTATTAATGTTAATTTTATCCGTTTATTAAGTATTCAGGTGTTCTGTTAAGGGGTTCTCATTCATTGCTTTATTGAGTTCTTTCGACGTGCCGAGTGCATTGTTTACTTTTCCAGGAAAGTATCAATATTGTTGGTTTCTAATTTTTTCATTTTTTCTTATTTTTCTTATTTTTTTATTTTTACATTATATATTCAACGAGTCAGTATCGCATTTCGAATAATATATCCATAGAGAAAAGGATCGAGACAATGGCAATTAGGTTAATTAAGATGTCGCTCAGGATATTTTTAAGGGGACATTTCTTTTCCTTCTTTTCTATGTTTAACGAAAAATATACGAGAAAAATCATTATTTTATGTCAGTGTACGCTCCTGGTGTGGGGTATTACAATCGCCGTGAGAATCCCTGAGATGATCGGTATAAACATGGGGAATACAAACATCGAAACATAATAGACGCTCGTTCGATAGAAATACTAATGAGGCAGAACCGTGTAAGTATAACAGTTCGGTAAGAATGTCGTTCGTTGAAAAGAGGAAACGATGGAAATTACGAGTTGAAAACGTCCTCAAAAATGCTTCAACGTGAGCACGCTTCAAATCGAATCTTTTTCGCCTCATTTTACTACGCAAAACAAGCATGTACATCATGTACATATAATAATATATATGCATATATAAATTCCTATTTACACACGAGTACACACTTACGTATGTATAATATAATATTATTATACATCGGTTTTGAATTTTTATGAGCTTTCGAGCGTAATGCACATGTGTAATGGATATGTATATATAAAAAGTACAAAAATTGCGAATGCGCCTATTTGCTAGAGTGCGTTTTCGTCGGAGTGGTATAAAAAAACAAAATATTTCCTTAACGTATCGATCAGAATAAAAAACTAATTAATATTTTCTCCCGACGACACACTTGTTCCTATCGTCAAAAAGAGACGAGACTGTGCATTTTGATTTTATTTGGCTCATATATATCGTTGAGTCCTCTTCGTTAACGGGGAATTATTGAACTAGTATATCGCGATATCCTGGACATCAACGATGTCCTCGTCGACGTGTCGTTCGAGTCACTGCGACGCATCATTCTCTGACCTGTAAATATTGGGTTTTATTTTTTTGCGACATATTATCGTTCGGTTGTGCAAGCGCGATAAGGGCTTCGAAGAATTTTTATACCGTAATACTTCTGCGAATGCTCATTATGATTGCAGAAATAATTCATTAGCGTCTGACGTAGTTCTCGATTAAATGATAAATATATCCATGGGTTAACGCAGCTGGTTAAACTGTTTAAAAGGGCTAGGATCGTGAATGCGGGACCTGAAAAAAATGAAAGAAAGATCTTTTAATAATTGACGATAAAACATTTTCCTTAAGATTCTTATAAAAGAAGTTTTATTTACCGTTTGCGAAAGAGGATTTGGGGGCTTCGGGATCCCAGCTTATCCATAGTTCGCATCCAATAAACGGAATACTTGTTATAGCATAGAGAGTGATTACAGCTATAGTTTGTTTAACGGTATTGATCATTGCCTTAGAAATAAATGAACTTCGATTACGAGAATAATTGCTGATACTTCTAATGTACGTTCTATCGTCGACGGCACCGGACATCTTATTACTTTGCCACACACCAACACAGATTCCAACGTAGGTATATACGAGAACGATGAATGGTAAGAGAAAGACCATTAGACTGTACCTATGTTAAGAATGAACTCTAAAGTTTCTTCCGCGTTTACGTTCTCTTGTAATAATGAGAAGCAAAGTAAATCTTGATTCGAGGGAAATGATAATAGAAGATGAAAGAAAGAAAAAAAGAAAGAAAAGAGTGAAGGAAGGAAGGAAGGAAGGAAGAAATGAGGGAAATACGGAAAGGTAAAAAAGATAAAAGCAAACGGAATATCGCTTACCACGTGACGTATGCTTTTTCACCAAACTTAATGTCAAAAGTTGCCCAGCAGTCCCAAATTCTTGGCATTACTTCTTGATACGAAAACACGAATAACTGGAATTTAATATAACGGTTATAGATATGTGAACGATGTTCGATAAATTCTGTTCTTTTTCATATTTGTTAAGGTATGGTAGATAATAGTAAAAAAAAAAAAAAATTAGGGAAATTCCTTTTCAATCGTAATTTCGATATTTACTTGAGGTATGCAGAGAATCAATGCGAAGGACCAAGCGCAATAAACCATTATCCTAGATTTTCTCGATGTAACGCTGCAATAACTGAGGGGATGACAAATTGCGTGATATCTGTCGATCGCCGTTGCTGTCAGAATGTAAGAGCTCAAATAAAGGCCGAATGGTTGAAAGAATTTCACCAACTTACAGAGCACCAGCCCACCCTGAAATCTATTTCATTTTATATCCACTTCAATTATCATTATTATTGTCGTTTAGATGACGTATCATAGAATCTAACGAGATTCAAAGATCAAAGATTATTACCTAAAAGTTATATCCCAAGCGAGCTGAGGTAGGACGTCGAGCAGACCTGTCAACAAATCCGCTATACTAAGATTCATAATGAAGAAATACATCCTACTGAGTTTTTTATGGGCACGATATCTTCTTAAATATAAAGACAACAATACCAAACTATTTCCAAAGATAGTGAAAATTAATATATTCGCTAATAGTACTATTTCCCATTTAGCAAGGTTCTCGTCTCTGATATCTTCTTCTTCGTTAGCAGCTGTAAACGACGAATTCGTTGTCTCGTTCATTTTGTTATATTTTTTTTCAGACACAGGATAATATGTTGAATCGAGTTTTTTCTTTACGAACCACCACTGCGCTATTTCGAATAAGTTTTTGCTACGATCGCGAACTTACGCATACCGTGTGAACAAAAGTGTGACTGAAAACTAATTGAATATTTATATCAACTTCCGTTCTAAGTAGATATAACCTTGTTGGTATAATACACATATATCCAAGTATTTGTGAAATCTTCTTTTCTTAAAATGAAGGAGGAGAAGAATCACACTCGTTTTCGCGTTCGAATTTATGAATATTTTTCGCGAACTGGTCGATGCATCCTTTACAGTCGACTTTTAAAAAAGTTGTCCACTTCTAAAAACGAAAAAACCTCAAGCAAACCAAGAACTAGTATCGTATCTACTTTTCGAACAAGTTTACGAGTCATTTCAAAAAGAAGTTTCGAGAACTTTTAACGAAAACATCGCACGATGTGTCGTCGTGTGGACACCGATTTCTCAAATGCGAAGTCATCTTGTTCCTTCTTTTTATCTTTTTCTTTTTTCTACTTTTTGTCTCTGTAACGCGTACGAGTAACTTCGTCGATAAATGAATTATGATCTCATGTTATTCTCTCCAGCGATGCATTACTAAATGATTTATTAATTCTATTCGCTTGTGGGGAGTTACGTTCTTTTAATACGTCGAAGTGTCAAGGATCAATGGGAGGATCACGGTTGAAGTGACCAATGTTATTTCTTGTTAAATAAAAGTGTTACTTCTATTTCCTCATGTTTCACTATTATTGGCCTAAACACTAGTTTAGATATTCGCGACAATCATATATTTGTGTCATCCCTTTATCATGGTACTCAACGATAATATGACATTTTTTGTTAATGATTTCAAAATATTCGGAAATGATAGTAAAGCCATTAATCTTATGTTTTATTTTTTTAAAACCATTTGTATATATTAAATGAAATATCACATTTTTACCGTACAATTTCAAAGTCAATGAAAATGCAAATGATTCAACCTTTGTACGCGTGCACACTCACATATATATATGCATATGTACATTTATTTAAAAAAATATTCATAAAGCTATTACAATGAAAGAAACAATCATCTAGTTTGCATCTTTCGATCCGTTATGTCAGCAATCGACGAGATTTCGTTTTTTATTCTTTTTCTCGTTAACTACTCGATCAGAAGACCTTGGTCAAAACTCGAGTTAAAATGACTTGATCGTTTTTACTCGATCGTGGACTTCGATTCATTACGGAATTCGTTCTATTTGGAAAAAGAAGTTTTTTTTTTTTCTTTAACTAATATAAGATTTCGCACACGCGGGAAGGATCATTTGATTAAGATCGACCTTTTTTTCTTGAAAAAATTTCAATACAAATGAAATGATTTGTTATTGTTAATCTTCTTTTTTTTTTTTTATTCCTTTTATATTTTTACGACCAATTTCGCGATCTTTTTCTTTTTACATGTTAGAAAAAGGTACATAAACCAATCATATAGATTATCTTTTAAATACATCATTTACAATCGTAAAGTAATAGATAATATAGTGTGATTAATAAATTAAAACTACACTAATAAAAGTCAAGTGTATCGTTCAGGATACAATTTTATTCGATCAACATATATAAACTCGTTGATATTCATCGGCTCGTTTAGAATTGCTAACTAAGTAGGAACAATTAAATAGGCGTGTTCTTCTTCGTTAGGTCAAGTTGTCATATAAGTGGAAAAATTATGAGGTATCTCAACTTACATATATTTGTTACTTTTTTCTTTAACAAATTGCAAATGAAGTGTAATAAAATATCTAATTGTGAGATAAAAAAGATGATTTATTTTTATTTTTTATTATATATTTTTTTTATTTCAATTTTATTAACGTATGTTAACAACTTTTATTAACATATGTATTTTATAAATAAATTAAAACAAAACAAAAAAATAATGTTATATGCAAATATCCGATTTTAAAATAATTTATAAACAAAATTAGAACAGAAATGCGAAATGAAAACGGACTATTTAATTATCCGATACCACTAGGAATAATTCTATTTCAAAATATTGTCTGTTGTTATGAATGCAGGACTGACATCTACGGTGAATAAAATTTAAGCGTTACTTATTTCTCTCTTCTTCTTCATTTTCCATAATTGCAGCAGGTACGTCACGATTTTTTTTTTGCACTCATTCCTGACGCGTATTAATTTGTGTCTGATAAACTTTTTCTTTCTCTTTTTATTTTCACAAGTAAAAATACATTGACGTAATATCTGCTAATCTTAGGGGCCAAGGAATTGATGATCTTTTTTGACTTATCCATAATTGAGGATAATGTTTATTTAATCATTGCCGTATAGAAAATCATCTAATTGAATTTATAAATAATAATTGAAATAATAATAGAATTATCTTCTACCAGTATTATTAACTGCAAATTATTTTGTATGAAATTTAAAAAAGACTGTGCAGTTAATCTTTCAAAAAAAAATGAACTTTGAATATGTTATTGTTAGATATTCAAATAAATATCGACATTGTTTTCCTATGTTGAGTTCGATGAAATACCAGCCTGTCTGTGTTTTTGTTATAATTTTTTAATGAAGTTTTTAAAAGTCCACGTTTATATAACATTGTTTCCTTATTTTTACTTATATAATGTGCTGGTCAAATGTTGCGGAATAAAACTGGGACACCTATTATGTAAGAAAACGTAGATAAGAATAGATAAAAGATTTTCAAGAAATAATCGGGGATTGTTTTATAAAAATAGAATTTTTAAAAGTTCTATATCCAGTCAGGAAAGAAAGAGAGGAATTTTATTATTTATAATCAATATATTAATATTTCTTTCATATTATTTCAATATGTATGTAGGCATTTTCTGAACGTATCTATTTCATTGATTTTTCTCATCTCTTATAAATACATAATGAAAGAATTCGATTTCGAGAGAAAGAGACGAGAAGGTCGTATGTATTCGTTCGTGTGTTTGAGAGAGAAAGAGAGAGAAAGAAAAAAGAATGAGAATAAAAGAAGCGCATTATATTATAGTAGGCACACATATGTGTGTTTGTGAACTATGCGAATAAAATAGTCAGATTTGCTAGCGATCTAAATTTTCGGATTTGGCAGGTCACCGAATAGCGATGCATTTATATGAATACAAATGTAACAATGTAGAATAAAAGGGAGATGGGTTTGTTGCCAAGTATTTCGATGACCGTTCGTGTGGTCCGTCAGCTGGAAGTAGCGTTATTATCGATGTTATTCGCGCAGCATAAGGAGGAAGAAATTGAAGAGTATTCGATCTATAAATGTACACATATGCAATAACATTATATATATACATATATATATTTATATAAAGGAGGAATAGTATAGGATGAACGAACGTGTTTGGCGGTTCGCCGCAATTTTCCCTTAGGCAATCGAAAGTTTCCGTTTGGCTCCATAAGTCACTTTATATCACCGTCACATTAGTTCTTCCTCTTTTAGTCCTTCGTGCCGCAGGTCGTGCAATATCTTTGCGTTTTCTCTGTCCTCGAGCGGTAACACGGTGTCTTCTGCTTTTCGCAGGCGTAGCAAGTAAAGACGTTTATCATTGTCGACATCGTTCTTCGGCGTCGGCCTGGTTATTACGGCTTATGAGAACTACCGAGATAGAAAGAGAAAGAGAGATAGAGATAGAGAGAAAGAGAAAGAGAAAGATACCGAAAAAAAAGAGAAAAGAAAACGAGAGAGAGAGAGGGGTTGAGCACAAAGGTCGATATAAAAGGGAGAAAGTGATGACCCCGCGTTGGAGGAAAAGCTTCATAAAGTAAATTACTATGTGGCACACGTATATCTTACGAGGATTAAGTACAGACTAGGGCGCAGGGCTGCGGGGATAAGCCAAATCACGACGTTTCTCTTCTTTTTCCCTTGTAACGGCAACGATAAAGTTAAGGAAAGTAAAGTTAGAACGCGAGTCTCTTCCAGAGACGATACATTTGCGAAAAAGTCTACGTTGAATTTGTTTTCTTTGCATCGCGATACAAGGACGAATTTTCTATATTTATTTTTGATTCTTTCTCTTTCTCTTGTTCTCTTTATTTCTAATGCCAATTTTCTCAATAACATACAACTCGACGAATATTTTTATATTTAATGAAGTATCTCAAGCGAATCGCGAGTAACGGCTTAAGCATTTAATAAGACATAATTAATCGCAAACACGAGGGGGAGGAGGGATTGAGATGAAAAGGGTGGAATAAGGAGAGGAAGGCAAGCGAGGGTAAATGTTGACTGATAAAGGAACAAATTGAGATAGGACGGGGGTATTGTGTGCAGTAGGTATTAAAACGGGTCTCTCCTAGCTCGTTCGTATTCTGTCAAGGGGGATTTTCACTGTTCTCACGACTCACTTCAACTTTTCTCTTCGAGAACTTTTCTTCATTTCTTACTAACACCAAATTCTAGCGCGTGGTAATCCTTGAAAATAAGTAAAGCGTATTTCGTTTATCCGTTGTTACCGACCAATCCTGTTAGAACCGTGTTGCTTTTACCTCACCTAACGAAAATTCTTTCCCTTGTAAAACGAATGTCGCAAAGGACCGTACTACGAATCTTTAGCGAGAAAAGTATGGCTTTTCTTTTTATTTCTTTTTCTTCTTTTTTATATTTCAACTTCTCTATTGGCGATTTTTCTCGTTTCCATTTTCCTTCTTCTTCTTCTTCTTGCTTTCCTCCTTGAGTTTAATCCAGCCGAGATATTTGTTTCCAAATTATCCTTTATGTTATTCGTTCATAGCATTCTACAGTATTTTCTTTGTTTTTCATTTTATAGTCAGTCCGTTGCATCTTTGCCTTTTGTGTAATACGTTTTCTAACACAATTTTCAAAAGAAACTCGCAAGAGAATAAAAAAAGAATAAAAAATCAATCTTTTTATAGAACGTCTTTTATCGTTGACCTCGATAGACGAAAGGTTTTGTTTAGGAAGTAAGCAAGGGATTTGTTTTTGGCTTCACACGCTTCAAGAGTCTAACTCAATGCCCGTCGAAGTCAAATTCGAAATGAACAACACAAATTTATCCGGGAAACAAGCTAATGGAATTAATTAGAACGATCGTGATGTATTTCACTAAAAGCTCTCTTCTTCTCTTCTGTTTTACCTCAAAGATTTTGTCCCTTATTTCGTTGAGATATACTACTTTCCGTTGCTATTATTTGTCGAATGATAATTCAAGACATTAAACGAGTGAGTATTGTTTTGCGATATTTATTTATACGAACAACGATATGATAATTAATCTTATAGAAAAATGATTTATTTCAAAAGTTATTATTATTTTTCTATCGAAATTTATGAATAAATGCTTCGCGATCGAAAAGAAATGGAATTCACAATGGCTTCCCTTTGTCGTTAGCGAGATTCACACTGTATGGAATAGTATGCCGAAAGATGAATTAACATCCCGGTGATGGAAAATGCGCGAGAAATTACTGGACGGGAGAATGGGAGGAGTGTTCCACGTAAAAGAGGTGAGTGTAAAAAGGGTCTCACGAGGAAGAAAACGAAGGTGTAATTTCGCGCTCGGCAGAACTGCGAGTTATCCTTCTCTTTCCTTTTCTGTCGCAGTGCACCCTTCTCCTTTCCCCCCCTCTCTCTCTCTTTCTTTCTTTCTTTCTCTTTTTTTTTCTTTTATCCTTCTCCATCTTTTTCTCTTTCCCTCCTCCTCGTTTACAACAAAAAGTAAATGGCAATCGTATAATTTCATTCGTTAAAGTATTTTCCCATTTTTCGTTGTACGACTCGTTCTCAAAGAAATATCATTTGCATAGTCACGCTATTGCCATTCAATATTGCCGAGACACAAGTTCGAGACACTGTCAAACCAGGGATCGATCTTATCGATGTGCATTAATCACGCGCGCGTACGCGTATCGAGTGCCGCCCGTAAGATTTATGCGAATCATCGACTCCGAGCGTCAATTAGCCAAAGACATTGGCATAGTTGTTTGCAAATTTCGCTGGGACGGAGACTGGGACGGGGGAGGAAGGGGTCGGCGAGAGGGTTTTTCGGTATTGTGTTTAACGTTAAAAAGCATACTTGTGAATTTTAATTCGTTCAGTTACTTGCCTTAACCTTTACATTTTCTTCTTTCCTCTTGCTCCTCCTCCTCCTTCTCCTCCTCCACCATTCGTCCTCATCCAGCATCACCAACTCTGAGGTATCGTGCCGCTTTGCACTATGTCTTTCAACGAGTTTGAATGGCCCTCAGCAGAAAAGTACGTCTGTAATGGGCGTCCTCTGTTCTCGTTAACGGTGCGATAGGCAAAGCATGGAAGAGCACTCGCGCGCCCGCCACCAAGCGCAACGGAGGAAACTTACCTATAACTTCCGGCCGTGACTCGAAATCTTGTTAAATAATTTGTTCCCTTTTGTATACGGTTTTCTCTAGCGCTTTTCCCCCTATCTTTCCTTTGTTTCAACAGAGACTGAACGTTTACGATAAAGTCCTTTTAATATGTCTACCCCAAATGGCCGAATGTTTCTTTGATAATATTTCCACTTTCAGTGTATTTTCATTTTATTTCTATTTAAATCGCTATCTTCTTTACATCCGCTAAATATGTTCTTTACCACGCGAAATCCTAAATCTCGTTTTAATTTATCCTATCTCTGTTCTTATTGTTATTAATATTATAATGATATTTTTATTCAAAGTTAGTCGAAATGAGATGATCTATATTTCGACCAGAACGCGATAGATAGATAGATAGATAGATAATCTAACAGTGTAAATTGAAATCTATTTGATGGGAAGGTACTCACAACATTACGAGACGTTCGATAACGTTTAGATTTAGTCCGGAGATATCCGTTATGGTTGGTCAGGATTGATATCGTTGGGATGTTATCGTTAACGATAATCTCGTGTAAGTTTAAGTGCAAACGAAAACTCGTTATTACATAGAACACAATTTTCTATAAATTGTTGCACGAACATTAGGTGATCCCACTCAAATGATTTCCTCTTTATCATTCATATATATATATATATATATTAGGGTGAATCAAAAGTTCGTGCGTTTATTATGTTGAAGTTTCACTTTGAAACTGCATAATGGATTGTTTTTGTAAAATTTACTGTAGTGATTGGTTCATCCTAATATTAATTGATAGTTGTTAGGAATTCGAGGTTGATCGATTCGATTTTGTCAAACAAACCAAACTATCGATGTTGTGTTGAGGGTGGAAAAAGAAAAAGAAAAAATAAAAAAAATTAAAAAAATTAAAAGAGAAGAAAAAAAAGACCAAACAAAATTCCCACGTTTCCGCATATAAATGCGAATGCGTGCACGCAGAGAGAGAGAGAAAGAGAAACATACATACATATATAGAACTAGCGAGACGTAACGAGAAACAATGGGCGGAGTATTCGGTTCTCGCGTCTCGGTTTTCTACAGAACGATTTATGTCGCTATAGAGCTTGTTTGTCGTTAGCATCGTTCTCTCGTCTCTATCGACAGGACAGCAAGCCTGCAGGCTATTTGTGTTATAGCTTCACCGGTATATCCATTAGTAACTCTATACTTAAATGTAGTCCTGTAGTTTGGGCTACCGTGTTCACCAAGCGAGCAAGCAAGCAAGCAAGCAGTCGAGAGAGAAAGAGTGGGTGGGAGAGAGAGGGAAGGAGGGAAAACTTGTTTACATACACTTTTACCATACCGTACAAACTACAAAATTCGAAATCGGTAAAAGAATAGATCGATTACATATTTTTTATCTCGTTGATTAACCTTACACGGTACTTTCTATGTTAAACAAATGATTTTTATTTTTATTTTTTTTTTTTTTCATTCCATTTGTATACTTTTGAAAGTAAACTTTTTCAGCGATGGTAACGATAAAATTTTATGATATGACACGAAATTAGAAGGAAGCTTAGACGTAGAGAGGGAAAGAGCGAGATAGAACTTACAGTTAAACAAGATTATGAATGGTTTTTGTGTTAATTGTACGTGCTCGCGTGTGTGGGTGTGTGTGTATTAAAAATTATATACATCTATTAATGTATTTGGAATATTAAATAATTTTGATCTGATATTTTATTAGATAAAAATAAGAAACTCAAAGTGTGTCATCATTGAACAGGAACGTTGAAACAATAAAAAATCCTAAATATTTGTAGAATAATATATAAAATAATAAATAATAAATAATAAATAATAAATAATAAATAAAAGAAATTTTAATTGACTTTCGTAGAGCACAACGTGCCAGTTTAACGGTGGATTTCGAAGAGGACGGTGCACCGAATTTATACTCCCTGCATTTACACTGCTATATATATTTCCTTCGATTAATTAACAATCAATTAAGGTAAATCGAACACTCTAATCTATTCTACTAATTATTTAGGTTTGTTTCAACGTTCCTCTCTCTGCTCAGTAGTGATTTCGAGTGGACAACTTTTTACCTAAATTAAATGTTAGATCGAAATTGTTTAGTATTTCATTGTTTGTATTAATAGATATGTTATTTTTAAACAAATGTATTTTGTATTATTTATTCAATCGGTATTAAATTGATTCTAATACTAAAAAATATTTAAATAACAGTAATAACAAAAGGTAATCAATTTTTAGACACGAAGAAATTGAGTATTCATTTTGTTATATCAACATGTACGGGCACTTTCTGTAAATTATTTTCGTATATGCTTAGTTCACTTGTTATAAATAATCCCTTGAAATTTAAATTCATTAAATATGTAATTAACCCTTTGCACTCCGAATTTTGTGTTTTATTTGAAATTTATTTTAATTAATAAATAAGGCAATTTAAATAAATAAAGGAAGAAACAAAATTTCACTTAAATACTAATTTTATTCACACTATTCTATGATATCTCTTGAAATAATTTCTAGGATGCAATCCTGGTTTTATTTCGCACGTTTCACAAAAAAAGTGGTTTCTCTTCTTACTCCAGATATTTTTCTATTTGAGCAAACTGCACAATCCTTGTATTTTCCTTCGAAATGTACGAAAATGAAATGAGATTTTCCATTTAAAAGATCGTGTTTATCATATGTTCCAGATCTTCCATATCTATTGATTTGGATATGAAATAATGTCGAATGGGAGCATCTGAGATAAAAACTGATGTCGAGTCACACTCGACAGAGGAGTGCAAAGGGTTAAGACATACTAATGTATTTATTTCGAAATTTTCTTCATTCTAAATACACTATATCAATAGTTTTCAAGGAAAAAATCTAATAAGCTTAACGGTGTACAATTTTAAGAGACATTCACTGTATACATGAATCAATTAATTATTTTCCACATGATAATACAAGTTTCACTTCTATTGCATGCAGAGCAACGTACATACATTTTTCGTAATATGTATTTTATTAACCGTGGTTGGCGAAATGTAATCAAGAGAGAGATAGAGAGAGAGGAAAAAATAATAAAGAAGCGTTTTTTTTTTCTCGTTCACGCTATGATCATACGTATACATATATAAAATAACGAGTTAAGTTGGTATATTTAAGCATTAGTTGGCATGTAAGAGAAAAGATAAATTTAGAAAATCATTTTCGATATCGCCTCATTCAACGTGTTCCCTAGTCGAACAAGCAAATTTGCTAAGTTCTGTGTTTGAGAAACGATCTACGTGGTTCTCGTTCTATATTCTTTTCACTCTTTCATTGGAAATTATAACGAGAGAAAGAAAGAGAAAGAACGAGAGAGAGAGAAGGAGAGAGAGAGAGAGAGTAACTATCTCGAAAAGCAATTTTCACGTACAAACGTCGTCGAAATCGCTTTTCATTCTCGGTGGACGATGGATTTATGAAATTCGTTTCCTTCCTAGCTGCTGTTGTTGGTAGTGGTGGTGGTGGTGATGATGGTGATGGTGGTACTGGTGCTGCGTTGTCCTCGTCCTCGTCATCCTCGGTTTATGACACATAACGGATATTTTAGCACGCGCGATCTTTCGAAAGAAAGAAAGTTGAGAAAGGTTCGATAATCTGATCACGTCCGATCACGAAAGGAAAAGAATTCTATTGGAAACTTTTTCTTCTCCTTTCCTATCGTAACTGGCCGGCACGCTTCCGAGTCTCGGTAGGTAGACTCTCATGACGGCCATTAATTGCTTCATTCTTCTCGGTTGGCATGCTACCGGTCTTGAATTTCCTAGTACACCGTCTACGAACATTGGAAATGTTCGAAATGTGTTTTATATTTTTGTTTGTTTCTTTTTATATTTCTTTTTATTTTCGATACAGCAACGGGGATGGAAAGGGGCGGGGTAAAAGAGGAGAAAAAAATACAGGGATCGTTGAAAACAGTCTTGTGTATAGATTCGCCGTTCGGATTCGTCGATTTCGTTGATTGACCGAGAAAAATGACGCACTCGGTAGGAAAATCGGGACAGGGGGGTGGGGAGGAGTAAATCTATGGGATGAAATAAGTTCTCGTCACTCGCGACTAGAGTTTCCAACGAGTAGGGGAAACGTTTGAAAAATATTATACGCAGAGTGGTATAGTGGTTAAAGAATGAACAACGAATTTTTGAGAATTTATGTATTATATACACAGTTTGTTTCAGTTACAAGAATTATATTTTATATGTGTACATAGAGAGTATGATTGAATATTCATTTTGACTCGATCAAGTGATTCTACTACCGATTCCAGTCAATTCGGGGTTTTGTTCGCGTTACATAAATCGCGTTGAATCGTTCACGTTTGTATTACGAGCGTTGATCCTTCGAGCACGCGCTATAATGATCCTGACCGAAGGGAACTTGACACGGAAATCACATCGAGCCCTTGTAAATTCGACCGCAATATATTCGTGGGCAACGTTTCATCGGTCGTACGTATGTTCGAGTACGAGAGTGTTGTACAGCTTAGAGATTCGTTATTATTCTCTCTCTCTCTCTCTCTCTTTTATTACGATGGGTTTGGTATTTAACGAACAATCGTGTTAATTAATAAAACATTTCCATTTGTTAAAAACAACGTCAACGTCGTGCTTCTTTCCAAGTTGAAATTGAGTAGGTATACATAATCATATAATGTTTAAATGCGAACGCGTTTAGATATTCGTGGTAAACAAGTCAATGTTTGATAGAACAAATTATATTTTTCCGTTTCTTTTTCCTTCTTCTTTATCATTTGTTGCATTATGACTCCTTTATAAATTATATTTCCATTCGTAAATAGAAAACGTAAATAAATCCTCTAAAGAAAGATCGTTGAGTGTTATTTACGAAGTAGTTTAAGTATACGTTTCGAGGTGCACGCAAATTGCTATTGTTTTTCTTTAGAAATTATTTTAAATGCTGTTTATTACTTTGGTAGATGACACAAGTGTGCGCACACACTCGCGCGCAGCAACAAATTGCCGGTTAAAAAGTGTTTCTTCTCAGGTGTATACGAAGATGTATAAATATGATTTAAAGGATTCGTCATTTGCCGTAGTAAATATTAAAAGAGAAAGGAGATATATTAAAGTGAGCGAGTCGAGATGAAGCGTAACTACCTCTCTAATTTTCGTTCCTTTTATCAATTCACACTTTTCGCACGTAGTGGATGTACGCGAGAGAGAGAGAGAGAAAAAGAGAGAGAAAGAGCCGAGGAGGAGGTATCGTAGCAGAAAATCCATGCATTACTTATTCACATTTAAACTGTGCAGAAAGCATTACATTTTCAAACAAACAACCTCACACATCGTTTGCACCTCGTTTGCACTGCGTGGATCTGGTTTTATGAGAATTTCCGTAATGGCGACGTAGCAATTAGAACTTATTTTGCGAAGTGCCGAGTTCTTTCTCTTCCTTTTTTTTTCTTTTTTTTCTCTCTCTCCTATATACAAAAAATACGAATGAGAAGTGTATAGCATGTACGCTAAAACCAGTATTTGCTCCTTTTTTTTTTTTTTTATTCATTGATACTATGAAGCACAGGTTGTACAACGTAGCGTATTTATGTATGTATATTGTATATGTTAGTATGGTTTTCTTCGTGGTTCTCGAGACGACGATCCTTAAAATTTATGGCTTTCTCGCTCGAGATGTCTCCTTGTTAAAGTCATTAGCGGCGACTCATGAAATGAGGGGAAATTGGTTGGAAAATCTATTTCACTTTCATCGGTGTGCGCTTGTTACACGCAAAGGATAGTTAGGAGAAAAAAGTAACCGAGCGAGCGAGTGTCTCTCTCTTTTTGGTCGCATGATGTCGGTTTCACGATTCTCTAGCATGAGGTTTCTGAAATTGAAAAAGATCTTAACCTGACACCTTTCACAAATCCCTGTACTACATTCGCTCTCGTGATATACGGTTTCCTCGAAAATATGAACGAGGAGAGGGTAGTAATATGTCTGTGAAGTTTCTCTCTTTCGTAGGAGAGATGATTTACTTTAGTAAAAATGTGCTACGCTTCAACGAGTCTGTGTTTATATTATGTACCAACCAGCAGTAGGAAAAAAAGGTGTTCTTTGCATTCGTTTAGGAAAGTAAGACTAGCGTTTGCCGAGCATTTACGATAGATCGCGTTTTGTTTAAACGGATTTGGAAGTTCTCTTTGTCCTTTTTCTTTTTTTTTTTTTTTTTTTAAACCAAGAAAGAAAGAGGTTTTGCCATCAAACGGTTTTTTCTTCCGTCGTCTCGCGAAAAAAGAGAAATAGAAAAATGAAAACTGCTTTCCTTCGCTTATTCCCTCCCACGTGTTTGCTATTTGCAAAATATTTCTACCAGGAGGATCGTAGTATTTTTTTCTTTTTTTTCAGACCATTTTTCTCGGTTTTAAATTGGTTTGTTTTTTTCTTGATTTTTTTTTCACGATTATTCGTCGCTCGTGTAAGTGTATTTCATAAATCGATTGAAACTTTAGGTCAACTTGGCAGATGCACAAAAATTTGTTTGAACTTTAGTTACTCCGGTTAACAAAGAACGTATCACCAAAATCCTCTCTTTATAGTCGTTACCCCGACGATGGAAAAGAGAAAAGCGACGAGCGATAGTACGGAATGAAAATAAAAGAGGGATGACGCTCGAACGTCCGTGATTAATCTATTCGTCTGTCACTCTCGTTAATCCTTCGCTATCCACTATTTTCTACTCTTGTTTATCATCCTGCGGCCGCTCTTCTATTCTCAAAAAAGGACACTCGGAAAAATATTCTACCTATGTTCCGACAACATTGTTACTTTTATCTTGAAAAATGTGTACCTATGAAACTATAGTTGAGTATCTGTTTCGAGAATACGCGAATTGAAAATTTAATTAATATATATTATATTTTTTAAGATTATTTATATTTCTCGTTTGATTTAATGTGATTTTGTTGATAGGATAAATCGATATTATTACGTTGCATACTGGACACGTGTTGACCTTTAATCATCGATCATTTGTTCAATAATTCCGGTGTCTTCGCTGCGGAGCCAAGTTATGTTTAAAATGCTATGTATCAGGGAGTTGTGTTGGTAGCATTAAAAGTTAATATTTTTTATCGTTGATTGTTTGCACGTTATTTTTCAAATATCTTCTACTGAGTTATTAAATATTATTATTATTATTATTATTAATAATATATTAATTTTAAATATTATGTGCACGGTGTTCCGAGCTTAGATGGTCCAACCATGAGGAATTAATCTACGTTTAAAAAGAAGAAAAACATGTTTTATAAAGTTTGTCAGGTAACATTTTGTTAGAGAGTTATGAACGAATCTTCATACATGTTATATTCACACGTGAAATGAGTAATTACGTATTTTCCATTAGAGCACACAGAAGGTTGACTCCGTTTACCGGGTCTACGTATACTTTATACTTTTTATCACGTAGTAACGTGTCATTTTCCTATCATTAATAAATAGTTATATATGATATATGATGTGTTCCTAAAACAACATAGTTCGTAAGAATTTTCCGTAATCTCAATGACTGCGTTTATAATATTTTTTGCATTAGTTTTTTCCCGTGATATAATTTTTCTAGCATTAATATTATTTTGGAGAACTTTTCGTAAGTAAAAAAAAAAAAAAAAATGAGCTGCAAGAGTTGCGTCACGGTTGCATATACAAATATAAAATAAGTTCGCGTAACTCTGTAACGAAATGTTTTTCCTGACAAACTTTATCGAACATTTTGTTCTTTTGTTCGGATGTAGGTTAAGCAATTTGGCCGCTTAAATTTTCAACACCCTATAAATAAAATATATTAATATTAGGAAAAAACTTTCAACTTATTTTAAAGTAGGAAAGAAATAAAATTGTGTCATATTTTAAATGAAATTTATTAAACCAAACGTGTGTGGCTTTCTGTTCGACTACTTTTAGACATATTTTTTTTCTTGGTAAAACCATAATCGAGGTTTTTTCTTCCAGTTATTAATGGACCGAACGAGATGCATCTTTCATGTCAAAATGTTCAGATTAAAAATACTCGAACTAGTTTTATACCACACGTACTAATTTTGCGTCATCTCCATAAAGATCACAAATTTTTGTTTACCAATCTGAGTTGCATTTTGCCTTTCTTTTTTTTCTTTTTTGTAAACAAATTTTGCAACTTATCGAATTCCTTCTTCATTTTCACTTATTTTCACATACAAAAAAATTCATATTATATTATTTTTTAATGTAATTTACTACCCCTAATTTTTCAATGAATAAAATATTTTTCATATTGATTATCAACTCGAATGAATCAATATTCATTGATTGATTTGTATTAATAGATTAATATTTGTTTGATTCTTTTGTAATCCTAAAAATGAGGAATCGGCCTATGAAGGGTTAAAAAAAGGGTTAAAATGATCCTCTCGGGAACAATACGAATAAACTTATTCCCTGAATTCGATATTACGTAAATTATTGTGGAACAAAAAATCATATTTCAATTTAGTCAAAGTTCAAAATAGGATTTATGCAAATGTATTATGAATAAGATTAGATGGATAACTTTTAAAATGGAGGTTTACGAAAATAAGGGGAATTATTTTGGAGGTTGACATTCTCTTAAGTTCCTTCGGTCCAGTGAGTATCGACGAAGACAGATTCGGTAACGCCTAAGCTAACGGTAATCGATCGGGTCGAAACAGTGATTAGCGTGTAATCGAATAAGGCCGAGCGATCGTCGATTAGCGATAACCGATAGCCATCCCGCTTAGGTAACCGATAAATTGCTACACACTCTCCTGATTCCTGTCGCCCTTGGCTACAGGAAATATGTGTGTACATATACACGTCGGACAAATATATACACGTATACTTACTTACATACATACACGTATTTTAACGATGTACAGGTTCATTTCAAAACTGCCACTATTTCTTTAGGATTCTCTAATCTTTCGTGTCATTCGATATATTTCATGTAAATAGATTGACTTCCGATTGATGTCGAGAATATTGTATCAACGATTAATAATAATGTTTTATATAATTGGAAATAATTTACAATGATATTCATTTAATCACAAAGTATTGTTTCTTTAATGTTTCGTTTAAATGACACCGAGAGAGGAAAGGTATAAAATATAATATAGAAGTTTTAAAAATAAATAAAAGATTAAAAGAGAGAAGAAACAGAAAAGAGAAAAAAGGAAAGTAGGTTAAGAGGATAGAGGTTGGGTAAAAGAAATATGAAAATAAGGATTGAAAGATACTTAGAGGAGAAGAAAGATTATATAGAAACAGTGTATCGAACGAGTGAGGATAGTTATCGTATAATATTATAGTAGTCGAGAATACATAAGAGGATAGGCTTAATAATATATGCGTTTCAAATCTTTCGTTAATATTTATGAATAGAAATATTGTATTTCGTATAATAAAAGATTACTTTTTGAAATTTTTCTCAAGGACTCGATAAAGTGTCGAAACTCGACGAGTCGTTAAAAGTCGAAAGGTATTGGTCGATAAATACGCGAGAACAAACTTGGAACATTTAATTCGATGGTTGAAAAGGAAGATACTTTTTATTGGAATGATTTTATTGGAATCGTGTCACCAGGGTTCACCAATCCTTTTGTCCTGTGGTGGAAAGTTTCGATGTATAGGAACGTTTCCACAAATTTATTTACCGCGCGTTGAAAACGAATAAAGCAACGAGGGAAGCGGTAAAATAAGAGAAAACGATAGGTACCATAAGAAATACGAGAGAAATCCACTCTTACGAGTTCTTACTCCATTCTGTCTTAACTGGAAGCACGTAAGAGTGGGCTACGGAGTCTTTCTTTGAACGTTTTAGCAAAAGGTCGAAGGAAAAAGGAAGGAGAGAGAGAGACTTAGCAGAAAGAAGTTTGTATTCTTTCTTCAATTCTTTTCTCTCGAGATACTTTATTGATGTAAGGTTAATCGTTGACGATTTTTACTTTTCATGTTTTCTACTCGTTTATACAAACATACGCATTTAAATTCTTTCTTATTTCTTTTATTTTTTATTTTCTTTCATACGAATCCTTCCAAAGGATCGCAATCGTTTACATAACGTTCGCGTAAAGAAGAAAAAGAAGAAAAAGAAAATACCAATTTATATAAATGCACTTATAAATCGATCCAATAAAAGAATAAACAGTAATAGGTAAAACGTTTGAAATTGGTTCGCAAACTTGTTTCGCTAACAACAAATACGTCTTATTATAAGGATTTGTTATTTCGATGGTTTTATTATGAAATTGTCGGTGTGCTTATTGTTAGACTTATTGTTATATTTGATAGGTGGAAAATCGTCGTCTTGCGATTTGAAATTCGACGATGCAAGAGACCATTGACCGCATGAGATACTACTCACACTCTCTGTTTCTCCGACAACGATGCAGCTGCGACGTTATCTTCCAGTAGCCGAAGGAGTCTTGTTTTCGAGCTATTATTACTCAATGCTGGTTTCTCTACGAGAGAAAGAGAAAGATGTAAGGAGATAAGAGAGATAGAGAGAGAGAGAGATAGAAAGACACGATCTTTGCTAGTCGGAGTAACTTTCGAGTTTCCTGGAGTCTCTTGGAGAAACATTTCTCACAATCGAGAACAATGGAACGGAACTTTGATAAACACCGGATTTCGGTATGAAACGATTCTACGGATTTACTTCGTTCCCAATCGTCGATTTCGATTCGATCACCTCTATACCATGAGATATAGTATTTTACTGTCTAAATTCTATCACTTTTATTTATTTCTTTTTTATTTATTTATTTTTTTATTTTTTTTTTTTTATCGCGTGTATCAATTTGAGCAAAATCTTTTCAAGGCCTCGCGATATTTTCTCGTAGAGATCGTCTTCTTTCGTGATAACCAAGAAAATGCTGTTGCTATCGTATCCATCTTTTCCTTCCTTCCTTCCTTCCTTCTTTCCTTACTTCTTTCTTCTACGATTTACCGAATAAACGAGATTACGGATAACGAGGAGAAGTTGGTAAAAGGTAAAAGAGAAACTAGAGAAAATTTTGCCTTATCAAAAAGACCGAAGACTGTCGATGTTAATGGAAAGAAGCAGAAACGAACATTAAGAAATCGGAGATGTTTTTTTTTCCTTTATACTGTTCTTTTACAGTTCTCCATTTAAAAATCCTATCGTAATAAACACATTTATATCTTTCAAACCCGAGGAGGCCCTACGAAAGCGCTCGCAAGGTCTTTAGATTTAAATTGTAAGTATGCCATTTCTTGACATTTTTTTAATTAAAGGAACGTACAGAGATGATTCATTCGGTTAGCTTTGAGCATTCATTTTCTTAATCTATTAAACGGGAAAGATTTTCGATCGGTTTAAGTGAATGTAAGAAATTTATTTTCGTTTGAAATGAAATGCTTACGTCAGGAGACCTAAAGGAAAATTTTGTATAAATGAAAGAATTTTTAAAATTCTGAGAAATGAAATATATTGTTTTTTTTTTTTCTTTTCTTTTTTCCTTTTATATGGAAGTAAGAATGATATTATTTCTATTATTCTTTTGTCACCGACAGAAACGAAATTTTTACGGCTATTAAATTCGTTATTAATAATTACAAGGTTAGTATTAAGATTCCATTAATTAATCAAACGTTTAACGACAATTTTTTTTATCGACGAGATATCTTATTTCGAAGTTTATTAATTTTTTTGTTTTGTTTACATTTAATTCGTATAAATTTACTTTCGTATATGTTATACAAAAAACCTATTGTTAATTTGATACTATTTTTGTTCTTCTAAAGGATGTATGATTTTCTTTTTGTGCGATAGATTTTTTTAAATTTATATTCTTTTCGTAATTTATAAGTATATTTTATAATAAAACGTTGGAAAATTGAGTAATTAAATCGAGCATAAATTTTAATTATCCGATTCTTGTACGCGGTTGAACGTTCTATCGATCAAAGTTCTCGATGTTGAATGAAATACGTTATTATTTTTGTTCGTCTACTTTGATAATTAATGGATACATTAATTATATAGAAAGCTTCACATCAGCTGATTAATTTTCACGTTACTTGATATCGCATCCTATTAATTGTTGTCATGTTATCCAATCGCGGGTCCAAAGAAATGTTATAATAACATTTTCATTTTCGTCGTTGCAACTGGGGACGAGAAAGCGATATTGAATTTTCATAAAGGGCGTAATTTTATATTAATTCCAAACTAAAATTGACCATTATATTGAAATATAAATGATGTAATTGCCGTCACAGATATCGTTATATAATAATTTATAATTATTTCATATATAACAATTAAATATTACCAAAGAGACAAATTGGCAATGTGATTTACATAACTTCTTATGGGATTAATTAAATTTTCACGTCAGATCAAATATCACGTGTTGATTACTAATCTCGGTTTGAGTACCGTTTAATCGGCAGATCATTCCGCGTCGTGTTTCTATCGTACGATTCTTCTTAAAATCATATTACCTTTGTATAAAGCTTGCGCGTGAAAGCTCATTTATATACGTCAAAATTGTTAGATATTACGGTAATGCAGTACTCTCTTTCTTTCTCACTCTCTTTCTTTCTCTTTCTCTTTCATCGTCTTACACATTGTTTCACTCACATCCGATATACGAGTGAACGAACAACTCGTCGAATGAATCAGCATCTTGCGTTATAATACAATTCGAAATTAATGTTGTGCTTCCGACGCATCCTTGCGCGTTATACTTATTGTTAGTATTATAAATACACCCCTGAACGAGCATTGTTTCTTCGGTGTTTGAAAGTTTCCTGGAAGTTTTCCAAGTAGTTGCTTCTATTCTTCTTACGTCTTACGAATCCGCGATCAAACGTTAATAATTCGTTACACGTTGTTGCATCGAAAAGATGAGATGTAGGAGGAAAGAGATATCGCGGCAGGGGTTGAAAGAGGAGGGAGGAGGATTCGAATAAAGGTAGAGAAAACGAGAATGGGATGACACCGATTTCTATCCCGACACTTGTAATTTTAGCGATCAATCTCAACGTGGAATCCGCGGATCAGTGTTGTTCGAAATCATGGTCAATGCGTGTAGCAAGCTCACCGTAAAGGGCTTTTCCACGATATCGTGGGCCACCGCCACGAGTGATAACGACGGTCGTTAAATCGTTACGGTGACCGATGGCGTATCGATTACTAACATGGCTGGAGTGGTCAGATACTAAAATCCGTAGTAAAAACCACCGAGTTTTGCGGTGATCGTTGCCGGATTGCCGATTTACTTGGCCGATCGACTTTCGCTTCGGTAATTCTTCGTTTACTCACCTCGACTAATAAACTACCCTATTTCACTACGGATCAACGGTGCCGAGTAATTGTTTGAGCTACGCAAACGTTGAGATTAAACCAAAATATGGCTTGGGAGGGGGTGCAGGGAGGAGGGGGACTATCTCTATTGTATATAGAGAAAAAGTAATAATAGTTGTAGAACGAATGTGTGACAAAAAAGAAATAAAGAAGACAAATTTGTGCGCGTTAGACAAAAGCTCGTCCTTTTGAAATATTTCCCTGCACTCGTAGGTACTTAGGTAGGTAGATATCGTTTATGCGTGTGTACATACATATATTCGTTTATACGAAAAGTATCTGTTTTACAGGATTAATGTGATAAATCAAACAATATTCATTGAGAGAGAAAGAAACAAAGAGAGAGACAGAGAAAGAGTGGGAGAAATAGAAAATATGATACTAGGTGCATGAATTTTATGGACAAAATATTTTCTGCGATTAATTGTTTGTGCGCGATTTTATTTACGAAGTTATTTTACGACAAAATAAGACGATAGTCGATGCGAAAGGTTTCGATTATGAATTTACGGTGATGATTGATGGTGCATCGTGGAAATGGTAGTGAAAAGAATGATCGACCAACTGGCTTTTCTATATACCAAAGCGTGAAATGCAGAAAAAAAGTCACGATAAACGTGGCGAGAACAAATCTCCCTTAAGCCGCTTTCTGTCGTCGAACAGGGTCCCTCCTCCTCCTCCCTCTCCCCTTTCCATCCTCCCTTTTCCACCCTCCCTCTCCTGGCCGTTATACTTACGTCGGTTGATCAGTAATCCTTTCCTCGTTCTTTTCTTTACGCGCGATACATAGTAATAAGAATGTAGGATGAGAAGGCTCGATGCGAAGGGACAATTAACTTTATCTATGTTCTCTTCCTGTGTTTAGTTCCTTTTTTTCTGCTTTTTTCTTTCTTTTTCTGCTTTTTTTTCTTTCTTTCTTTTTTTCTTCGCGATCGAAGAGAAAAACCGTTTTATCTCGCCTTCTCATCGTCTACGATAAATCGTCGTTTAAAGAAGAAGACTGGCAATCCGTAAACGTCGTCTTTGTGTAACGACCATTATTACTATAACGATTGAGATTCATATAAATCTACTTTTTTCTTTGTTCCGATCCGAGGATTAAGCCTGAGCTGTGACTTATACCGGTAATTATACTTTAATTTAAACTAACTTAGGTTATTTTATTTAATTACGAACTTTAAATCATCCTCTCTCTATCATTTTTTTTCTTTTTCTTTTTCTTTTTCTTGTTTGTTTTCTTTTTGAAAGAAAGTACGCTTGTGGAAGATCCGTTTTTATTTGCGACATACTTTTAGTTCTCATATGTATGTCAGGTATATTTCGATCACTCGTGGCTCTTTCCATACATTTTTTTCTTTCACATATATATTAAATATTACATATGAGCGATAGATATTATACAGTAGAGCAGTTGCGTGTCTCATAGAGAATTCAGGGAAGTAAGCACGCGAACTGTAACACGGATGAAAATGTTGAAGTGTTAGAGTATGGTTTAGACGGCAGATGAGAGTACACCGAATCTTTCTCACTTTACTCTATACTAAGTTAGGAATTAGTTAACATGACAGGGAACAAGAAAATATTATATTTTGGTCGTAGGTCCAACGTAGAAGCAAGATATGCGCTATTATATTAAAAGAGCTTTGGAAATGGTTATACGCTTCTAACGAGCATCAGAGCAGAGACAGACAGAGTCGTTAAGAGCAACTGAACGTATGTGAAGCCAAAGGTTTCTTTGACGATACGATAATATCAATGTAAGTACGTTAATACACGTTTCATATAATAAAGTATGTTAAATCAAAGCTCTATTATAGTAGCGTATACGTCAGATCTACCTAACAATTCTTATTAATACAAAAATATTTCTATCTCTCTCTCTCTCTCTACATTATTTTTGCCTGGTTTATTTAATATAATAAACATATATAATATATACAAAATTTGTTGCAGTATGCTCTAAAAGAAATGAAGGAAAAAAAGATATAAATAAATTGTAAATATATAATAAAAACGAGTCGCTAGGATAATGATATAGAAAAAGATAAATGATACTTTTAAAATTCAGTATAGCAACGAGACAAAGAATACGGATTTAATTTAGAAAGGATACCGCCCGACGTCCATTAATAAAAACGTTCGCCAAGGGCAAAGGATCGCTAAGGTTTTTCAACTTGTCCCTGGAGTAAGAGGTAGGAATCTTTGCGGCGTTTCTTCGGGTCATAACGAATAGGGAGTGTAATCTTGTAAACGTGCGTCGTACGTCAACGTGATCGTTTTGCATTTCGGCGTAGCTAGAAATGTCGCACGGATGAAGGAGCGGACGTCGAGTCGGATAAAAATCAGAAGCAAGTATGTTGCTCCTGGGAAATAAAGGATGAAAGGAAGAGAGAGAGAGAGAGAGAGATACTTGCTTTGCTCCCGTTTCTGTGGTTCAACCCCTTGCACGACTCCTTCTTCTTACGTTCGCGTGCACGTACGCATGAGAAAGTGTGAGGAAAAAAATAAAAGAATAGAGAAACTAAATGAGAGAGAGTGAGTAAGAGACGGACAGACAGACAGAAATGACAGAAAGCCGGACGGACGGACGGACAGACAGACAGATAGACAGAGAAGAGAGAGAGAGAGAGAGGACGAAAAGAAAAAAATGTTGGATCGTCGTTGCTAGTTTGAAATTTCAAATTCATTTACGCGCAAGCCGCTGCGAGTTTTAATCCGCTTTAATTATGAAAAATCGTCGAGTGCCGACGGTTTTTCCTCCCCCCTTTCCCCTCCCCCTTCATCCCACTCTCCTCTCTCTCTCTCTTTCCACCCTCGTTTCGTCGTCTGACTTTTCTCCAGACATTTTACTTTCTCTCTCTCTCTCTCTCACTCTCTCTCTGTCTCTGTCTCTGTCTCTCTTTTTATCTATCTATTTATCTCTTTCTTTCTTTCTTTCTTTCTTTCTCTTTCCCTTTTTTAATCATCTCCTTTTAACATTTTTTCTCCGAACGTGTATCATCATCAGCTAGCTGGTCCTTTTCGTCAACCGATTCATCGTTTCTCGTTTATATCGCTGTTTTATACGTAATTACGGTGATATTTTACCGACATGAATATTTCGTGGTTTATAAATTTTATTAATTTGAATAAAAGCACGATGATGATGATGATGATGATGATGATGATGATGATGATAATGATAAACGACTATAACGATATTCATACGATATTATCGATCATTTTCTTGCAATCGATCGCAAAAGTATCTTTTTTTTCTGTTATCTTCAAGATTCTTATTGTTTTATTATGTTTATTTTTTTTTGTTTTTTTAATGCAACGTACGCGATATAAATTAGTTAGAATTCATATATATGTACATTTGTAAGAAATAGCGTGCTTGGTTATATTTTACGAGTTCCGACCTACTTCATGTTTCAAGCGGTTTCTAATGAACTTTTTAATCTTCTCTCTGGATGAGAGAACAATTGCATCAGTTCACGTTGCGTTATCATTTAGCAGCTATTTTTATTCAACATTATATTCATATTGTATCTTCGTTGTTTCGCTTCCATTAAAACGGTGGGCCAATCAAACACGTGGTCGATTCGTTGATACAGCAATTTTTCCAATGCTTCTTCTTGCACTTCCCGAAATTCTTCAATTATTTGTTGTGCCTGCCATATGGGGAATTTCATATTTTTCAATGAGTCGAATTTTGTGGAAGATTAATGATCGTTTTAATTATTCGTACGATTAATTTTTTCTATGGTTTCGCGAGATTTTAAAATCACGTATCGAGGTATCGAAATTACTTTTCGTTTAAAATTATTTTGCTTTTAAATGGCGAGAGAAAAAAAATAAAAAAAGAATATTTTATAAAATTGTGTAATCGGTTCGTAATGGATTCATTTGATTTTCACCTTTTTTTGAAGCAAAGATTTCTCCATGTCGTCCTCCCTCGTTGATATTTTATCTTTGAATGGTATCGCTTTGATATAAGGCAAGGATGTGTCCTTTTGATCTAAAGTATGCTTACGATCGATTTCTTTTTCCGGAAATAGAAAAGTTACGGTCTCGTGGAATATTTGGTCGCCCTGTTGCAGGATCTCGCGAATTTTTCTGTCCTTCTCCTGGGCCTCTTGGCGTAATTTTAAAACTGGTGCTCGTTGTCTTTCAAGAACGTCTCTCCTGAGGCCTTTCTTTTCGAGGATAGCTATTTGCATATGTTTCATTTCCATCTCATGCCAATGTTCTTTAGCTTCTTCTATAAATTGCCAAGGTTTCCTTATCTAAAATATTCCAATCGAGATATTATTTTAGTCGATCGAATATCAAAGTATCCATCTAACTAAAATGAAATGATTCTTCGAGAAGAAGAAAGATCAATAGTGACTAATAAACTCGATCATAATATTGATTTCAATCTTCTGTTTCTTTTAAAGAACGCTCAATAGATATGTATATATCGTATACTTTTCTTTTTCTTCTCTCTTCCTCCTCAGCTTTTCTCAATATCTCGTCCATTTCTTCTCGAAGCTTTCTTTCCGTGTCTATACGCTTCTCCTCGGCTTCCTTTTCTTCTAATTTTTTTTTTTTATCGATTCTTTCAAAGTTCCTTTCGTTCCAAGCGTCTTGCCAATCTTTAAATTTAGCTATCTGCTCGGATAAAATAAATTGAACGTTTATATTAGCTTTGTATCGAAATGGAAATCGATAATGAAAGATAAGTAGTCGAAGGTATACTCTATCGACTTGCTGATCGGCATAATTTTGCATCCACGTAATGTCGCTAACGTCGAACGTCAGTAGTGTCGGGGGGGCGGTAAATATTCTTAGGGTACCATTGAAGTCGCATATTCCAACACATTGCGGATCTAATGGCAACTCGTGCGTATAAATACCCGTAATTATTCGACCGGACACGCTTTGCGTAATAATCGGTTCTTGTCCCTTAACGATGAAATCCCAAATTTCTATGGTACCGTCTATTCGTACCAAAACTAGAATCGTCGGTCGGAAGTTGCCCCAGGTGCAACCCGTGTAACTAGACAAAAAGTAAACTTTAGATTTCGTAGTGTAAGTTATGCGAAGTAGTTTCATAGTGCGTCGGGGGGAGAAGGGGGACGAGGGACGAGGGGCGAGGGGAACTTTAGTTTTATATCATAAACATAACGTCGCTTGGAATTCTCGTATTTAGCGCGTGTAACAAGAGCCAACCGAGTTTCGGGCGATGAAGGGATCTTGGACCGAACGGCGCGTGTATTCTACACATATACGTAACGACGTCGAAAGGTGGGGGGGCTGGGAGGAGGGGAAGGGTTGTATCGAAAATAGCTTTCATTAACGAAGCGGCGTTGGTGCTCGTGTTATAACCGTAAGTTATGGCTGTATTGTCATGCAGATCATACCGAAAGTTCGGTTTCTCTACTAGCGAAAACTACATACAAGCGATGCATCCAAAACGAGCGAGGTGCTTGCGTAGCAATACGAAACGCTACCGCGGCAATTACATGCTGTACATTGCAGCAATTTATCGTACGAGCTACTCGTTATTTTTACTACGGATGAAACGCAGCCCATTATGGCACGCATGTATGTTTTATATACGCGTATGAGATACATTATATTCCTATCGTCCCTTCTAGATTTTATATCGACGTTTCTCTTAGACGAGTAATCCGTCTCTAATCGATCAATGACCTAAATCTTCTTTCCTCCTATCGTAATATACATACTATGTGTCTATATCGAGTCAAGCCAACCCATCCATGCGATAATGAATGTGATAACGAACGCGATAACGAACGAGAATGGAGAGGTTTGAGTAGGTGAAGTAAAAAGCGAGGATATTGGATTTTTTCTCGCTTACCTCAGGCTCGATTTTTTCCAAATAATCGGCTCTTCATAGTCATCCCTCCAAATAGCAAAAATGTGTCCGCCCACGGTGGCAACTATTTTTTCGTGATACTCCGATCTCACCATATGCGTAACCGGTCCATCATGTATACGTTTCATCCACTTCCATTGGCATTCTTCGCTGTTACCCGTCAAATTGGCATCGAAACCCTCCCAAGTAACAAGTCCGACATATCCTACGGATTTCGATATTACGTCTTTCGATTGATAATATTATCCTAATGAAATGACGACAATAATTCATGTACCTTCGATCGTGCCAATTAAGAATTCTGGTTTCATACTGAAATCGGATTTTTCTTTTACCAGCTTATAATATCGTCGCGCTGTAATATCCTTTTTGATAATCTGAAACGGTTCGTCCAGTTGTTTTTTTAATTTCGAAGAACGCATGGTGAAAGTGGTCAATACTGGACGGCGACTCTCGTTTGGATAATGAATAAAAAGTATGTAATATGGTTCCCAAATGCGATTGAGCGTTTCAAAAGGTGAAGTTGATTCGAGCAGTGCGTGAGGTAGCGTTTCTTGTTTTTGTTTCTCTTCCAACGGATTTTCCTTCTTCGTTGCGTGTTCCCTTAGAACAGATTGCGTTTTAATTAGAGCCGTGTATGGAGAAGGTTGGGATTCAATTGGTAGTAGATAAAGGAATTCGATATGCGAGTCGAGGAGCGATCGATGATTAGAAAGGAGAACCTATCCATCAATTTTCGACTGTACGCAATGTTGGTGAGAGCGCACGAGAATGTTGGATGGGACGGACGTAGAGTTGGTAGGGCCATTAGAGTTCGCCAGACTCGAGAGTTTCTGGAAGAGGGATGAGAAGCGAAGATGGAAAGTGGTGGGTGATCGCGGAGAATGGCCGACTAGGATCGGCCAGAGGATGCAGACGTTTCTCTTGGCCGTTTAGCTCGCGACAAGTTTCTCAGGGGGCGTGGACGAACATTCAAAGTCACTAACTTCGCTCCCGGCAGACGGTTGGTGTAATTCTCGGTGGTGGTTATCAATTGGCAGCTCAGGTCGTAGCTCACGTTATCCAACGACGAGTTGACCCTGCGGCTCTTTAATGAGTTCGCATGGCGCTGACGTAGTCAGTCGGAAGGATGAAAGACTTTAAACGAGGTAGGAAGACGAACGGAGTGGTAGAATGCTACACAGCTTTAATCGAAGAAGCATCGTTCCGTTCCTAAGAGAACGAGAAGGAGAACAACTACCGGGGAGGATATAGAATTCATCGATCGAAAATCAAGATTGCTTTCTAATCGTTTCTAAAGAAAATCATACCGCGTTGCTTATTTTACTTGTCTTTTGTCTCGATACGTGTTAACCGTGATAATCCGAAAGACATAAACGTTCTGGGAACTAACTTGAGATCCCAAAAGGCAATAGTACCGTCCATACTACAGGTAACGAATTGCCAAGGGAGATCCTCGAGCATCGTACCGGCAGCTAGAGATTGGATTCTACCGTTCTTCTCGACCTTGTGGTAAGGTGGTATCCAAGCTATTTGGGTTATGGCACCCTTCTGGCTGTGTTGCAACGAGGACATCGCCACCGGTCTTACGACCGAGGATCCAACGGTTTCTCGCATCCACCTCATCAGGCTCCGCATAGCATGTGTATATCTCACTTGGGCGGAAGTGTGCACTATTACCGCCTCTACGTTTTCGATTCTACCCGGTATGGACCAAATGGCGATCTGAACGATGCAACGGAAATACCATAAAGTGTTTGCTATTGGTATCTTCGCGTATGGCTCTCGTAACAAATAAATTCTCTTACCACGATACTCGTCGATTCAAACATAGTGCTTACCTGACCGTTAGTGCAACCACCAATGATGACGTTACTATTCAAAGGACAAATAGAGATCGCTGTGATCTGCCTAGGGCATTCTAGGATCAACTTCGGAGACAAACAATCATTGAACGACCATATTAATGCTAAATTGTTACCTTTGGAATCTCTGAGGACCTATCAAATAATAAACGGACTTTGATCGTATTTAATCGTACAACTTTTGCCAGAAGATTTTTCTTTCGTTTTATTTATTTTAATGAATTGTATTTAACATATGAACAATCACTCTCTCGGCTATTCTAAATCTGTTATTTAATAAAATTGTTAATTATATACCTCGTCGTATGTTCGTTGACCTACAAAGGGTTCAGATTTGGAATGATAAGTATAGGTAGCGCAAGCAATACCAGTCCACAAAGGATGCCAGGATAAATCATTAATGACTCTTTGTTTCGTGAGTTTCCCGTCATAAAAACTTTGGTGTTCTTTGTATCCTACCGGTATCGGTGCTTTTGTATCTTTTTCATAATACACCAGATTTCTATAGTCGTCCGCGTAAATATCCCAGGTCGCGTTCATTTGCACCTATTTTGTGATCGATACTTTTAATAGAAAAAAATAAAAAAAAATAAAATATAAAAAAAGGAAAAAAAAAGACACTCAGAGATAATTAGAAAGGATAATTAATCACGCGTGTTAAGTATAGAAACCTGATCGCACATGATGTCAGTATTACGTCGTAGAAATCTCGTGAGATTGTCGGTATCTTCTTCCGTAAAGGCGGATATATCGATCGGTTCGTACTCGTATCGGTATTGAAACCAGGAATTTGCGGGTATCGAAGGCTCGGTCTGAGCTTCGTTGTCCTTGGTGCCGGGCGTCACTTGCGTGGACCTGCTTATCGTGTTTCGTGACACGTTCTCGAATGTCTGCCGATATGGCAGCAAGTCGATGTATCCGTCCCTTTGATCGTCCGCACTCCTGTCTACCAGATTCATTGGCACGTTGAGCAAATTCGCCGTAGATACGACCTGTTTATCGTACGTTAATACAATCCACTTAATAACAATCTCTCTCTCTCTCTCTCTATCTTTCTCAACGAGCATTTAAACGCATACATACGATGGGTTGGATGCATTGTTAAATTCGAAAAAAGGAATCTATAAACGGGGGAAAAAGACATATGCATCTTACGTGGTGGAACCCCTACTATACGTGTACCTTGATCTCGAATTGTGGCCTTTGATTCTTGACAACGTTCTCATCGACCTCCTTGCCGCTTCCCAAATCCTTCCACTCGGCTGGGTGCTTGTAAACGGCGCTCCTCACGTGAATCTCATGCTCCCGTCTCTGCATTTGAATTTGCTGCAATACGGCTTCCTTTGCTTCGGTGCTAAGGCAAATGTAAAATTGGCCCTCCTCAGTGACGGAAGGGGCGTAACCGATCAGCATTCTCTCTTCGGGATACTCAAGGATCTCGTTCTTCATCGGTAAGAACTCACTGCTCTCGGAGTGAAGATCGAGGTTGTCCTCAATGATCTCCTTCTTCACCCATACCCATGGATATTCCGTGGTGACGTTCTCGTCGATGACGCAACCAAGAATTTTTTGAGTTAAAGAAGATAGATCGATTCTTGCTATACCGGCAGTACCCTAAATATGTTCATTTCAAAGAACATTTCAATTCTAAATGGAAGAAGATATATACGTTTTGTCTAGTTTCCTAAAAGATGTATATATATGTATATATATTCAACCATAGAAACGGTGTAACGGATTTCCCGTGATAATTGTGGTGATGATGGTAATTGGGTTTCATCGTCTATTTTACCAAGTTTCAAGATATCATAAACGGAAGGACCACTGGCTTGGTAGGAATCTAATTCGTATATGGTTCTTCTTCGTTCGACAAGAGGATCTACGAGATCTATATGGATTTTTTTTTTCGCTTCCTTTTCCCAATCTCTATCTGAATTTCGTAAAAGAGATTCGAATGAGAGACGACGTTAAAGCAAGATTATTAAGCAAAATATCGAATATCTACCATCTTGTTCTTTTTCTTCCTCAATTTCCTCCTCCAAATCTTTTTCTCTCTTCTCTTCTTCTTCTTCTTCTTCCTCTTCCTCTTCATCCTTATCCTCTTTCTTTTTTCGTTCGTCATTATCCGCATCTTCGTCATAAAAAAATTCATCACCGTAATCGTAATCAGCATCGGTTTCCTTTTCGTCGAACGATTTATCCTTTTCCATAATGACGATCCTTATTCGATGACGTTTCGTAAGATTTTAATCGACGAAAAAATAGACAATGAACATCTCGCCAAATGAAATAAACAAAAGACGAGTTACGAGTTTTCGAGATACTCCGAGTATTATATTCGCGAAGTCTTTTATCGAGAGATTCTTTCGGAGTAAAAATGGAAGTTTTTTCAAATACGGGATCTCCTACCTACGGAAGGGTTATGGAAACGCATGGACACGCGTTGGAGATGAAGAGATAGTGGTTATAGAGGCTAGGTGAGAGGTTAACGGGGAAAAGGGGGGTATCGTTAAGGACTCCCGTTGCGAAATAATCCTGAAAACTAATTTCACCGTGAGCGCAGTTGCCAGAGACGATGTGTAGCAATGATACTCTGTTGGCCGTGTCGCTCTTCTGTTAGGAACTCGAGCGTTAGAGGAAAAGGGTTATATGTATGAACTCGGAGATATGAGATATATATATATATATGTGTGTGTGTGTATGTGAAGATGAGGAGGTAAAGGGTGGAAAGAGTGAAAAGAAGGAAGTACAGGAGCGGGAAGTGAATAAATCTGGTCGAGGTAATTTCGGTCTTGCTTCATCTGGCCTCTACTTTTTTTTCGTTCTAACCCTTTTTCATCAAAGAATATCTATTCTTTTTTTCCCCCGATCTTTATCACCCTCCTACCTACTATCGTCAATGAAACGTTTATCGCTTTTACTCTTTACCATCCAAACTTTTATCATCGATCATATTTTCTTTCTTTAGTACATTGCCAATATTTTTCGAAGTAATAATAATAATTGTGGGAATCTGAAGGTATGGAAAAATGGCGTATTATATTTTACTATATCATATTTTGATATTCTACTTATCTCTCTCTCTTTTTCTCTTTCCCTACCGAGCTTTTAGAAACGGAGAAAGAGGAGAATACGAGTGGATATAAGTTATGGAGAAGACTGGTTCGTTCACGTACATTTCGGAAAAGATATTTTCAACCTTCGTATCTCCCGGCGTATTCCATTCGTTTATTCGCACGAATGCCGGATCGCGATCCCACGGTAAAATACATCGTGAGATACGAATTGGAGTTATATTCGAGCGGGAGACGAAAAACTTTTTATTGTGTTAGTCCAGTAGCCGGAGATGTAAAATACCGCGTTAAACTTTCGAGTGGAACTTTTTTATGAGTATTATGAAAGAACGACTAATTTAGTTTCTCTCCTGTGTCTATCGTTAACGCGCGTTTGCGAATAACTTGAAATATTTTATTTACCCCCTCTCTCTCCCCCTCCTCCTGCTCCCTTCCCCCTGTGTACTTGATTGAATTTGTCGCTTTGCGATCAGTTTTTAGATTTTCATGGGTAGCGTATGCAGTTCGATATACTTATACACACATATATATATATATTTCAATTCGATTATTTTTTCGTTATTCGAGCCAACGTGTAAAGCTGACATTGTTCAAAGATTTATTCGCTCGAATAGATCGTATTCGTCATTGATGTAAAATAATACGAAGTAAATCGTACGGCAATTTTAGACCATTATCTCGGATACTCGTATTTTTTATTCGAAAAATAAAAGAAAGAGAGAGAGAGAGAGAGAGAGAGAAAATATGTAACTTCATCGGAGAGCCGGATTTCCACTCGGTGGTTCAGGAAATTTAGGAGTTTCTCTTGGATCGTACTTATCCAGGTAAAAGCTAAGGGCTATGGAAAGCCTCCTCCGTTGGTTCGCCGAGTTGAGATATAAAGATACGAACTTTGTTATTGTTTCTGCGCTAATATCGGTGAAACGCCACAATCAGTTTGCCAACTTTCCTCCAATTTACCTTTCTAACTGATAGTTCGGCCAGAGAGGTGGGAGCCAAAGTTTTCTATACATTTACCTACTTCTATACAGATTAATGGGCTTTCTCGGAAGGGAGACGAATGAAAGCTAGCTAACTAAATTGTAACGGTTGGACGGGGAAAGGTAGGAAAAAGTGTTCTTTCATGTTTTAATTCGGGAAATCGTTGCCCTTTCTTTCTTCCTTCTACGAAAATCTGATAGGCGTGGGGAAAAGGGGCGTGGGTGGGGGAGGGGATGGATATAATATAGAGAAGCGTTGTATGTACGCGAGTTTGCAAGCTCGAATACGGTGCTTCGCGGCTGGTACCACGCTTGCAGCATATCGGGTTAACGAGAGAGCGTGCACGTGGGCTGGTCGTGATTACAGGCTGTAGGTCCTGCAGAGATGGACGAACGGTTGGTTAATTTTCAATTAACTAAGCGCCTGCCTGCCTGCCTGCCTGCCTGCTGGAGGACGACGCTGGGATTATACGACGACGACGACGGCGATCGGCACGTCGTATCGCCAGGTGACTACTGATCCGACTACATACGCGTCTCCTAACTACTCTGCACATATACTCGTTCTGCTTCTCGCTGATCAGCTAGCTGATTGGACACAGCCACGCGTGGCATGCTCAATTAAATCATCGCGGTATCCCACGTGCACTATCATGCACTTTACCTTTTTCCTTTTACCTCGCTTTATTATTATATTTTCCCTTTAACTTGTCTCTTTTATCGATCATAATCAAAGTGTTCGACAATAATTTTCACCTATCAGGCTGAACCAAAAGTTCTCGTAAGTTTTTAATTAACATTTGATTCTTGCGCTTAAAGTAATTTTATTGACTTCAAACAATTGCACTGTATACGAAACAACACGATAAACGCGCGAATTTTTGCTTCACTCTGATATTATGAAATCACGAGATTTTCTCGATTAACAATATCGTTTTAATTATAATACTTATATACTATTATCCAAACGACACAAGCACCGATTTCGAGATTTTTTCTTTATTATTATTATTATTATTTTCTTTTATTCCACCTATTCTATACGATCTGATTGCAGCTATCGAAGACACGTTAGGTTCAACGCTGAGAATCCTTCTCGAATCGTTCGATAATCAGTACGCTTTTATTCTTCTACCTTCACCCTCTTACTATTTTCTTCTTCTATAGAACTCAATCATCCCTGACTTTCTCATTGTTTTTCCCTCTTTCATTTTTTTTTCCCCCCTCCCTTCCTATATCTCACTCTGATTTTCGAGATCCTCGTTCGTTCGACTATTCATCGGGTATAGAATTTTATGTATATTATGTATATAGAGGTGTATATATGCTAAAGTATGTATTCATGTTTTTTTTTTTTTTTTTTTTATTTATCTATCAATCTATTCTCTTTCATTTTATCTCATCTCGCACACGACTTCTCGGTCATCGTTCAATTTCCTTATTCCTTCTTTCGTTAACGCGAGAATGGCTACGATCTCGTTAGTAACTGGATCCTTTTTTCCTCCTACGGCTCGAGTAATTCCACGACATTTTTTTGCTTTTTCTATCTCTCTCTCCCTCTTTCTCCTTTTCTTTTTTTTCTTTTTCTTTTTTTCTTTTTCTCCTTTAGCCACCCTTATTTCGTTCCACGCTTCGAAATTGCTAGCTTCTCACGTTACCGCAATTAATCCGCCTGCAGGTAGATGCGAGACGATCGATCGATCTTTCCTCCAAAGAGGAAGGCGTTAGTTCGTTCTCTTAAAGTAAAGTAAAGTATCACGGAAGCTCGTGAACGAAATAATATCACTGTGAGAAAATTCATTTTATCGGTGTACTAATAAGTATTGCGTCAAACCGAATAAGGGTACAATAAAATTTGTTTCGTCGTCGTGGAATTAAAAAAAAAAGAAAAGAAAATAAAAAGAAAAAGAGAAAAATAGATAATAAAAAGATAAAACCGAATGAACAATCGACTTTTCCTTGGTCAATTTAAATTTTAATTATCTTTTACGCGATTATTGTTCTTTACGTAATATTTCTCTTCTAGCAACGATTTGAAACAATGTTTGAAGTAAGAAAATATAAACATTGTTCAATTAATTCGTCGACGAGAAATAAAAAAAAGACACGATGTAACGAAATATATATTGTATTTTTATTTTATTTCTTTTTTGTTTCGTTAAGAAATGTTTAAAAAAGAAAGAAAGAGAGAGAGAGAGATTTAAGTATCTTTCGAGATTTTTCAAGAAAAGTTAGCGCGAGAATTTTCTTTAGGATATTCGAGTCATGTTCTGACGATGAAACGCGTAGGAGGGCGAGAAGCAAAGGCAAGTAGGGATAAAGACGATCAAGCAAGAACCCTTATGGTAGCTTATACGTGTAATAACGATTAACGTCGATGGTGCACCTGTCGCTTTAGCGTTTTACGTCTAAGGTCACGTTCGTTGCTTTCGTGTCGTCGATTTTCCTTCTTAGATATCGCTCAAGCTTCCACGATGCACTTTCACCTAATCTACTGACACTTTGTCTTTTTGTATTTCTCCTCTTACCCCCCGAGGGTGCATCCTTACACGAATGATGAACAACGAAGCGTGGCTGACTTCGCGTGTAATAACAAATACAATTTTGTTCGTTTAAGAATTTTATTATTAATTTTTTATTTAATTCTTTGGAATATGTGTGCACACAATTTGTTCCGTCCTTTGTCGGAACAAGTATAGGAATTTGTTGCAACGGAATATTCCTGACCATGTTGACCAACGATAAAGATACCTGAGGATAGATTTTCACTGAAAGGATATATTATATTTACTTAGTTTACAACGGGGCATATTCCGTCGGCAAATATTTAACGATCTTTTTGCTAACTATCTATAAATATCGCGTTCGCCATTTCATCTTGTTTACTAGAATTTCAAAAGTGATAGTTTTCGTCAGCTACCCCCATTCCATGGTTATACCAGTGCCCTTTGATGGGAAAAGAATTTTAAGTAACGGGGAAAAACCGCTACAACTTATTGTCAGTTGATTCAGGTAGTCCATACTCATAATTGTTAGGCGGACTCATATTCAGTTAATTGATTCAATTGTTATAAGTAAATTCAGCTAGTTACTTAGTAATACTCTTTACTAACTTTTCTGTAACACTTGGTGATATCGAACTTCGTACTACAGTTATCATAACTATCATCATTTAATCATAACTATTGTATATATATTTAGATTTGCTTAAAACTTTACCAATATAATTTAGACAGTCATACTTCCATCCAATGTTAATAAAATGTCGGTGTATAAATGTTCTATAATATACTTATTATAATTAATCAAATATTTCATGATAAGTGTTAAAATACTTTCGTGAGTCACTGTATCTGAGAATATCATCATAATCATGACAATTGTACGACATAGATTGGGTTGCTATGTTATATAGTTTAGAAATCGTTTAGGTATATCAGAGGATGAGAGAAAGAGAGGGAAGATGAAAGATATTATAGAGAGGATAGGTCAGAAATGATAGAGGTGACTCGCTTCCGGACGAGCGAGTATATCGGCTTTACAATCGATAAACGCGCGTGTCGAAAGGTGTTGGATAGGGAGTAATAATGTAGGGAAAGGGTAATAGTTCGCACGAGTATGCACTCTAGCAACTAACTCGCGAGAACCGTCTCATCGTGCCGAGCAAAATGAAGCTCTTTCTCTCTTTCTCTCTCACTCTTGTGTTCTCCCTATTTAGTTACCTCTTTCTCTCTCTCTTTCTCTCTCACACTCTCTGTTTCCTCTCTTTTCCAAAGAAATTGCGGGCGTGTAAGCGAGCGAAACGAAGCGATCGGCTTTGCGTGACGACAAATCAAAGTCGATGGGCGTCGCAACACGCTAGAGAGAACGAACGGGAACGATATCGAGTGTAATTGAAGGTAGTTGCGCGAATACGACGAGACGGTAGCTATACTTCGTCTATTCGCCTACTTTCGCTTAGGTGGAGTCGCTTTAAACTCTATCACCTAATACTCTAATATATGTAAATGGGAAATGGATTTATCTCTCGTGGTTAGTGGGGGAAGGGTGGTGGTGTTAGAGAGTAATGTATTACGAATAAAATTAAAAGGAAAATGAAACTTAAGAAATGTACTATGTAAAAGAATGCGAACGAAAAAATTAAAAGAAAAAAACGAGAAGAGAGAGAGAGAGAGAACAAAAAAAGAAACAAAAGAAAATGATCGAGAAGTTTTGCGTCTCGGCGGGGATCATACCGTTACTTCGATCAAATTCCTAACCCCAAAAAGTGATTTTAATTATCGAATGCGCCAGCCAGCCGTAACTCGGTGAAAAGAGGAGGGGGTGGTGGGGTGGGTCTGAACGGCGGTGCAATTAGCTTTTTGCCACGTCGTGCATCCTCGTTCGATCCTTATTCTCTCTCTCTCTCTCTCTCTCATTCTCTCATTCTCAGCGTGACTCTCAAAGGAGAGAAATTCTTGCGAGAATTAAATGTCAATCAGCCGTGACGTTCATTAAGTGAGGCCGAACTTTTTTACTTTTATCAAAAAGAAAAGAGAAAAGAAAAAAAGGAAAAAGTTCACACGGATACTTTTGCCAGTGTGCGTCCAGTAAGTACGCGCCGATTTTCACCTTTTTATACATCGTCACGGGGTACTCGTGTGTCACTTTTCACCTTTCCAACCATCATTTCCCGCAAACTCTAGCTTTCTTCCGCTATCGCTTCCGATAATTGCTACAAAGGCTAATCTCAAACACGATCAACGAATAGGAACGTACGATATTCGTTCGAAGGATTTAATTCACTTTCGCTTATTCCCCATGTCGTTTAACGTCAATCTCTAACCAGAAGAATCCAAAAAGGTTTAATATATTTAACTCGATTAAAACGGATACTCTTTGATAATGGAACATCGAGAATGATCGATTGGACACGATTTTTCATTCTTTTTATCACCTTACTTTTTAACAATACTCTTCTTTGTATCCCTTAAATTTCTTTTTCTTTTTTTTCTACGTTCTGTTTGTTCTTTTTTTGAATAATATTTGTGCCAAACCGAAGTTAGAACGATAAGGAAGAACGTTCGTTATTAACTTTGGTGTAAACCCGTTTAAAGGCATCGCTAGCTTCCTTCGTTTATTACTAGCGAGAGTATTGTACTTTTAGGAAATACGGAATAATCAGGAACGTTCCTCTCTCTCTCTCTCTCTTTATCTCTTTCTCTTTTCTTTGAGGATAAGATGTTCTCTTAGAAAATAAAGTAGCTTCTTGTAGCAAGTAGGTTCGCTGCATTCTCTTGCATAAATCACGATTATAGTACTTTGTTCGAAACACGAAATAACGTGGAGTACTTGTAGAAAAAAAAAATAGAGAAAGAGAGAGAGAGAAAGAGAGAGAGAGAGAGAGGAAAGGGCAAAGGTATAAAGGTAAAGACATCATTCGAGAGGTATGTATACGCTTATTTCGAGGGGGAAGTCCCGACGAGATGTTCCTCATATTATAATATCTCGCGAAACTTTAAATTCCGGACAAGAAATGCCTGTTCTTGAGAGAAAATAAGGCCTGATCCATGTCGAATGTTCTTACACCGAGTGTGTGTATCATATTTTCACAAGATTTGCGTACAACCAGCATATTTCGAGGGGTTTTCATGCTTTCTCTATCTCTCTCTCTCTCTTTGTCGTCTTAATATACTAGAGGAAAGGTTATTAGTTACGAAGTAAATTACTATCTTGCAAAATATTTGCTCATAAAACGTGTGTTACATAATCGTTGAACATAACTCATTCTATATTCTACCATTTAGTTTTATATATTCGTAATTTAAATAAAATAGAGAGAGATATATTTTACGTTTTATTTTATCGCATAGGTACACGTTTTGTCTCCGTGGTTGTTAATTTTTTTCCCCGATATTATACGGCATACCGTTGTTAATAAATATTTTTGTTCATTACTTTTTTTTCGTTGTTGTTGTTGTTGTTGTTGTTTAGTTTCGAGTAAATTTTTTCCTTCTAACTCTTTCTTTCTTCAATCAAAAAGAGAGATGACAAGCAGCAACCTTCTTCCGGATGGTAGCAGGAGACTGAAAAGTGGGAAAAAGCGTAATGGACGTAAAATATATGCGCGCTTGGTTGCCTTTTTTATTCCTCGCGGATCTTCCCCCGTCTATGCGTAGGCTTGAAATAGAAAACGGAAATGGAATCCTTTTCGGCGAATCGCAGTGTCTTCCCAGCTAGCATTTTTTTTCTTTTTTTTTCACTCTTTGGATTCGGCTCCCCTTTTTCCCTTTTTTTTCCTTTATTTTATTTCTCTATCTCTCTGATTCTTTTTCTTTTTTTTTTTTTTTTTCCATAAATAATATATTTCTCGGAGCAATATTCATTCACTACTACTACTATTACCACATCACACATATATTTTGATTTATTTCCAACCTTTGGAATTAAAATAGCATTGTGTCTGTATATATATAAAATGATTTCATTCATATTGTAATTTTAACAATTATCCTTAATTCATAATTTAAACAATTAACCTTATTTCGAGGTAAATATGGAAAATGGATTGAAAATAATGAGAAAGAGAAAAAAAAAAAATGCTTTTCGCAAATATTTTTTATTCGTTTAAGAGAGACCAGGACAAATTGATGAGTTTGTAAGCTTTTAATTTCTTTCTTTTTTTTTTTTTTTTATTAATTTTTAATTAATTACTTAATATAAATATGCTAAAATATACATTGTGATTATTTGTCTTTACACAACGTAAGTGAAACTTTTTTACTATAAAAAAAGGAAAAAATGATTGAATAACGATCTGCTATTGCAGGTGTACACATTCAATAGTAATAAATAGGTAAACAATAAATTCGAAAGATCAGGTACGGATAATTTCATTGTATCAACTTGAGCCTCTCTCCCCTCCTCTCCTCTTCAGTCTCTCATACACGTAACATTATTTTTATGTTCGTACAGTGAAACAATGAAAAGTGTTGAAAGTAAATGTAACGAAGAGAAATATGTGGATGATATCTATTTATTTATTCATTTTCGCACGTCTTTTGTAAGAAAATAATATTCGAATAATTAAAAATTTATGGGGAGGTGGAGGGGGGAGAGAGAGAGGGAGGGAGAGGATTGGAAGAGAATTCGCGTGGATGCGCGTGTGTGTGTTTGCACATTTATACGTAGATGAGTGAACGTAAAAATCATTGAAGTTTATATTTATTTGGTGAAATATCGTGGTTGGTCGACGAATGTCTACCGTGGCGATCGAATAAATTGTTCCCGTCGTCATCGTTCAGGTAATTAATTACAGAGGACGTTTATAAGCTCGGTGATATTTCTCTGGAGCATATAAAACGACAGAACGATCGTTGTGTTTTCTCTCTATTTTACTCTTTCTTTCTCTCTCTCTCTTTCTCTCTCTGTTTCTTTCTTTCCGTCTCTTTTTCATTTTTTTTTCCTTTCTTCGTTGACTCGTATCAAACGTATTCGCCCGAACGTTTTACTTCGTACATTAAGTTCCGTAAACTCTCGAAAGTTGGCAAATAGGGAGAAGATTGCTTGGTAAAGTACATTGCCAACTCTCCTAGCAGTAGTAGCAAGACTACATAATCTACTTCGCGTATCTATGATGATGGATGACCACATAGACGATACTTTGTTAAATAAACATTTGGAGAGTGAATTGCGCATATTTGGTGGTGTGCACAAACGTATTTGTGTATACAACACACGCGAATATACACACACGTGCACGCCCACACATATACACACATATACACATATGTATGTACATAGTTACGTATACGTTTTAGGTAAAAAAAATAAAAGTATGTTGTATGTATAAGTACATACGTATGGGGTGTACCAGTAGAGTTAGAAAAACGTAACTTCGGAATGAACATCGTTGACGACTTTCGAATTGATCGGTGCATAGCGTACTTCAACGTTCCTCGACCGATGGTCAATGCCGTTGGTTGGAGCTATCGTAGTCATCCCCCAGTATTATCGGTTTTTTTCGAGTGTTGTTCTCGAACGAATAGCTGCCGGTTATTTTCCTTCGAATACTTTTCGCGAAGAAAAGACGAGGTGGAGCCAGGTCAGGTCGCGTTTATATTCGCTAAGTTTAACGAAAAATAAAGAAAGACGAAAAATATATTTTTCTCATCTTTTTTCTTTCTTTCTTTCTTTCTATATTCGAGAGAGGTATACTCTACGCGCGAAAGACAAAAAAGTTGATGGATAGAGAAGGGGAAAAGATATGTAGAGATAGAAAGAGAGAGAGAGAGAGATAGTGTGTGTGTTCGCGGCTTTCGGAAACGAACGTTACCAGCCGCACGGAGTATGATAGAACGGTGCAATGTTCCCCCGAACTATGGCAAAATGCCAAGAGGATCTATCGTGATAACATGCCGGAACATGAAGCGAGGGGTTACCCCTGAAATAAGAATAAAACCGATCGAATATCCAAGAAATGCATTGCTCGTAAGACGTGAAAGATGAAATTCAGAAATTCCGGGCAAGAAGAAGAGAACGCGTTCTTTTCTGTATTCTTGACTTATAACGACGAGGATAAGGTCGCGACCAGTCCTCATATTCTGCATAATAATGTTCCTTTACAAATGCTTGATGAAAAGTGCCGAAAGCGAAGCTCTAGAGAAGAAAGGTAAAATAGGGAACGAGAAAAATAGTAGGGGAAAAAGGCAAATAAAAGATAAAAAAGGTAAAGAGATTTGAAGGACGGGGATAAAGAAGACCTTAGAGAAGAAGAAGTTTCGTCTATTTTCCTACGGCGATTTACGTTGTCGAAGAAAGAGAGAGAGAGAGAGAAAAGCACGTTTTGTTTTGAAGGAGGAACTACCTGACGTATGAAGAAGAGATCCCCGGACCTATGGACTAACTGGAAGAACCAGGGAAAGACATTCGAAGAGACAATTTCGAAGACAAGCAATCCGTTTCCTTCTTTTCCTTGGTGGCTTTTAAAGTGGAAAGAAAGCTATTGGATAGTAGCGGGTAAGTTTAATTTCTCGAGGCGGCTATTCGCTCGGCCGTGCCAGGTTAGGATGTGGTAGTAGGTAGGATTCTAGGACGAAGAAGAAGAAAAGATAGGACGGAAGGGTGCGGAAAAGGGTGCGGAAAGGGACTCCAGATATTCCACTACTTCTATTCGCTGCTATTACTAAAGTCGATATAACCGTTCGCACACGTTCTATAAGCGAACGCTATGCTTCCCTTTCTCGACTACCCTCCCCCGACCACCCATCCACCCTTTCTTCCCACTCCCCCGTTTTCCTCTTTCTTACCGTTCCTTCGCATACCATTCTACTCCCTTTTTCACTTGTATCTACACTCGCACGAAACTTATCTTGTTCAAAAGTTTCGATCGTATCGCATTGGCGACTCGTTTTATATCGATGAAACTTTTCTAGGGAGCTCCCGATTCGCTACGGTAATTGAACTTTAGCTCACTCCCGAATACCTTTACCGAATGGGGTCAATCTTTTTTTTTTTCCCGTGAGAGAATAATTTTTAAAATTTAACAAAATGACGATTCGCGAACGTAGGAAAATGTAATCATTAACAATCGGACGCGTTTAATTTTGATATACGTGTCTAATGAAGAAAATAATAATAATAATGATAATAATCGTAATATGAGAAAAAAATAAAAAAAAAAAAAGAAAAAAAGGAAGAAAAAGAAAATAAAAATGGAATGTGTAAAATGCATCGAACGATTTTTATTTAAAACGATAAATGAAGTTCCAAGAGCGAAGGAACGTACCATTAAAATGCCATTTTCGATTCCGGCTAAAGCTCGCGTTGAATCGGGAATCATTACGTATCTACAAGTCGTTCACGCTTTGCGAGTTTCCGTTTTATGACAAAAATTCATTTTTTTTTCCTTTTTTTTTTTTTTTTAATTCCCAACTCGAAGAGCAATTTTTTTTTTTTTCAAATGATACAATATTAAAAACATCCATCGTTTATTTATATACCAATATTACAATTTTCCAATGTAAAATGTTCGATTTTCGGTAATAAAAGTGTCGTGTTTATTTAATTACGCGTTTATTAAAGTAACAACACTAACAAGAGGCGAATATTAATTTTTTGTTAAATGAACTGTTAACTTAAGGAAACGAGTAAATAATATTAATTCGTAAAGTATCGATGAATGCAATAAGATGTGTCAATGCGAGAGGGTTGAAAATCATAGATATCGGTCCGCAATAGATACGTCGTTGAGAAATGATTTATATTTTCCATTGCATTATTTATTATTTTATAATAGTTCATTAAAACTAACGATAATAACTTTACAATAAATTCTATCAATTATTAGTTATACTTTTCGACGCTAAAAGGAACACAATACTACATTATTGATGACGTTCTATATTTCTAAGGATACGAGAAATGTATTATGGTTATGTCGGAATAGCGATATACATTTTTCTCAACAACAATTCGATAGAGTTCGATACGGCGAAGATTACAAGTAAATCGTGTAAAAAGGTAGGAGAAAGCGTAGGAATATAGCGTAGGAAGGTGGGTCAGCACGCCTGGAGAAATAGGATTTATCCCTTCGAAATAACCGGTACCTTTCGAGAAACGTCGTTCGCAGGTTCCTAGCCACGATAACTTGTCAGAGGAAACGACACGGGAGTCGCACGGGCTGCCTCCCGCAAATACCGTGCTGCTTCCAGTCTCCTAAAGCGGAAAGGGGTGAAGAGGAAGGAAAAGAAACGGAAAGTATAAGAAGAAGAAAAAGAATAAGAATAAGAAGAATAAGAAGAATAAGAAGAAGAAGAAGAAGTGAAGTTAGATTTTTCATGCTAGTTTCTACGCGAAGTATATAGAAAAGAAAGCGTTATTGAACGATAAAATCATCTTGTTTCCCACCGACCCCCCCCCGGTCCCTGTTTCCTCTCTTTACTTCCCTTTCCCCATTTTCCCTCCTCTTTCGTACCACCGTTTCTTTTTATTTCCTCGTATTTTTATACCTACCTCCTTTTGCTACGTTTAAATTTAACGATGAATGTAAGCATTTAGCGGGTAAAATCCTTCGAGGATAGAGAGGTATACCTACCTATCTACCTACCTACCTACCTACGACGATTTTGCTGTAGAAAATGTGACGACTAGCGCGGAACAATGCGAGTACTTAATAATAAGACCGTCTTCGTCGTCCTCATAGTCGTCGCAGTCGTCGTTGAGAAAGAACCTGGAATGATACTCTCTGAAAAGCGATTCTCTACTTTTCGCCCGTCAGAAAGGGGATTATGGCCTTAGGCGAGAAAGAGAGACGAAAGAAAACGCGGTTCTTTCGAGGAGCAGCAGCAGCAGCAGCAGCAGCAGCAGACCACCAACCGAATCGATCTTTATCATCCACTACCACATACCCTTCCTCCCCCCTCTTCCCCCCTTCCATCCTCAATTCGTCTCTTTTTAGACGTGCCAAGCGTCCTCCCACGTAAACGATTTTCTACGTGCAAATAGAAACGCAAGTTGGGTATACGGTTAGAAGTTAAAGCTTCTCCATGTATGTATATACGTGTGTGTGCGTGGGTGTGGGTGTGGGTGTGTATGAACGTTTGTATGTATGTATGCGCGATCATAGAAATCTCGGTCAAATCTATGTTTTGTTCGCAGATGCGTTAACTCGAGCAATATGTTACGTGTCCGGTTTGATTGATTCGATCTTTTTCTTTCGTTTATAGTTATTAATCATACTAAAACGTTACTTACGATTGATTCTTTTTTTTTTTTATTTCTTTTTATTTTTCTTTTTTTATTTTATTTTCCTATCTATCCACCTCGTCGAAAGTTATTTCTTCTTCGTTGTTTGTGCAGAAAGAAAAAGGAATGAAAAAAAGAATAAAAGAATAATAATAAAAAAAATATATATAAAAAGTGATTGTTAGAAAAAAAGAAAAGAATAAAAAACAAATAGATACTAAAGAAAAGCTTTTCGAAGGAAGAGAAAGCAAAAAAGGGGGTGTGAGGGAGGAGGGAAGGAGGGATAGGTAAAAGTTGGTGGTAGAAGAAGAGAAGGTTGGAGTGACATTGTTTTGGCTTTATCTCGCAGAAAAATTCTTGAGAAAAATCGAAGTACTTTTTGGTCTGGCACTAAAGATGCTTCTCTGTGCGAAGAAGAGCTTCTGCTCGGGGAAATGGAAGTTGGGTTGGAACGGTAAAACCAAGCGGAAAACAATCGTCCAGATAGACGAACCAGCTCGAGCATAGAGATTCGAGAAACGTTTTCGGATTCCCGAGAACGTTGCTTCTCGAATTTCAGCAAAAGCGCATATTTCTATCTACTCACCTTTTATCTCACGGCGAATCTATACCCGTTCGATCACTTTGCAGATTGTACTTTACTTTTCCTTCGTTTTGCTATACGCACCCGTATTATACTCGTTCATGTTTATGGTTATTCGTGTTTATCCTTAGTGCCGATTTAAAGCGCACCCTATAGTAGCTGGATGTAGCTAAAGTAAAGATCTGAAAGTAAAGTTTGAACGATCGATTGATCGTGGATTTCGTAGTTGCGTATCCTTTTATCATCATCGATCGAACTATATATGCATAATATCAACGTAAGTAAAAACACACGGGAAAGTAACGAAGAAAGTAACTTGGGTTGAAAGCCGTAGTCGAATATTTTCAAATCGTCGTACCTTGTTTCGTCTGCTTTTTGAGTTGAAAAATAGTCGGGAAGTAGTTAGTCTAATGGAATTATAAAGTACTATAACGTCAACGTAGGTACGTACGTATATGTATGTATGTATACATGTATATAGTATATACATGCGTAACCATGTATGACCATGCCCATTCGACTTTGTACTCCGAGGCTCGTCGTCCATTTTTACCTTTGTGTTCGTACTTTCTACGTTGTTCTCTCGGTTTCCTTGTCTACTTGTTCGGTGCTACTCTCGCTAATACTCCATTTCCTGGTTCACGAAGAATAAATACATAGTACGGTAATGGGTCACGTCCAGTGTCATGTATCGTGTCCCGCGAAATGCTCCAGAGAAAATTTGTCCTGCACTTCAGCCATTACGTACACAGTCCTGAAAAAGTTTCTCGAAAAAGCCACTCTTCCCTTATCTTCTTGCTAATGTTTCAACGAATTATACTTAACCTCGTCCTACCTCTCATCGCATTGCGTAGTACATGCAACCTACTATTCTTCGACTCGGCGTCGACTTTACTCGTCATCAATTACTTTTTTCAAACCCCTTTCGAATAGGGTTAGTAATTTATTGATAAGCAGTAGGTATATACGAGAGAGAGAGAGAGTGAGAGAGATAAGATCAATAGAACGTTAGGGTGATGAAGGTGTCAAAGAAATAAATAGTCTTCTCAATAAACGTTTCTCGACGATAACTAAGAGACACGATTACTCGTATGACGTCTCGTCCCTGAAAGCTCATCTGGAACGTTTAAGGGACGTCACGAGCAGAAACTTCGTCTTCCTAGACAAGAGGATACTTGAAAATACTCTCTCAAATCGATCTTTCCAAACTCGACGGCTTAAGATAGATTCTGTTCGTAAATAAGTTGCTAAAACTCGTTGACTCGATCTCAAAGTATATTACATACATATATGCCTATATTGTAATATATACGAAATTATATTCTCTATTCGTCAATTATAATATACTTGGATACGCGATATAAAAAGAGGAGGAAGAGTAGTCCACTTATATGAATATCACGATTCGTACGTATAAAAGAGAAGTCTTCGATAACGATAAATCGATGATCAAATAATTCGATCATCTTTTGGAAACGTTTAAAGATCATTTGGTAGGTGCGAAAAATGGAATCGTTGAAAGTTTTACGAGATCGAGAGGATCCGCTCGAACTAACGAGCTAACCAATGAATAACAGACTGACGCTTCGTTATACCCGGACAATAACTATAACTGCAACGGCCGTGTCCGTTGAATTATTTATGCAATTAGGCGTCATCGGTGGTACGCTGCGATGCGTATCCGAAGAGGGCCTTCGCTGGCGCAGCAGTCGGCCGGCTGGCTGGTTGGTTGGTTGGTTGGTTGGTTGGTTGGCTGGCTGGCTGGCTGGCTGGCTGGCTGGCTGACTGGCATGAAAAGACTGTGTTCGATGCTCGACGGATCGATATCTCGTTCACGTAAATTTCTCCGACGTATTTCATCGTAGCTACGATAGCTCGCCCGAATTCTCCTGAATTTATTAACATTATCGACGGTGAACGACGGTTTCAGCCTGGCAAGAGGAGGAGAGCAAGCAAGAGGCCTCAAAGAGAGAGTCATCGGTCCTTCGTTCCAAACCCAACACCCTCTCCTCGCACCCCCACCTACTCTTTCTCCGTCATGTACCCCTAACTCCCATCACCATCATCTTTCAGATCGTTCTAGTTGTCGGCCAACTCTCCACGATAATTTATCATCGAGTCTCGATCGATTTATCATTATCTTTGAAAAAGTTTGATTTTCACGGATCCACTTGTTACGACAAGTAGATAAGATTGAGAATGAGTTTTGATGATAAGGGTTAACGAAAAGCATAGATAGATTCTTCTCTTGTATTCCGTTAGTTGTGTATCGTAGTACTATAATTTTCAAATCATTTCGCATACCTATACCCTTTTGCTTTATTGCTTCCACGATCCAGGAAATAGGATGCTAGGAAGATATACCTAGTTAGTTAGTCAGTCAGTAGTATGAAACGGTTTCGATTGTTACTCCAATTCTGTGTAATTAAAGTACGATTAGATCGCGAATGTTGCCGTCTTCGTTATCGAGGATCGAGCTTGAGGGGGAGGCTTTAGCTTGACTAATGGTAGAAAAGCACTTAATTACCTGAAGGAAGGTTCTACCTATCGATATCTGCTTCGGCACTAAAAGAAAAAGCTCCTTCGCTTAGTTTGAGTAATGGTGATCGGACAGCGAAGAAGCGGCTCCACTTAGCGCTATATAAATTGAACGATTATGGGGGAAAAATAAAAAGTACCTTCAAAAGAAAAAAAAATATATATATACAGATATATATATATATTTTTCTTTTACTTTGCTTTTTACATGTTGACGAAGGTTGACAGATGGATATGGTATAGGTGTGTGTGTGTGTGTATATATAGTATATACCTAAATACATAAGGACAATGGTATAAGTAAAGGTCGGAGTAAAGCTTACCGTCTGTTTCCCTCTCGATGCGAATCGTTTCGTTTGCTGCAAATAACGTCGAGAAAAGAAAAGAAAAGAAAAGAAAGGAAAATTTGTCCTCCCTTTCGCCTAATAGCAGGATCTTGACTGAGCCGCATTATCCTTGTGAAAAATTCACAGTCTCTAAAAGTACCTACGCCCTTTTTTCTTGCACCTCTCTTTCTCTCTCTCTCTCTCTTCCCATGTTTTCCCTTCTTCTCTTTCGCATATACCGTTTATTTTCTAGCATATTTTCCTTGTGGTTCTTTTAAAAATCCACATTTCCATAACACCCGCCCCTTTCCCGCTTCTACATTCGTATCGCCTTATACTTTTAGCCATGAACGATTCAAATAGCCTCGTTTGACCGTAAGGTACCACCTCTTTATATTATTTCTTCTATTATTTCCCTTCGATGCTCGTGGATCGGTGGTGCAACGACCTTAAACACCCACTATGGTATCGATAGTATTTTTCTTCCTCCTTTCTATATATTTCTTTTTTCTTTCTTTTACATTTCTTCGACTTGTGTTACGGTGTACGTAACGTTCCAGGTGTTTTCATTGATCGGCTTGTGTTGCCAATTGCAGCGGTAGGAAAAATAGAGACATTATTCTAGTCGTCCTCCTTTTCGCTTACTCGTAAAAAGTTCCCTCACGTCGTAAGAATATACTTACCTATCGTATGAGTTGTCCTTATCGTCGCGAGTACGATGGTATTCGACGTTCTAAGCATAATAAAAAAATATTTAGCCTTCTAGTATGCTGTTGTTGGTGAAACTCATATGTGAGTTCAACGTTGCGAGAGTATAGGTAAAAAGAAAGTAAGGTATGTTGAGCCATCGGTCGATTTTGCATTCGTGGACGCTAATATTAAAACGAAAATGGGTTAGATGATCTGTACGAATAAATGGAGGGCGTATTTTTGATACGTCCGTTATTGCAAAAACGACCAATAGCTAAACCGCGGTGATCAACATGGCTTTTCATATCAACACGTTTATTCAGATTATGCTGATGTGTATATATTTATAGAGAGAGATCTATAATTATTGTAAATACACGTAATATGGTCGTCGTAATTTCAATTTTCAGCGCACGTACGTTTCACTCGTCGGAGGAGCTTTATTCGAACATTTTGGGAAACGTAAACGGAAGCGCAAAATTTCGTGCGCGGACGCACGCTTTCAACGACTATGTTTTACCCTCCCCCCACCCCTTTTTTTTCTCTTTTCTTTTACCAGTAATCTCTCTCTCTCTCTCTCTCTCTTTCGCTTGCTTTCTTTCTTTCTTTCTTTCTCTTTCTCTGTTTCACTTTCTCACATACGCACACGCACACACATTCGATCAGAGGCACGCATGCACGCGTCTTCGCTTCGTAGACGAACTTTGACGTATAATTATATATAAAAAATCTATGCCGTTGCGCACTTTCGGCTTTCGAGTAGAAAAATTATTAATTTAAGGACGACAGTATGGTGGTATTTGTGACGTTCGATAAGGATGAATAATAGTAATGATAACATCGTGACAAACACGCTCCCCGGAATATGCAGTTTGTTCAGAAGAGAATAATAATACTCGTCCGTGGGTCCGTTGTAAAACGCGTAACATATTCTAATATCTTTTTCGATTCGTATAAATTTTCGGGACGACGGTTGGAAAAACTGAAGGACACAAATGATCGCATTCGTAATGCGAGTACGCGCAAAAATCTAAAAATAGGAAGACAGAAAAAGAAAAAGAAAAAGAATAAATGAAAAAAGCAAAAGAGAGAGAAAAAGAAAGAGAGAGAGAGAGAGAGAGACGGAGAAGGGAGAAAGAAACACAATTATCCGTTTTGTATTATCAAATGCCAGGCAAATATTGTCATAAATTTCTTTGACAAATCTCGAATAAAGAATCTTGCAATGCGCCACGTATTCATAGGTATTTAGGTAAAAATTCGTAGATTTAGTTTTCTTCGAAATTGACCTTTAAGTCCAGAATGATTTGGCAAATGGCTTAGGGCTGTTCAGCACCGGTGATCTCTTTTGAAATCAGTCTCTCGTTGAGTGCATTGATGAGATGAAAAAGCGAATGAAGCCTGGCTTCGTCGACCTAGTGACTCTATTTCTGGAACTTTCAACTCCGCGAAAATATAGTTGGGAACATTAGTGGCCGAGTTTCTCGTATCTTTTCGAGCTTTAATAATTCCCAGCCATTTTTCCGGAGACTAACGGCGCACAGTAATTATTTTAAAATCTAATGTTCAATATCTAGTTTAAGTATATGTATTTATACACGTTTTATGTATATACCTATGTATACCTAAGTATAACGTCATTAAAATCGGTTTTACACGTAGCAAATTTTCGATCTTTACGTCACCCTTTCTCTTTCATTCTTTTTCTCTCTTTCTCTCTTTTTCTTTCCTTATGTATCTTCTTCTATCTTTGACTTCTTTTTTTCTCTCTCTCTCTCTCTCTCTCTCCCTCTTTATATTTTTCGCGAGCGCGCATGCAGACGTACACATCGGTTTTCTTTGAATTGCATATTCAGTGTTTCCTTTTCATAGTCTGAACAGCGATAAAGGAGTCCGGAATATTCAAAGTGTTTTTTTGAGCGTTAAGAGGAATAATATTTTAATATTAAAATTATTCTAAGATAAAAGGGGCAATGAAACGAAATTTAGTGATATTGGTGGGTTAGGTTGTCATCCCGTGTATTTTCTTGATCCCTTTTTAAACTGTGTGTGCACATTGACTCCGCATTAGATTGCATATTCATCGGTCTCCCATCTTCTGGATTCCTACAATCTATCGCGGTGGATCGAAAAGTATTGAACTTGTTGTTAGGATGAAAAATATTTTCGCCTTGTTCCCCTTTTTTATTTCCGTATTGTGCATGGCGAGATTACGATAATACACACTTTTCATGATTTTACGAATAAAACTCTTGTCCGGAGGAAAACAAACAATCAAACGATAACGATTCCTCGGACGAGTCGATGGAAACTATTCGAAGTATTTCGACTATGGAATAATTGAACGAATCGAATTTCAAAACTGGAGTATTCCAAAATTTCCAAGCATGGGCAATAAGCGCACATTGATTGTATCATTTAAAAAAAAAACAAAAATAAACCGCGATGAAACTAAAATCTGTAAAAAGGGTGTATCGATGTGTCGGATGAAAAATAATCAAATCAAAATGACGAATATAAATTTACGTTATATACTTACTTAGTTGCTATCGTATGCGTTCGCAATATCTCGATAATCTTTCGGGATAGCATTCATACGATGCACGATGAAATAACAAAGAAAAATAGTATACGTAATGGAGCACCGATTTATCTCTTGATAAACGGAGATAAAATATAGACATAATTCGAGGAATCAATGATAATCACGGCATATCTTTACGATTACTTCGACGAAATTTCGTAGGTGAAAGGAAACGAGATACAACGTGGCTATTATACGAAACGAGCTTTTAAGTAAAATCGATGTTTCACTTAATCTTCAATAACCATAGTAACACGTATTTCGAATTATAACGTCGGAAGGATCGGCACTCCATCGTTAGTATAATTTCCCGCTTAATTTTCATCTACACACGCATATACTCGCAAGCGTACGCAGCACACGCACACGTACACGCACACGCATACACACAAACGGACGCATACAAATACGCGTACGTAAATACGCATATACATTCGTACGTACATATACATATATATATTCATATATATATATAATATATCTTTATATTTGCTCTGCTTAAATTTAATTCGAACGTTTATTTAATTATACACTCGTTTTTTTTCTTTTTTTTCTTTTATCGTAATTATATCGCCCCTTTGCTCAATTCACATTGCGCGGAGGTATCGCTTTACGCGCACTTTGAAAAAATATCGGCGCTGTACATCGGAGGAGAATATATATTACAATGGATAAAGGTAAAATAAAACGAAGGAACTTGTCCTCGTTTCTACGTCCTTTTCGCATAATACGAATATCGTTTTTTTTTCTTTTTTCTTTTCGTGTACGTTGACGTAATTCAGTCGCGAGCAGTCGAGAGATCGGTTAGCGAAATAGTCGGAATTATTCTTAATTTTCTTTATGTTTCTTTATTTTATTTTATCATATTTTATTTTATTTTATTTTATTTTATTTTATTTTACTTTTATTTTTATATTTTACTTTTATACTTCACTTCATTTTATCTCTTTTTTTTTTTTATATATTTTTTTCTGACGAAGTCCATTCAGATTAAAGTGCGTAAAAATTCAATAGCCGATCGAAGAAATAAGTCGACCGAAGATAGAACGTAACGAGCTGCATTGAGAAACGCGTAAGAACATGCGGGTGGAGATTGGGGGGGAGGAGGGAGAGGAGGTAGGGTATGGGAAGAAGGTTGGTAAGACGGAATAGTATGAGGAGGATTTTGAAGTGTATGTATTTTTATGTTAAAGATATAGATCGACGAAAAGAAATTATTGTCATGGAAAAAATGTTTTTCCAAACGTACCAATTTGCATCCGATCGCGACATTTTATTACACTCGTTCGTATATTTTGTTGTCCAGTGACGCGAATAGAACTTATTTATATCGGCGACTAGTCCTTCGTCCCTTTGTCACATTATTACTACTCGTCACACAATGAAACTTTCTTTCTCACTCGTCGTCGCATCGTTTCATGCGTTTATTTACAAGGTATTTACACGGGGATTCATTCGGGCAGTTTTTCATTTTTGTAAACACGCTGAGAAATGAGATATTCGTTACAATTCGTACGAGATGATAATGCTCGCGTTACAACACACCCGTTGTTATTGATTAGTTAAAACGTTCGTGCGTACGATTGCATTGCACAGCGGGAACGTTTCGCTTACCTACGCGGTGCATAGAAATTACCGATCGCGAAATAGTTTCTAATAAGAAAATTCATCTCGGTATATACTATTTTTTTCTTCTTTTTTTTTCCTTTTTTTTTGTTCACATGTTTAGATATATATATATATTTATATTTATATTTTATTGATATATCGTGGTAACGACCGCGTCGCTTCCGCGTGCCAGTTTCGACGTTGTGCGCGTTCGTCGTCAGTCGATAGGACGCACGCACACGTTCGTCTCTGCAAATTTTTATTTCCAATAAACTTACGTCTCACCGTGCCCAACGAAGACCGACGATCTATTTTTTATTTTAATTTATCGTCGTCATTGTCATTGTCTTCGTTGTAAACACGGCAAAAACGAAAGAAGCGTATTCGAGTCGCGCGAATAGCGTGTGCTTTGGTCTATCGTTCGAGAATTCGATCTAAAAATCATCTTCTTTTATCAACGTTTTGTCAACGGCGCATTTATATCCATAAATTTAGGCAGTAAGATGTATGTATGTATGTATGTATGTATGTAAATACAATATTACGTTAATAATAGGCGTTTACAATATAGGCACACAAGATTACGCAAAATAATCTTGAAATCGATGCTTCGTTTAAATAAATTCGTCATCGTCGTATAATGTCATAAGTAGTATAAGAATTAAAAGAAGAACAGGAAAGGAAGATGAAAATATAACGACGGAGAAAATGATTTTCTACTGACAATAAGAAATAATAATAAATGAATATTTTCGGTAACTTGCAATGGGAAAACAGAACCGAAAGTAATAAAAATAAGAATAATAAGAAGAAGATGTGTCGTGGTTGGCTACTGGCATACCTGTTGTAACAATTTGCGGTATGTGTTTGAACGGGTGTCCCGGTTCTGAAGGAGACTCGATGGTGGTGATGGCGTGGGATGCGACGCGGCCATATCAGACGTAATATTCGTTAACGCCGAGCGCGTCGGAATCGCGTCCCTATACGCAGCTTTCTTGGCTCGAAATAAGTGGCGTGCGAACGGTTACAACTTCCCTTGCCGGATGATGCTTGTTCGCGGTGACTCCGGTCAATCCGGTGACCCCGGTGATTCCGGTGACCATTGACTCGTGCAAAAGTCCGCTCATCGTCGAGAGCGGCGTACTTCCGCATGAAGATGTACTCTTCACCGTGTCTATTTTTGGTGGCCTTGCGGTGTGGTCTATGCAAGCATATACCGTTGACTCTTTAGCGTAAGGTTTTCCCCCGACGATAACGCCACTTCCGTAACCCTGAAGTCCTCCGAGACCGGCGACGGTACCTAAATTCGCTAACTTCGTGTCCGTTCCCAAAGTCGACAGGGTGGTTGGCCTCGTTAAACATAGCTCTGCATACGTCACTTCACCGGATAACTATGAACAGTATATACGTAATAGAGATTTCAATCTATTTATATCTTTATCCGTTGTTATCAGTTGTATCAATTAATTCGCTGAATTATGTTTTTCAGAAGTTATTTAACTAATTTAATATTCAATTTATATGTTTTATTTACGATGACAAATTCTTTGACGAAGAAAAATAATATATGATGATTTTGATGCGATGAATTATTTCAAACATCGAGTTATCGAATTAATTTCTATATCCGTTAGTTTATTTTTTCTAACAATTAATCCCTGATAAACGACACAAAACTTTGTTTTTCGAACTCGATTAATATACGATTGTGTAATTATTTTATTATAGTAATGATGAAATAAAATACGTTGACGCGTCGGGTGATAATAATAGAAGGAATTGTTTAGATAATCAGGAGAGGTAAGAAAAGTGAGAAAACGTCTGAGCGCCGTTGTATTTTGTCTTCGAACGTGTCTTCCAAAGAGTTTCCCTTTACCTTTTTCTTTCTTTTCTTTCTCTTTTAAATTAGATGATAGTATTTTCGCGAAAGTTCATCCAAAGTTCGCCATGATAATCCTTGAAAGATACGATTATTTTCGGTAGTTCTGCCAAAGACTTGGATCCGAAGCAAAGAGAAACTTTCCTGCTAATGAGCGTCCACTTTCGAAATTCCAGACTTCTGGAATTCTTCTCAAAGCCCTTACCTACCTACCAACCTACCAAGCAGAACGGTTCGCTAGAGTTTTCTTCGTTCCTTCTCATCTCGAATAAGCAAGAAATTCGAGTGGGCCAATGGGAAAACGGAGAAGATTGGTCGATACGAACAAAACAACGAAATTATTGAGGCATAATCAAAGTTTTAGTCTACGGAATTTCATCTATTTTTTCTCTCTTTCTCGAATTTTTTTTTCTTATAATTCATACCGACGCTCAGACCGCGAAATTCAACGAAGAAAATTAGAATAATGATTGACCGATTGGAAATCTGTGATAAGAAAAAACTACACGATAAAACAAATAAAAATATCGACGAAATTTCGAAAGAATCGAGATGTGTACTTTCGAAATTGTTTTTGCAAATTTTTCTTTTTTCAATAAATTCAACTTTGTATTGTCTGTAAAAATAATCATAGTTCCCGTGTTTCTTTCATCTCTTTGTTGTGAAAGAACGATTCGAAGAAATCGAGGTATTTGCTTATGTAATAACTTTCTTACTGCATCAACTTTTCGTTAATGTTTGTTCTTCGAAATAGGTATCGATAGAGTAACTTAAATATAAATATCCTGAATAAGTATAAAACGTTTATATATTATTTTGTAGTAGCAATGAAATGAACGATTTCTAGTTGGCATTTATTTTAATTGAATTCACCAATCGATTGGATCGAATTTACTTTGTCAATTTAATCAATTAACTATATTTAACGAGTACACTCGTCGCGAAGAAATATTTCGTGTGTAATCGTTTCATTTCCACGATACAACTTATTAGTAGGTACATGCTTTTCGAAAAGTTCACCACAGCTAATTGGTTAATTGTTAACTACTTTTTTCGAATAAAACAAAAACCTGTAATTTATCTTAGACGAGTATACTAATCGATCACAATTAATTGGTTTAATTCTACGTAATCGAGTCGTTAGTATTATTGCAACGATACTTACCGGTAATGTTGGATAATTGTTGTATTCGTTGTAAGCGGTAAGTCCTTGAAGATGATTGTTCTGTTGTGTCGAAGGGATTGACGACGGTGGTAATCCATCCGGCGTATTTTGGGTTGCCAATGGCGTACCAGAAGTTGATCCGGTCAATTGATAATCTGAATCTTTTGTTCCAATTAAATAACAATGTGTTTCGTATAATTAATCTTAATTAAATAAAAATGGTAATGTGCTCTTATTAATAGAGCTTCCTTAAAGTTAAAAATCTTTATTTCGTTTATTAATATTGAGATTGCATCATAAAAAAAGTATTTTAGATTTTCTTTCTTATTTTCTTTCCTTCAAACTATATAATCTTCTGCAAAGCCATAAAGAGCCCTAAAGTTCAAGTTTCCCTCTTCGATAGAAATCTGTTACCGAGAAACTATAATGAGCTAGATGGAAGCCCATATATAGCTCATGATTTAGGAAGTTAGGATATAAGCTATGCGTACGATGCATCAAATAAATGATGGGCTAGTAGAAAATCCAGGCACGTAGAACGAGTAGGCGAGTTATGACTCGATACATAGCGATTATCGATCGATGTACTACTATGAATATCATTTTGAGAATCAAAATACATAATAATTTTACATCGTATATATTATATAGGAAACAAAGAGTTATAAAAATACATTTACGTATTCATATATACCTTTATTAGTTGGTATAACGTCTGGATTTCTGTCATCGGCATCGTAAAGATCTTCGGAACTAGGCGCGGTAGATTTTTTCAAAGGCAAATCACCAGGCCTTTGAGCTCGTCTATCGCTTCGTAATTTGAGTGCTGCTAAGATTATTCCAGTGACTAGGACTAGGGCGGTAATCACCCCAATGAGACCAAGTAACAGGGGTGTTATTTCGAAAGGCACCTGAGTACCTGTAAACAAAACGCGCACTGCTCTCGTGCAGTTACATTTTTGCACATTCTTAAGATCTAATCTTGCACAAACATCGTTGTGCGTTATTTATTTGTTTCATATAATATATATGTTAATTGATTTTTAAATAAGAAGTTAAATCATGAATTAATTATATTGTTAAAGTATGAAAGAAAGCAGGATTACATACTTTAATTACGTAATATAAGAATTCACGAAAGGCGCGAGTAGTTAAAGTATGAAATTCAAATTTGATTCGTAGATTAGATCCGATAGAACGGTACGATTAACAGAATATTGAGTTTTGGAAAGTACAGGAAGAAGTAAGAATGAATAGTTACGAACATTGTTGTCAAAAGAAATAACAGACTTTTAAAGATTGATCTAATATCAATTTCATATTTAAACTATTCGCCTTTCGTAAATTCATATATTATATATAATTATTTCATGTATTACTCGTAATTATTTCACGAATAACCAGAATAATATACCTACTTCAACGTTAACATATACAATTTCGAAGCGTCGAGGTACGCGTGTAACAAAGTTATAATTTATTACTTAACGAGTTTTAATTTATAAATTAAGGACGGAGTTAACAGCAGTTAAGGTCTTGAACAAAATTAATTGGACAATGAAGTAGAATGAAATCGTATATTGAGAGGTCAATCACCTCGTTTCACCTCTCTTATTATCGATGATTCTTAATCGGTGTTCTTCGAAAAGTGCAGGCTAACGTTTGTTCGCGTTCATTCTTCCCTTCTTTTTTCTTTCTTTTTTTTTTCTTTTTTTTCGATCCTTCCTTAAAAGTGCGGCCTTTTTAATAGGATCTTTTCACGAAGTTGAGAACTGAGGGTACGGCACCGATACGGCGCATTAAGCCGTAACGATCGAAGCGATAATAAGATAGTCAGGACTTAGTCATGCTTTCGAACGTCTAAGAAGAGAAACTAAAGTAAAGAAATACATTTGAAGATTCTTAAGGTTTCGGCTAAGAAGGATCGATCGATCGTTAAATTTTTCCAGTTTAACGGATCCCTCGAGCTGAACGGTTTGTTCTATGTATAGTTATTAAATGATAAGTTTAATAGAATCTGTAGTATTATTCGGACTAAATAATGATAAAAGAAAATATGATTAGGAAATAGAAAGATGATTTTAAAGATAAAGATATTATGCCGTAAGATGTATCATCTTTTCTTTCTTTTCTTTTTTTTTTTGAAAGTGGTGAAGACCGAACGCAGTCTACCGAGCGGAATGCAGAGAAAATGGAAAGATTCGATATCAATGGTTAGGAAATTTGATTAAAGTTTCACGCTCGGCGAAGCTTGTATGAAGTGGATCGATTTTTGAACGAATCTCTTTAGCTTTAAGTACGCATTCACGCAAGTATAGGTACGCCTAATCGAAGAGAGAGAGGGAGAGAGAGAGAGAATTCTGAATACATCGATGAGGTCCTAGTGGAGGAGGTGTCTGTAGAGGTGCGAGGAAACTTGCTCGTTCATTCGCGCGCAGTTTCAAGCATAGGCGAATCGCATCTCTCGACGGTGGAAACTGACCGAGAGCAATTTCACTTGTAAATTCGTCTAGGAGTCGATATATACGAGCTACCGGAGTATATCCGCCGGCAGTGGATCCTAGCTCGGTTCACGTACCCGTACTTCGTATAGTCTAGCTTCGATTCCTACACAAACGAGGAGAATTCTACAGGCCGGTAATCCACTGGATGAATGCAACCAAGAGATCGACTCGCTGTTCTATTTTCTCAAGTACTTAGAACTTGGTCTACATGTAGATTGTGTTCGATTTTGCAACCGATTATACTTGTTTCTCGTAAAACCTTCTACCATTTCTCTCTCTCTCTCTCTTTCTCTTTCTATTTCTCTTTCCCTCTCTTTGTCTTTGTCTTTATCTTTATCTTTCTAATTTTCTCTATCTCTCTATCCATTAAAATCTAGTTCAAAGGAATTTCATTACGCGTCGTTAAGCTGCTCAATTTGCGACGAGTCCTATTCGAAGCATCCTTCCCATTATATAGCACGATTAAAGTGTTAAATAATAAAAGCATTCGAAGTAACTTACCTGTCTGCTTCTCTGCCACTTTTAAAGTAAAACCCTCTAGCACGACTTTCTCGCTCATTCCTTTCCCATTGACGGCAAACAATATCATGGTGAGAACTTTGCCCGATTCCAAGTTTTGTACCGTAAATTGTGGAATATCTCTGGTAAGATTTGCTTGCAGTATACCGGTTTCTTCGTCGAACACTTCTAAAACGAAATATTGCGATTGACCACCGTCAAAACCGGCAGTGCATTCCACCGAGAGTGACTTAGTTGTTTGATTGGTGAGCGTGCAATTGTAAGGGATTTCTGGTTTACCTGGAATAAATAACAAAACAATTTGTACAATTTTCATCATTCCGATTGGATAACGTATCGATTATAGGGAAAGATGCGTGGATAGTAATAAGTTTGGTGAAACTCGTGGTTAGACTATTCGAATTAGATTAAAAAAAGGTACTTTGGAAGAGAAACTTTTCTGAAACTAATCCGAAATAACTAACTGAACTAAACTCTACGTGAATTTGTAGATTCGTCTTAGGAGTGGCTTACGAAAAGCGAGCGAGATGCGCACGCGCGCACACGCACACACATATATCTACATCTATAAAGGTAGATAAGTAGGTAGGAAGGAATGCACGTACCCGCGGGTATGATGTAAAATATGCAAGCGTTCTTCTGCTGGCCAGCAGCGTTGCTCGCCCAACAAGCCACGCTGCCATAGTCCATATCTGTGATCGGTTTGTACACGAGGATGCTTTGGCTGAGGTGAGTGGAGTTCTTGTAACGCGTCTGGGGCATGTCGATCAGCTCCTGACTAGTGTTGAAGGCCCACCTAAAGCTTTCGGGAGGTGGATAAGCTTCGACCATGCAGAGCACCTTGACGTCCTCGTAACGCGCCACCCCATATATATTCTTTTGTTCGGCCACGCAGATTGGCTTGTCTGCGAAAAGAAAAACCAACCAAACCCCACACTCTCATATTTCTTTTCTTCTGACCATTTTTTTTCTTCTTTTCTTTATGTTCCGTGCTCTTTCCTCTTTCCTTTTTAACCTTTTATGCCGTTTACATTTCTTTTTTAGTCAGTCAGAGACACTATGCACCTACTACTACTACCTGTATTGTCCTTTGGAAAAGAATCGAAAGAAAAATCGAAACGCGATAACGCAAAGAGTGAGACGAATGCGGGTGCTGGAACGGGAGTGAGGGCAGGGCCAAGTGCAGGGGAGTCTGCACCACTGCGAGTACAGTTTACGTACATTTATTAAAACTGCGAAAAAGGACGACGCGTGGTGGACTGACCACGCTTACGCGCCCTTTCGAAGGGAAAGATCGATGGGCGTTATTCGCCGGCTCGTCGTTCCAATAGTTTTGCCATTTTTCGTGTACGTACGTACGGTCTACGGCAGGACGGGCTTACGAGAGTTGGTCGGTTTGCTCTCACAATCGCTTTATTTTTTTTACTTCTTTTTTTTCTTTTTTTTTCCTCGCTCTCTTTCTCTCTCTCTTTCTCTCTCTTTCTTTCTTTCATCCACCGTTCGCGAATTCACCGCTCGTCATCGTGTTTTTTAACGAATAACCGTAACGACTTTTCGACGGGGTGACTTTCTCGTTTTGGGGCTTACATTATACGTCAGTGAGTTTAGCTAACGCGTACTTTCACTCTGTCGAGAAATGCGCGTATAAATAATTAGCTACTATTTTAGATTAGTTAGATTCGTTAGGATGCATAGATTAAAAAATGTATATTTCCGGCACTAATGACAAGTATAAAAAGAAAGAAGACAAAAAATATGGAACAAATTCGTCAGCTGAAAGAAGATTAATGAACTTTTCTATTTAAATATTAGTTTGTAATTTTGAGAATGAGAATAAACGACTCATAAGTATCGTGCGTTAGAAAATAATCATCGCAATACTTCAATTTGGTAGGAATATGAAAGGCCCCTGAAACTAGGCAGTACATTTCTACACGAACGTAGTAAAGTGTGTTCGGTTATCCAAATACAGGGGTTGCATAGATTGCATTCGAAGTTAAAGTTATCGACTGAGTCGGAAGTATGGCGTGTTATCTATTTTTAGGCACGAACGCGCATTTATCCTTTTGCGATAAAACGAAAGGAAATAATTTTAAAAAGGCGAACGGAAAATAAATCGTTACGATTGTATAATATATTAAACGTAACGACACATTTCGACTCGTATTTTTAGTCGACGAATGTGTTTAAATGAAAACGACAAATATAGATACAAATATAAATAGAAATAGGAATGAAAAGAAAAGAAAAGAAAAATAATAAGAAAAATACTCACACATGATTTTGAGCTCGACGCCATTGCTATAACCATCACCCTCGACGTTGCTAGCAACGCAGGTGTAATTTCCGGCCTGGGAACGATTGACTTTTCTTAAAGCGAGATCGTATTGTTGTACTATAACGCCGTTCTTTGCGTTGTTCTGAATGACGTTGCCCTGGAATGAAGCGAACACACTGTGAGATTAGATCGGAAATCTGCGAAGAAAAAGTATCGAGATAGGTTGGTAGTCTCGCGAAAAATAATGTGGTAAGAAGAAGAAGAAGAAAAAGAAGAAGAAAAATAAGAAGATGAAGCAGTAAAAGCGGATACGAGGACGAATGGAAACGGTTTGGTAGAAGAAAATAGGTCGAAGAGAAATCCAACGAAGTGGAAAGCGAAGAAGGCACGCGTAATGTCGAATAGAAGACTAACATAAGACCATTTTCGTGACAAAGCTCTCTCTCTCTCTTTTTCTCTCATATCGTTCTCCATCTATTTATCTCTGTCTCATTCTCTCGCATTCTCGAAGGAACGAAGGAAGGATTACATTTTCTTGGGAGAATTTCTCGAGGATCGTTGTTACCTATAAAAGAGCTTTCGTAACCAAACGTGAAGACGATGACAAAAGAGAATAGTCAGGCGCGTAGTTAAAACCGCAACTCGGGATTAAGAGAGGCAGTGAATAACGACGAAGTAAAGGTAGCAAGAAAAAAGAAAAAAAGAAAAAGACAAAGGGAGTTAGATAAGAGCAAAGGATAGAAAGAAAGAATGTATAATGATGTAGTTAACTAAATATGTATGTACGTTATATACTATATATTAAGACAGGACTTATTTCTTTTCAAGACTAAAGAAGTTAATCTTTCACCTGGCGAGGCCTGGGTCAAGTGTCTGCCAGGGCTCTGAGTTTAGATAATATAAGATTTATTAATTAAATGAAAATAAATATTAGACGCCAGTTAAGTTTTCCCTAACAAATATATTAATCAAATTACCTAATCTATGCAGTCCCGACTATCAGAAGGAAAATGAGACAAACACAGGTGGGTGTCGACCAAATTTGGGTGACCCAAAATATTGCGAAATTTTAATAGAATAGAGATTACAAAGACTGAAGGAGATAACTTACGTGACTGGTGCAGAAAACACTGATCAAAATATACGTATATGTATGGTAAGAAAGAAATGATATGCTAAAGAATGGGTACAAAGTTCTTTTGATTTTAAGAGAATAGATAAAAGTAAGTTAAAAAAGTTCATTGTTAAATTGTTGCGTAAAGAGGAAAAGAAAGAATAAAAGAGGGTAAAAGAGAGAGAAAAAGAGAGAAAGAGAAAGAGAGAGAGAGAGAGAGAGAGAGAGAGAGAGAGAGTTGGTGTCTATTCGTGCATGCATAACTCTGATACGTGTCTATTTATTATTTACTTATATGATGGTGGTATATACGAGAGGATAGAAACAAATTCCTGTGGGATCGACTTACGTTGTGCTTCCAGACGACTTTGTAAGCCCAGGGATTCGCACGAACCTTACATTCAAAGTAGACATCATCGCCTTCCTCTATGTCATCGGGATTCATGTTGGAACCAAGCCCCAACCGTAAGATAGGAACGACTGAAAGAAAAAAAATCAATTCTCGTCAATGTTATTGTCTTAAGCTGCTTACAGGTTTCCATTCGAAGTAAAGGTATATATTGTATATTCTCGAGAATTACAAGGCAAACTGAAATAGAACAGCACTTCATTGAATTGGGTTAAATTTCGTGCTATGCGATTCTGTTACGAAGATACCAATATCTTCCTTAATTATAATAATAATAATAATAATTATTATTATTATTATTATTATTATAATAGAATGAATATTTAATAGAGAAGTTCGTTTGACAGAATAAGGCCAATCTTAAATATTTATTTTCAGTATGTTTTATTATTCGTTCGATTTAAATTCGTTTGTAAAATTTTATTTAAATTCTCGGACGATCTTATAAATAAATTTATTATTAATTTTTCGTTATATCTCGTAAGAGAAATTATTTATCGGATCGTAAAATTATAATCTTTTGAAATATTTTCTGTTCGGCTATATGGAATTTCTTGATAATTATTTCTTCGATATTATTTTATACGAAATATTATTCGTTATCGTAACAATCGATAAAAGACAGATTCCCTTTTTTATATTATAAATAAAATCTCTACGTAAATATAATAATATTACAAATGAAGAAGATAAAACAAATGTCGAGAATAATTAGGTGCATTAGATTAAATGGAATATCCTTTTAATCGCTACGCGCGAGGAATGCTTCATTAAAAACGTGAAGTTTGACGATTTATGTTTCCCTTTAAAAAAGAAAATATCTCTTCGTGAGAGAATAAACGAATGATATTGCGAGATAAAGTGAATGACAGAGACATTCGAATACGTCATTACTTGTAGCGAAGCTAGTAGTAGTGGATCTTGGTGTATATCGCGACGAATCGCGACAAGTTCTCGAATAAATCGAAGCGCATCGAGTTGTAGAGCTCGGCCATTCCATTTCGGGTTCTCGTTGACGTCTCGTTATTGCGATTACATTCCCGTTAGCTCGACGTAATCTATATCGACGACCCCGTTTCGAGCTGCCATGCACGCTTTTAACTCGTTTACCTCGTTGATATCTAGATAGATACATTTTGCGTCTATGCGTGCGTACGAACGAACGTACCTATCCTACGTGGATAGAACTGTCGTGTAGTTATGGTATATATATAACGTATACGTATATACATATATACATATATATGATATATATATATATATAAAGTATGTAGAAATACGTAGAGAAAGTGAGAGAGAGATGTATCTCGGACGAAACGTCGACCGAACGAACCAACGAACGAACGAACGAACGAACGCAAACACAGATTTTTGCAATGCCAGGTTGCTTTGCAGTGAGTTTGTCCCGAGCGTACTACTCGCATCCATTAGTATATGAAAAATATCCCTCTCGTTCGCTATTTTTTTTCCATTTCTTTCTTTCTTTCTTTCTTTTTTTTCTCCTTCTTTCCTTTTTCTTTTCTTTCTTTCTTTTTTTTGTAATTCTCGCGCATCTAATGTCGTCGCCCAGCGCGATGAGAATATTTTTATTTATGATAATATTCGCATTTGTGTCGGTAATACTTACAATAAATGTTGAGTTTCAATGTATCCTCGGCGTATCCACCGCTAACTTTATTATTCTCCGCTCTGCAGGTCAATACTTTGTTGTGATCGAAGAGGGTTGGCTTGAAAGTGAGCACGGAACTCGTCATGTTCCCATCGGCTGATACCTGGATTGAGATACGTATATAGTTTTTGTTTGTAATCAAAATATTCATGTACGTTCATTCGATTTGATCATCATCTTACATCTGTATGATTTCTTACGTAATTTAAACTACCATTCGTTTATTTTGTCTAATAAATGTTTGCAACTATTAATTTATTTCGTTAATCTTAAACAATTAACAATTACAAGCGCGATAATATAATATTTTGATATATTTATAACCATTTAACCCTTTGCGACAAGTTTGTCTACTTCAGTCAATATTGATTGTAATTTGAGGTTGTTAAATAATATAGAAACAGTATGCCGCTAAAATATATTTACTAATTAATTATTAATTCTTTATTAAATATTAATTTAACTTTGTAATAAATGAATATACCGGACTTGTGTGCGAGTTAATCGAAGTTACGTTGATGATTTCCGTCAAACTCCCGCGTATAGGTACGTTATTTGTTAGCAAGGGATTAAATAGTAGAACACTGCGCGGTATACTCTGTTATATAGGACTTTTGAAAAATTGTGTGCTGTACTCAAATAAAAAAGATTTCATTAGTCGCGAAAGTATTAAGCGTAATCGAGGTCGTATCAATGATCTGTAAAAAAGGTTGGCAGGTAACAAGAAGGGTTGAGAAAAAGAGAACAAAAGAAAACAAAAGAAAAGAAAAGAAAAGAAAAGAAAAGAAATCAAAGGAGAAGAAAAAAAATGGAAGGGAAGGTAAGAAAGGGTTGTAGAGATGAGATTATACGTTGACATACGCACGAACAAAGTCGAATAATTACTTAGCGAAAGATAACGTTACGAAGAAGGAAGGTCGGATCGGACTTTACACGGCTTATAAAACGGGAGCGTTAATCCGACGATAAGTCTTAATGACCGGACGAAGTTGGCCTAGGTAGTAGGGCGTTTATCATTCGCCCACTTGCGAATAATTTTCACGGAAGGAAAGGCCATCATCCAAGCTAGGTCGACTAAACTTCCGAGCTTTTTATTTTTTATCTAATTGGAGAAGAGTAATAACAGGAATAGAAAAATCAAAAGAAAAAAAAGAAGAGAGAGAGAGAAAAATATGATAAAAAAGAGTAGTAGGTGATTATATTCGCGATTGAAATCTATTTGAAGGATATATCGATCCTGCTGTTGTCTTTCTTACAAATCACTCGAACGAACGACCGAACGAACGAACGAACGAACGAACGAAGGTACGAACTTACGAAGGAACTAACGCATGCGCATTTTCACGGAAGTGAAAACTTATCGATCGAACTCGATCTCCGGCATCTATCGAACCGAATCGAGCTTTTACAACAACTCGCGCGATAGGAATTTCAGGATGAAATTGAAGCGAAATTCGCGCGTACGACCGGCCATAAATCGAGAAAGTCGAATCACCTGGCGTTGCTGCCAACTATGCGGCCACGTTTCGTTCTAGCTCACTATCGATGGTGAACGTGCCATCAGTATAACTCGCTGTCGCTATCAACTTGTTCTCCTACACTTGGATATTATGAGGCTTTGCTGGTACGGTTCGAGTCAACGCGTATGTTGCCGCTGTGTTACCCTGCGTTATATTCAATTCGAAGTTCTTAACATTTTGTAAAATGAAAATGCGAGGGAAACAACAAATTCCAACAGATCGTTCACACCGATCTCTCTCGGTTACGTTACGTTACTTTAATAAATGATACGTTGTGTGGTAACTTTTGTGTGTTAACTTCTGCGTGTGACGGTTTGTTTTTTTTTCTTTTTTTTCTTTTGTATTTTTCTATTTACTTAAGTATGCCACGATCAAAGAACTGTCTCCGCTTTCGAGGTAACGTTACTACCCAAGCAATAGGAAAGAAGAAGAAGAAGAAGAAGAAGGAGAAGAAGATAAATGGAGGAGGATAGATCGCGAAAACATCGTTTCTATCCGCGGTAATTGCAACATGGCGTGTTGTAGGGAACCCTTAATGGCGACGATGCAAATACCGATACCCGACCGCTAATGTCTGTGATTTCGCGAAGAACGATCGAGGGTGGAATTCATGTTTCCTTCGTGTTCGTCGACCGATCTTGTTTTTTGGCTCCGATGTGTTTTTTTTTGAGAAACGATCGTGTACGCGAACCCTTGCTCCTACCCCCGCCCTCGCCCTCGCACATTCGAACTTTGGCCCTATATTCGAACTTCCCCTTTCTCGCATTTGGCCCACCCCCTTCTCTCCCTCCCACCCTCCCATTCTCCCCCGTATTACCGTCCGGAACGTTCGTAAGGAGAAAATGATGACGAGCCCGTTGGATGTGGGTCGTAACCTTTCTTTCACGGCTCGGAAATGTTTTACGCCAAAACGTGGGCTCTCTTCACTCGCTTCGTTTTCTACTCTTCTACATATATCCTATACTGCTATGCGAGGTTTTGATGTGAAATAAAAATGAAAGGGTACCTACTTACTAGTCTCAAGGATACATGGGGGTGATGGGGAAGAAAAGAAGACTAATAACTCGAAGATGTTGGTTCGCTTTAGAGTGTTGGTGGATACAAAAAATAAAAGGAGATAAAATGAAAGTAAAAGGAAAAACAAAAGAGGCTCACCTTTTCCGTATAGTTCTCCATCTTTTCCCCGTCCAAGTACCAGTATAGTTTAGCCGGTGGCCTTGAACCAACTGTTATACAACTGATGTTGTATTTCCTATCGGCGCTGATTGTTGTTTGCTCGTTGCTAAGTATATTCACGCTGAGAGGTCTCACTGAAAATGATATTGAGAGAAGAAATATATAATCGATAATCGTGAGAAAGTTATTCTCTTAAATATCAAATTTTTCAACGATGATCGAAAAGCAAGTGTGATGTAAGAAAAAGTAGAGTATAAAAGAGCCCCGGCGCCTGGAACTTGGCGAACTTGAAACTTCGTTTTCTTCGTTAATGCGTTTTAAACGAGTAACACCCCCCCCCCCAGCATCGGTAGACGGCAAACAAGCGTGACGTATCGCCGCAAAAACCTACCGGCTGGCAAGCACTCTAGTTTCACATAACATTGAGAAAAGAATACGAGTTTTTTTTGAGACTAGCAAAGACTATCGAATTGTTATTCGTTACACTTTGCCATCAATTTTTCCAACTAACTTTTTTCAACGACGAGTACGAGTACGATGAACACGAATTCACGTTACTCTCTCGCGCATAACTAATAAAGAAATATTTGCCAAGGATCAAGATTGATAACGTTATGAATAAAATAAAGGTACGATAGAAGAGGGGAGGGGGGGTATGTCTATATATGTAGAACGATGGATACGGTATAGTAAGTTTGGCAAAGTTTTTTTTGTTCTTTTTATTTTATTTTCTTTTTTCTCTTTCTCTTTCTCTTTCTTTCTTCTTTTTCTCTTTTTTTGCATAGGCGAATTGACTTCTCCTATCGGTGGGTTTTCCATCGAATTTAATCGCAAACAGAACGGAAAAAGGAACGTCTTTTTCCGTGACGGGGCGTGAGAAGGGTGAAAAAGTACGTACTCTTTGGGGGTGGCTGGAAGAGGTGGTAACTCTACGAAAGAAGACAGACAGAGAGAAAAGAAGGATTTTCCATTCAAGCAACGTTGAGGTTCTCGCGCGTTGGAGAAGGATGAGAAAGAGAGAAAGATCAAGCAAAGAGACAAATAGAGAGAGAGAGGGGGTGGGGGTAGGTGGGGGAGTGAAAGGTGAAACGTGGTAGAAGAGAACTCGGAATTAAACTTTCAGGACTCGGAACTTTTGACACCAATGAAAAATTTTCCACTACTTCGTCCTCTCCTCCGTAGCTGGTGCTGGTCTTCTTCCATCCTACGTTGACAGCTTCCACCTTTTCGAGTCCGTTCTCTTAATCTACTTCCTATGACTTTGTTCGTCATAACAGCGCACGTGCATATTACACAATTGTAATTGGCATTTCTATTTGTAATATATAATAATATCCAGAAATATAGGGTGGGATATAAATATTAATCATTTCGCGTCTGTTTCATACGAATACAGTTTTTTTTTCGTGGTTTCGTTTATAGAGTAATTATAGTCTTCATTGTAGGATTGTATAAAATATCGTTTAAAACTTTGAATCAACTCATTTGATTTACACGAAATGATAAAATAGAGGATATTCGAATTAATAATAATAATAATAATAATAATGAATATTTAATATATAAAGTCTCTTATATTTCTACACTTAATTGTAAACATATTTAATCGAATCATTTTGTAATTCGTATAAATACACGTACGCGATGAAACATTCGTTTCGTATTACGAAAATAATTCGATAAAATCCCCTTAGTAGTTCTTGAATTTTGTTAGTTTCAATAGATTTATCATTTGACACCATTCGACGATGATAACAATAATACAATATATGTATATATACATATACATATATATATGATATCGAAAAATATTTAAAGTAAGTAACGTGTAGTATCAATGCGAACGTCTTTCTCGACTAAAATTGAATAGCTATGAACTACCTGTAGGATCGTGGAATAACGCGTCATTAAAAGTTTACTAGAAAAGTTCGATTGATCGATGGTTGATTGAATAACGGGTTGGTACAAGGTACCCCTATACCTACATTTATTTTCAGTACTCTCTTTGCTTGGACATAGATGATGAATGGGGTTAGAACGACGTAGAAAAATATGCGTAGGCGTCCATTAAAGTCTTCATGTTGGTCACCGGATAGATATATGTATGCATATAGGTAGGTAGTTATAATGGATGTTCGATAGATGATACCGTCAATGTATGGTTTCTTTAGAAACTTGAAACTTTTAATTCATAACTACTGTACAATTCGCGGTAAAGGATAATCCAGGTTGTTTTTTTTTTCTTTTCCTTTTTTTCTTTTTCTTCTCACTTCCGTTCTGTAGGGTAACAATAAAATAAGTTTTAATTTTTTGTTTGTTTGTTTGTTCTTTCTCGAGACGAACACGACGATAATACGCGATCCCTGGAGAAGCTATAAAATTTATTCTTATGATCGGCAGTGTCACCTTTTTGACAACGAAAGGAGAAGTTTTAATTGAAACGTTTTCACGAGAGGAGAGAAAAAAAAAAAGGAAAAAGAAGAAACCAGAGTCAACGTGAAATTATCCACAAACAAAACGGTCTACGTCAAAAACTCCTGTTCCTCCGGGACAAAATTGGGAACGGATTCGATAGAATCCCGATGAGTTCGTGCGAGAGGGAAAAAAAGAAACGGAGAGGACGGAGAAAAGAGAGGGGCAAAACGATCGAATGAACGAAAAAAAATTCTAACGAGAGATCCATGGAGGAAAGTAAAAATGGTTTAAAGACCGGTGAGACAAGTGAGGAGTAAAGAGAGAACGATCGCATGCGGAATAACGAACGAGCTGCCGAGGATAAAGTTATTGCTATTGCAAATTAGAAATACCTACCAACTTTATCCATCTATCTACCAATGGCACGTTTGATTTTATGGTAAATCTAGCCCAACGCAGTTGCTCTCTCTCTTTCTTTCTTTCTTTTATTTATACATTGTTACGCTTTCTTTGTATTCGCAAAAGAATAATATGTAAGCGAAAGAATAAGATAATTTTTGTTATTAATTATTCAAAGTTTGGTCTACGAGAAAGTAAAGAAAAAGAAGAAAAAAAATGTTCAGATTATTTAATTAATAGTTAATGTTTACAACAACTCGCATCGTAACATCGTTCTTTACATCTCTCCATGATAAAACAAACAATTTGGCTTTATATATTTTGTTTGAACTTTTAAACAAATTGCATGGGCATTAATGTGTTTGTTATTCTGCGTAATTATTTTTTTTTTTTTTTAGAAATACAGCGACGTTAATTAAAAACAATGTAAATTACAAAAACGCGTAGATTTCGAATGACGAAAACTTTGCGATACTAACAAAAGAGGGGATTAAGGAATAGTTGGGCAAAAGAAAACCAGACAAAAAAGCAACATCATTTTACATATACGAGTAGTACTTTATATTCTTTTCTACTTTCTACTCACGCATCTCATTCTTCTTTTACGATAAAAGTTATTCCGTAATCCGACCATCTTTTAATCTAAATATACGTGATTTTTTTCCCGCTTGTTCGTTCTATAATAACAATAATAATTGTTAGATAGTGCCGCGTAGAATAAACATTATTAAAAATTTACCAAAATTTTGTAAAATTAATTCTGAACGAATTTGAAATTTTTGTTTGAGATGATAATTAAAAAATATATACTTAATTATATTACGTACGTTTTTCTACGCAAAAACATAAAGTTATATTAAAAGTTAACCGAGCACGCATACATTCAGAAGTGAGGTTTTCAGTGAAATACCCCGTATTGGGATTTTAAACGCAATAAATTTACGATACCGGTTGTAATAAATTTAAAAGGGATGCAAGTATCTTTCATTAAAAGATGCGGATATAGGGAATCAAGATCGATATCATAATCGAACGAATTTTCGTCGATATCGTTACGCTAAAAGCATTCGGTATATTGAAAAATCAATGGAACTGGACTACAAAAGGAGGAGGAGGAAGAGGAGGAGGAGGAGGAGGAGGAGGATCGTGTTACGAATAAACGAGTACATGAACGATTAGTGTGAGACACGATAGGGAGGAGGAGGAGGAGGAGGAGGATGGTAGAAGTGTGTTATAACGAATAAACACGATACAAGGCTTTCGTTTCTCATCGCAAATGATAGTGTTAATTTATTTCTTAATTTGCATTCATGGAAGCTCCTTGAATAGAAGGACAATGTTTAGAGAGAGAATGAGAGAGAGAGAGAGGGAGGAGATTGAGGTGAGAAACATTTGTTGATGGAAAGGTCCTATACGCTAGAAAATAAACACAAACGAAAGGAGAATAGAAATGTAGTTGTTAGTACGTAATGCTTGCATATGTATATGTTTACGTAAAGATAGAGAAATAGAAAGAGAAACAGAGAAACAGAGAAGGAAAGAGAAGGAAAGAGAAGGAAAGAGAGAAAGAGAGAGAGATGAAGACTTATATGTAGCAGCAGGTAGTCGCGCAGTCGACACAGTCTCGTTGCGGGGGTCACAGGAGACTCACTCGACTCCGATGGTAGTCTGAGAGGGTTCTCCTGCCTCACTCAAAAGCACTGTCTCCGGTACACAATCAAGCCCTGCAGCTCGAGGGTCCATGTCTCTTGCTCACCCTTTCCTTCTTCTTCCGGTACCCTTTCTTTTAGCTGTCCCCTCGGTTCACAGTCTCTTCTCACCCTTCGTCATAGCTCGTCTTCCTCGTAACACAGCAGCAACAACAGCAGCAGCAACAGCAGTAGTAGCAGCATCGGGAGCTTTAGCTTGTTGTCGACGTCGTTGTAGTCGTCGTCGTTGTTGTCGTCGTAGTCGTCGTTGTCGTCGTTGTCGTCCTTGTCGACGTCGTTCACGTCATTGCGTGACTCGTCCCCAAGCATGCAGATATACCGCAGCCCGAAGCTCTCTCATTCTCTCCTTTCCTCGTTACACAGAGCTCCTTGCACCTTTAACTACCATCGCGAGTCATTCCTTCCCTACTTCCAACTTCTTTATCTCTCTTCCTCTCATCCCCCCTTTATCACTCATCACCCCCTTCTTTCACGCTCTTCATTTTTTCTTGTCTACTTGTTACTCGTACCTATGCTTCTACATCTCTTTCTCTTTCTCTTTCTCTTTCTCTTTCTTTTCTTCTCTGCGAGCTTCGAGTAGGAAGTGCTTCGTTTTTTTTTTCTTCCCTCTCCGCATGAATCGATATTCTCCAAAGAACCAGTCGAAGAAAACGGTCTTTCTTCTTCCATTCTCTCTTCCCCCGAGGGTCTTATGATTTTCAATTCCTTCCTTAAGCAAAGTACTTTTCGACCATCCCGTCAAGGAGTCTACGGGGAAAGCTTTCCTTCGATTTCGAACTACCAACTTAACAAAGACATCGATGAATCGACAAACGGGGCTAGTCTTTGATTCGATTAACGCTCCGTGAGACATCTCGGAGTTTGTAGGGTCGTACTTTCGATAACCGTACTTGTCTCTTTCGTCCCTACGACTTAACCAAATTGCCGAGGTCAAATAAAATTGCCAAACGAACGACCGACCAACCGACCAACCAACCAACCAACCAACCAACCGACCGACTGACTCTTGGGCTTTAACGAGTTCTCTTTATCTATTTCTCACACCACTCTTTCTCTTATCTCTCTTTTTCTCTTATTCATTTATCCTACTTTTGCACTTTTCTCGTTTCGTTAAAATCCAGCGTGTATATGCTTACTTTCGGACCCAGGACCGTTGTCTAATTTCAACGACCGAATCCATTAGAAGCCAACGGCCTTCTAATTAGTCAGGCTCGATTAGGTAGACGCTCAATAACCCCAGGTTTCTCTTGCTTGGTCTTAGAGGGTTCGTTTCTTTCATATACGTATATAAGCATAGTAGTGGACGAGTGTGCGCGAATTCAATCCCAAGGTTGGTCGTGCGTACCCATTCCTCCTCCTCCTCCTCCTCCTCCTTTCTCCTCTTTCTCTTCCAACCACGTTCTCGTTTCTTTTCTTTTCCCTCGCGTACGGTACCGTTTCTCTCGTCCTTTGACCAGCCTCTCTCAAGAGTGAAATTACATAAACCACGTGGTGGTACGTTTACCTCTACCATCCACCGTCCCTTTTTCTCTCTCGAATTTACCGTACGGGGATTGTAGGTCGTTCAAGATATTTACCTCGGATTTATATTTCTTTAATATAAATATAATAACGGACTTATGGCTATATCATTGAAAAAAGTAAAAAGAAATATATGGTAGAATATTTATATATATATATATATATATATATATATATATATATATATATATAGTCACGTATATTCCTAGGAGCTATTTATTTTTATTTGTAGTAATAAAAAAGTGCAATTATAATGCATACAATTTTGTAACGCATATATATATATTTTTTTTAACACATTTAATGTAATTAAAAAATGTAAATTTAACGAAAAATTTTATTTTAAAATGTATATATATATTCATTACGATCCTTTAATTTCATTTAATGACTAACATACGCGTACGTCAGTTAGTCGAGTTCGCATGTTCTTTCAATTAACATTATTCTGCTTATAGAAATATTGTCGTTAAAAATAATAAAAAGAAAAGAAAAAGAGAAAAAAAAGAAGAGCATACCTTCGATAAATGCGACGACACGGACGAAATACAATCCGCGAGCATAATAATACATGCATGCATACATACACGCATACGTACATGCATGCATACACGCGTATGATAACACACATGGATACGTTGCGGCGAAGATTCGATGAACCGTACGATAATAATGATCCCCGATTAACCGCGTTATTTTCGCCATCGTCAATCGCAGAGCTTTCGATAATTTATTTGGCAACATTACCACTCTCACCCGGTGGTAGTTCGATCGTTCACGAATCAATGGAACGGTTAATTTGTTCGTGTTTTCTGTATGATAGAACACGTCGTTTTACTTTCGAACTCATATCACGAGTTCATAATTTCGAGTATCATTCTATATTACGTTAATGTAACTACGATTTACTATTGATCATACATCGCAAGTATGTCCGATACGAGAAAAAATGAGAAGAGGGTGTGGGGGTGGGTGGCAGGGGGCCGGGGGGAAATTCTAGGGGAGAAAAATTCAGCACGTAAGTTTTTTCGATGGGAAACGTTGTGTTTATCCGTAAGATTCGTTCGCTTTTGTACTTGTCTTACTTTTTCTTTCTTTTTTCTTCTTTTTAGTTTCAGTAGTAGTTGCAGTGATAGCAAAAGGAATGACAGAGTTGGTAGAAGAAGAAGAAGAAGAAGAAGAAAAAGGAGAAGGAAGAGGAAGAAGAGGAGGAGGAGGAGTATAAAGTCGCGTAGAAATCGTTCTCGTTTGTCGGAGTCGTTCGTAAAAGGCAACAGCTTCGGGCGAAGGAAGAGAGGCGGATGCGGAGGCGAATGTAAGGCGGCATACCGATAATTCTACTGAGTGCTTCGTGGAATTTATGAGGTTTAATCCTTTGCGGAATCCGAGAGGGAGGAAGGAAGGAAGGAAGGAAGAGACGGCAGGGTGGTTCGAGCCAAAGACGAGTGAACATTTCTCTCTCTTTCCCTCTCTCTCTCTTTCTCTCTCTGATACTTTCGTACGGATCTGTTCGTAGATTGGACTTCTCTTCTCCGTATGAGAGAGAGAGAGTGAGAGAGAGAGAGTTCAAAGTGCAAGGAAAAAGATTTGAAGCGGCATATCGCGAACCGAGTTTCTTCGGTTTTCAACGATAAAAATGAAGAAACGAAGTGGACGCCTCCACGACCATAATATCTTGAAAATACGTACTTATGGATCTACGTCGATAAGGTATACTTATTTTCTCCATTATTTTAAACGAGGAAAGTAAGTAGCGAACTAACTCTTCCTCTTACTCCATCTTCTTCTTCTTCTTCTTTTTTTTCTTCTTTTTTTTATTTTTCTCTTTAAGTTATATTTATTATTATTTCGTGATATACATCCGTTCCTTTTTCCCCCTTTTTATTTGGACTTCGATCGCGATTACTATTCGAATATCGAATATACCGTTGTGATTATTTTATTTCTTTATCTATCTTTCTATTTCCTCGTTCTTTAATCTTTTTCGTATTACTCGATTTTTTAGCCCTCCCCCTCCCCTTCCCCCTCCACCTTCTCATTTCCCCCATCCACGACGTATATATAATACATTATTATGATTTTTATTATTTTATCTATCCTCGTGACCTGTGTTTTATCGTTTCTAAGAGAAAACGACTACTCGGATAGTTTGCGAGGGAGTTTAAAAATAATTGGATATAAAAAGAAAAATAAGAGCTCTTCGGGTTGCTTCGGCGTGTTTTCCAACGGCTTATGATCCAAGCGTGTAATTATCTTCGGGCGTTCCTTCTAAGAAACACTTTGCGCAAGCCAACCTTTTTAGCATCGGACTTATGTAGATATTTTTACGACGATACGTGTTTTAAGGTGTTACGCTACGGGCTTTTATGTAAATCTACTCGAGGATAGATAGGTGACTACGAGAAAGGTGGAAAATTATTTTCACACGATTTATAGTGTTTAGTTACTTTCATGCTATGCCCTTTTTTTTTTTTTTTTTTTTTTTTTCATTTACAATTAGTCAGTTTCCTTTACATTTTTTTTTATTATTTCACGTCGTTTCGCGTAGGGACTTTTCTATTTTATCTATCATCGTACTCTAATCGTGCAAATATTTATTTTACTCGTAGTACCGTTATTGTAAACGTCACGGAGATAGTCCGAATCATATTGGTATGGTTAAGCGTATGTATTATTGTTATTTTTGTTAACACGTTAACACTTTTACAATCCAATCTACGTGTCTTCTTTTTAACATGTACCCATCCGGGCTTAAGACGAGTACACTTTTATTATCGTTCGATCGGTATATTTACTCGCATGTTTTTTTTTTTCTTTTTTTTTTCATTTTTATTCTCACTAAATATCCGCATATTTATACACATACGTTTAAACCCGTATCTGAAAAGTAGATTGGATCGTTCAAACGTTTGATATCTTTGAATCGATCGTCGCAGCATATACTCTACAATAGTTGCTGCTGCAAAATAAAAAAAAGGAAACAAACACATGCATATTGATGTGTATGTATGTATTTACGCGAGGAAGATATTGCACTATGGAAAAATACTCAGATACCCCGCCGATGTTGGAATTTCATTTATTTATATATGAAAATGTAAAACGCTAACGCGAATCTAACGAGGTAATGCGTAAATAAGTATGCATTGAGAAAAAAATGAACATAATTGACTGTGGCAGGCTACACGTTCATTTGTCTTTTATTCTTTTTTTTTCTTTTTTTTTCATTTGGAGATCGAATTGAGAAAGACATATAAATCAAATGAATTTATTCACTTTTATGAGAACCATTTATATCGTGCCAATGATATTTACGACAGTGAAGTAAATAAAATAATTCGACAAAATCAATTTTATGATTTATTTTATAATATAAGTAACTGTAATATTTTCTATGTTTTCGTTTGATGATTTAGTTCAGATTTTTCATACTTTTCCGTTTTATCCGAACAAATATTTTGGCAACCGTGAGTATACATTTTATGTTGCGTTCTTTTTTATTATCAATCATTTAGAAACGTACTATACGTGTATTGTTGTCAAATTGATTTAGAATCGTTCAGAATTTGTTAATTTTGCTTAAATTTTTCCATTTAATTATTTTGTAAATTCTTCATTGTTCTCTAGAAATTCTATTAAATACCTAGGTATTATATTTTCTTCTCATCTATCTTTTAAATCTCGTTTTAATAATATCCTTTCGCAATAACTTAATTTATTAGAACTCATTTATAGAATTTCCAATCATTTTAAAAATACATTAAAAGTTCTCTATTGTCAATTAGTTCAGGCAATATTTAAATATGGTAGCGTAATCTGATTTTTATATACCAATTCTCATAGTTACGATATCGTAAAAAGTATATTATTAAAGATATTGATAAAAGTATTATTAAATTTATTAAAATATAATATATTAAAATAAGATATTAATAATATTATTAATAATATTAATAAATGAATAAAATAAATTTGTGCGACTTTTTAAATGTAGTTATGCCGATCCCATATGGGGTCTAACATCATAGTTACGGACATTATTGGATCCATTTCTCCTCGAACGATCTATTACGAATAAATATTATTATTTTCTTGTTCTTTTTTAATTTCTCAACAATTTTTTGTCGTATATTTGTAAAAATTTCATGCTAGCGCGTTCCTTCTCGCGTCGCTATTTCTCTATTAAATTTATAATGGGAGTTCTCGAGTTGCCAGTCGACATTTCCGCTTAAAGATATTCTCATATTTCAGACAATAGTAAAAAAGAAGACGTAGAAAAAAAAAAGAAAAGAAAGGAAAAAAGAAAGCTGGTAGTGACGTAACTTCCGGCATGTCTTCAGATCGTTCTCATTCTTCAGACTTTTCAGTGGAATTTAATAAAAATCTAGGATATCTTTAAGACATAGCTTGCGCGCGAGCCTTTTACTTGCTTAGTATTATTATTAACAAAAATTACGCATTTTTGTTTATTCATTTCGTTTTTTTTTTCTTTTAATTTTCGCAGCATGTTTTTTTCAACGTCGAATATTTTTCCAACAAATAACTTCATTGTTCTTACCAGACTTGTTTATAATTTTCGTTTCGTTTCGTTTCGTTCATTTGTAATTACGTTTTCTGTGTTTCTTTTTGGCTACTACTATATTTCGTATTTCCAAGTTTTATATCGGTAAATATTAATGTAACGTAAGTATACGATACATTTGTTATTCATAAAATCTTTCGAAATCTAACGAAAAGAAGCAAATGATTTGGCCAAACAATAAATATGCATGGCAAATAAATTCGCTCGAGTTCGATCGATTATAGAGTATGAACCTTTAGAAGAAAATTTACTTTCTTATTCGAAGAGGAAGAGAAGCTTGCCCGAGCGCAATATATTTCGAAAGAATTTATACTACTAGCATCTTTCGTATTTCTTTTCTTAGAACAACAGAAAAGGTTTCTCTCTTCGCATTTTCTTCGGCCAAGTTTTTTCGTTCGATCGCTCGGGTATTCTGACAAAGTTGAAGCAAAAAGAAAGAAGGAAATAAGAAATAGAAGAGAAAGAAGAAGAATAATAAGAATAAGAATAAGAATAAGAATAAGAATAAGAATAAGAATAAGAAGAAAACGAATAGGAAAAAAATAGAAAAAAAGAAAAACAAGAAAAACACGAAGGAGAAGAAAAAAAATTAAAAAAAAAAAAACTGAAGAAGAGGGGAGGGCTGGAGGGCTGGAACTTGGGGGTGGTTGGTTGACTGAGGACGAAAGAATAAGGGAAGCGCGGTTTGCGTTCGCGGTTACGTCCAACTTAAAATACTTTTTCTTAGGCCAGGTTCCAGCTTCGTTTGCTTAACAACGCAGATTTTTCTCTTTGACTCGATTCGTAAACGCATTCTCATCCGAAAAGAGAAGAGAAGAGAAGAGAAGAGAAGAGAAGAAGGTCTGTCTCGACGAGATGGTAGTATGAAGGAAAAGAGAGTAGGGAAAAAGTGTGGGGGGGAAATGAAAGAAAAAAAGTAAAAAGAAAAGTCACTTTCAGCTGGAGCTTGTTAAACTCGAAGAAACAAACGACACTGGCCAACGAAAATGCTCTCTCTTTCTTTCTCTCCCTCTCTCTCTCTCTCTCTCTCTTTCTATCCTTTTATTTTTTTTCATTTTCCTTCTGTTTTATTTTGTTTACCATTCGTTTTCTTATTTTCTCGCTATAGTAGTTCCGTCCTCTTCTGTTTCTTACTTACGTTTCAACCAGTCCCGTTGAAGTTCCCTCGGGAGTTAAGCCAAACTCTCCCATCTCTTACAAGATGGAACGAGGAAAATCATTTGAAATGGCAATTGGAATAACGCGAGTGGGTATTTCTTTTGGCGAAAAGCGTCTAAATTAGCAACATGAATGTTTCAAATGAAAGAGAGTGGTAGAGATCCGCGTAATCATGTAAATTTATAAAATATCCTAATATTTCATATGCGAAAAAGTGAAAGAGAGGAAGGAAGGAAGGAAGGAAGGAAGGAAGGAAAGAAGGAAAGAAGAAGGAGCAGTAGCAGCAGCAGCAGCAGCAGCAGCAGCAGCAGTAGCAGCAGCAGTGACTCTTTAAAAAGAAAGGTGGAATAGGATTCAAGCGGGTTGGGCAAAATACGTGTCTCCTTAACAAGCTCCTCCATTCGCATACATATGTATGCAGATGCAAGAAGTGTCGTATAATTTGGATTCGTGAGATAATGAAACCCAAGCTGGTTTCTAAGAAGATACGAAAGAGAGAGAGAGAGAGAGAAAGAGAAGTTTGTCTTTAGGAACGTTGTCTAAAGGAAAACGAAGAAAAGGGTAAGAGAAAACGGTTGAATTTACTCACGATGCATTTCGATCGCGACCGAGACAGATTCAGGTTGACTGATGTTATTGTTGGAAGCCTGACAGGTGAAGACAGCGTGTAGATCGGCTCGAGAGAGATCGGTCACGATCAGAGAGTTTCGACGAAGGCCTGGAAACTCTCCTGACATGTCTTTCGAATCTAATAAGGTTTCACCTCGCCACCATTTAACCGTGGGTTCTGGACGACCTGAAAAATAACAATCAAATGTTCTTATTAAAAATCTAAATCATTTATTAAGTATTTGACATTTTTAAAGAGAGAGAAGGTTGGTTATTATATTATTGAAATAATTCATCGAAAATAAGAATTAAATATGAAAGTCACTCGAGCGAATAAAAAGACAGACAGAGAGAGAGAGAGAAAAGGGAATGGGGTGTTCGTTAACTCATAATTTATAATAATCGTTGCGTGAGAAAGAACAAATTCTCAAGGATGAATATAGGGAGGGTTGGTCGTAACGAAGACAGGAACAACGGGGTGGTCGAAGGGTCGTACGTCTACGGCCTCATTATCTTTTTCCATGGATCCATTTTCGCTGTTTCAGTGACAATGCAAAAGTGGAGTTGGGGAAAACTCGGAGAGCAGTGCGGAAAAAGAAGAAGCAGAGCAAAACTTGGTGGCTAAACAGAGAAAAAAGAAGGTGAAGAAGAAGAAGAACTCACATCCAAGCTTTGTCGTATAAATCCGACGTGTCTCCTTTAGGCGACGTTCATACGAGGTAATAAAAATAAATTCATTATCGTTATTGCCTTCGTCGACGTAACGCTCGGCCAGATATTAAAATATAATAGGGGTAAACTAAAGCCAGAACGAGCTAAAAACCAGAGCAGAGCCAAAAGAAGATAAAACGAGCGAAGCAAAGCCAAAGCGGGATGATCGCAACGGGGTGGGGTGGGGTGGGGGGGTTAGAGGGGTGCGTGCTCTACGACCAGGCTTCTTCCGTTTCGTCTACTTTTTTTTTTCCTTCTTCAAAGATTTATCTTAATGGATCAAATTTTCTCTAAAGGGCTTTATAAAAAAGGAAAAAAAAAAAAAAAAGATAAACCTTTAATAAGACGCAAACGCGATAAAAACGGTCGATCGTATTGCGTTATTTTCCTATCGTTACTTTTTACCTTCCCTGCGTTACGATATACCAGCATAGAGGGAAAAATGTATAGTATAACCTACCTCCTGAGACTAGGCACGTTAACTTCATATTGCCACCTTCTTCGTATGGTCCGGTTACTTTCGATACAACATTTCCACGTTCGTCGATAATGTTAGGCGTATGTGGTGGCACTGAAAGAAAAAAAATAATAAAAGAAAAATAATAACGTTAAGATTATTTTGACATATATTTTTTCGTACATATCATCTATGTTCAGTTCAAAGTCACAAACTATATATACGCAAAATGACTTTTTATAATTTACTTAATACAGCTATTAATCTTAATAGTAGTGTGCTAAAACATTAACATTAAAATCTGACTATTTTCCTTATTAAAAATATGTTTGACGAGAACACAATAACTCAAATTTAACGTAAATGTTAATTAGCTATTTTTTCGTCTGAAATTGTTAGACGATATCACGAGGAAAATTAAAAATAATCACGAATGAATTACGTATGGATTTATTTACATTGTTTTATATATTTATCGAACGTCAGATACGGCTTAAGGAAAGTAATTTAGTTTCTTCGTTTATTCGTCCAGTAAGAAGCCAAAGAGCGACGGCATTACGACGCGAAAATATTGCCGATCAGGGAACGGAAATGGTAGTATTTTGTGACGCCGGAAGACTCTCAGTAGATTTGTTCGAATATTATACGACATTACGAAGGAGCAGTGAGATATTTGTCGGTATAATGTGACAACGAGAACTACGAGGAATCATCGATTTTGTCCCAGCACATGTTGGGAAACGTTAAATCTTTTTTACATTTTGCATTCCGCATCGTGATTTTTATCCATCGTAGATTTATCCATTATAAGTAAAATATTGTTCGCGGATTTCATCGTATTGTTTTGTTTCTTTCCCCTTTATCCCCTATTGTACGAGTCGAATATCGTCGGAATAAAAACCTCGGGAATACAGGGTAAACTAAAATATAATGATACTAGAGTAATTATTCCGTCGAAGTTTAAAAGCTTTTGATGAATACGATAAAAAGATTCGTAATACCGTTGTAAACGCGATCACATACACGTGCGACCTTGTGTAAAGAAATAGGTAAGTACAAATTCCGTTCGTAAACACAATGAAAAACATTCCGAGTTTCTCTTTTAAAAGCGAGGCGAAAAAGAAGAGAAGAACAAAAAAAATCAAGGGAATAGCGGAATTATGCTCAGTCGGGAACTACTACGTTTAATCGGCTTAGTAATTCGCCATTGCTGGGGACCGTTTTACCATTGAATTGAATTGAAAATTATCGCGAACACGCAAACAAAGTTACGAAGAATAGAGAATTGACGTAAGCTTTGATGGATGATCGTTCGGATTGAAATCTTGTTGGATTGAAATAGACGGGTTTTCGAATTTAGAAATTCCAAACGAATACGAACGACGAACGTGCAATGCTTTGATTTAGATAATTAAAATGATTTTATCGTCATCGAATAAAGCATTAAATTTAACGATTCTCGAAGGATCAAATATTATATAATCAAATGTTTTATTGGAAATAGGTTGCTAATCATCGAATCGATAAACTTTTGATATCTGTGTCGTTTGAAAGCTCCAATACAAACGGTTTTATCGAAACTTTCAGATCGAATAGTTCATAAAAGATAAGAAACCACGATAGTTAAATCACGAAAAATTTAATCCGATTTTCCGGTTTAATATTACGAAATTAATAAAGCATTTGGAAAAAATAGTTTATTTTCGTTTTAAGGTATGTCTATCGATTCCAACGAATTTTTCTACAATAAATAAACGACCTGTGCAATATATAGACAGAACTATATATAATAAATAGTTACCTACTTCTTTTTTTCTTTTCCTTATTCTCTGAAAGACTTTAAGGTTGATCGTGTCGGTATCCTAAGAGCCATTTAGCCCGGCAAAAAATTACCTTCACGTTATCCGTAATATCCGATCTAACGATACGAGAACAAAATTGAGAGAGAGAGAGAGAGAGAGAGAGAACGGTAACTGAAAGAAAGCGTTATCGTTTACTTTGCCATCAATTTTTCTTCTTTTCTCCTTTGATCCAGCAGCACTACGCTTTTTCACTTTCGGAAATTGCTCGGTACACCTTTACCTTCCATGTTTCCGCAACTATTACGATTATACTTTTGAATTGGGAACAATACGAACGACCTAACTCAATACAATGCCGACTATAAAATGTATCGTATGTATGCTCTCGCGTATAAATCGTATAGAATATATAGAAAACAATTCGCTATCGCTAAAGCACATGTGCGCATGTGTATTAATATATAAATAAATACACACACACACACACCCATCTATAAATTTATATATACATATATAGATATTGTAAATATATATATGTATATATATTATATATATATATATGTATATACATATATCTATATATATTTATATAGAGAATATGCAGAGTATAATAGAACACACGCGTACCAGAGGTTCAGATACATGGATTACACATTAAACTATGCGAACTATGCGAGGCTTCCTATTGGCCGAATTTCCACATAAATCGTGGTTTGTGCTGCCCGTGCGAATTCCCATGCCGTAGATGTATTATGACAATAAGCATTACTGTCGGTCCTTGCATTGATAGGGTAACCAATTAAATGTTCCGTTGATCTATACACATAGTTAAATGTAAATAAATTTGATATGCAAATCGTTATCACCTCATGAACCTGTAATCGATGTATCGTAATAATATCTTTTTAACTAGTCGTCTTTACAAATGTGAAAATACATGTACGTCCTATTCTAATATATTTATTAACATGTATATATATATACCTCATGTATTACATTGAAGGTGTAATATGCTTGGGGAAAGAAAATAAGAAAAAAAAAAGAAAAAAATATTAGATCTCCTCCTTTCTCGTCTAACGTGGAAAAATCGAGATCGGAGAACGATGTTGCGGATTGTGTACGGCGAAACAGCTGCTTATTTCCACAAGTTTCTTAAAGGAGAAAGAAGAGCTCGTGCACGCGCGCGCGAGAGAGAGAGAGAGAAGAAGTGAATGCGGATAAGAGAAGATGATATTGGTGCGAGCAAGGATGGGAAGGTATGAGCGTCGGTATGGGTTTAATGTCCCGGAAAAATGGCGCGGCTTCCGCGTACTTACAACACCGGCACGTGGCTACCCTGATAAAACGTCGTAAGAAGGGTGCGAATACGCAGCCAACATGTTGCAGGAGATTATTATCGCGAGCTCCCTCTTCCGTGAGATCGTTATGAATTTCAAAGAGGATACACCATGCACGTTACTACTTTTTCTCTTTTTCTCTTTTTTCTTTTTTCTTTTTTCTTTTTTTTTTATATTTTGCTTTTTCTTTTCTTTATATTTATTTTCTCTTCAACAGATATAAACTATATTTATCTATGCATTCGTTCGCGTTATTTGCAAGGTTTATTGCAAGTTTATTGCACTCCACGTTATCTCATATATAGAAATTTGAATTACACGCGCATAATTAAATATGGAAATATGTTACTTACCAATGATGTTCAGATAGATCCTGGAGTTTCTCGTAGGACTCTTGTTGAAATCCACCCGACATCTGTAATCTCCCTCGTCCTTTTCCTCGACGTTATTGATAATTAACAGAGCCGGATCGGTGTCCATTCGAAAGTGCGTAAACTCGTTCAAATGGTCCTTGTTTTTCCACTGCTTTTCCGGATGTTTTCCCCTCATGTCGAAACTGTAAAGAGAAAGAGAGAAAGAAAAGATACAAAGAGTTACTTTTGGATGCTAATACCTTATCCATAAAGACGGTTGGGGGGGGAGGAAGGGAGGGAAAGAAGGGAAAATAGATGGAAGGGGTTGGAAAAATAAAAGAAGAAGATGCAATTGTTTCTTAGCAAAACAAATCTTCGTCACGTTGAACGTTTATAACGAGGGAGAGTACGACGTTTAATAAAAGACGATCGAAGGGGAGTAGTGGTAAGCTGTCGCTTTCTCTCGCAAAGTTTCATTAACAGTAGAATTAAGCCGACGCGGCGGACTTAAGTTTCCTCAACAAAATCCTCGGGAGTTATAATAAAGGAAGAAATTCATCTGATAATTTTATAAAGTATCTTCGAGTCTTGGCTCCTCGATCTTATCATAATTATCGTTATCATTATCATTATCATTGTCATTGAAGCTCTGTTGCAGCTTCCGCCACCCCCTCCTCCTCCTCCTCCTATACCTCATTCCAACCCCCCACCTACTCACCTTCTCTTCCTCATTCTCATTTATACGTTTCTAGGTTGCGTCTACTCGAGGGAAAGTTTCTTTTAACGAGAGAACAAGTTTCACATTATAGACGAATGGGAGATAGGAACGTGCCGGAGGTACCGCAATACTCTCCCTTACTCGGTACGCTTCCGGCACACAGTCCACGTAAATACCGCGAGAGGCTGAACGAACGGGAAGGCCATACGATCCGGTTGGATGCCGATCGTACCGATTCTACGCGTCTGTGTTTAGGTGTATATTCATCTTGTATTACGAACATTACACTGGCTAAAGGGCAAAGCCTCTATGTAAGCGAGGATGTGCCTACCGAATCGCTTGCTCTCCCATATGCGACCAAAAACACGTCAAACGTTTCTCGTACCTGTTAGTAAATGTCTGCTTCAGGCTGTATAATATGTACTCGCCGTATGTAATAGGTACGTATTCGCGTAACCTCCGAAATGTTCATTCGTTCGAAGATTTCTTATCGTCGAATTAGCTAGATTCTACGTTGTAGTGGATTAGTAGACTACATACCAATCAATGAATTATGAATTCGTTCTAAATGGGGTTCATCGTATCTTCGATGATTATGTTCGTTTTTGAACATTCTTTCTACTTAAAATGTTGCCTGTTATTCACGTCTAATACTTATTTTTAGTTTCTGTAATTTTACTAAAAAATCGATAAATCATTGATCGAACATCTTTCGTTAGTTAGTGTATTTTATATAATACGTACAGTACGCAGTATTTCGGTGAACAACGATAAAGCGTAATAGAAACCGTTTGGGAACTACTTGCAAAATGGTCTTGCATCAATACAGTCAATTACGCGAACGATATTAGAATACTTCCGGTTATGGAATGAGCATAGTAGACTCGATAGCGGTGATATCTGAACGTCGATATTGGGGGAAGGATTTCGATGTTGCGCTAACGGCTTCCGATGCGAAACAGCAAGGTATAACGGATTAGCGGTTAGATGTCCACATCGAGACGTGGTTACGCCTGTCACATGCTGCTGCGGTTAATTACAGTGCGACATCTCCGCACACGATCAGAATTTAGTTCATGCTATTGTGTTGTAGTTCATACGAAAGGGAATGTTTCACCTGAATCGTCCTCGATTGTATTTCTCTCTGTCCGTCTGTCTGCCCGCCTGCCCACCTGCCCTCCTACCTACCTGCTTGTCCGTTTGTCCGTTTCTATCTCTGACTCTCATCATACAAACCATCTCTAAATTTTTGTCAACTAACATAAGAGGATTAATGGGAACACGATCGAACTATAATTACGTGATCCGATACGATCATATTCGGTTCAAAACACCGCGAGATTGATATAGAACTTGATTTGAAATTAGATCGCGTTTGATGTCGAATAGCCAAGATGAAAGCCTGATGCCTGCTCGATGAATCTATGTTTATGTTCATTATACTAACAAGTTCAATTCGTTTGTGTCAAGCTGAATTCTACTAAACAGATTCGCAATAAGGGTCGCGTACAATCGAAGTCTATCTCTCTATTTCTGCAGAACCCTATGTCGTATACTATTCGATTGTTATTTACAGGGTTCTAAACACGTTGTATCGTATTGTTGTCAGTCAAAATATGCATATAATGATTTAACTCGCAATCGTATGTCAAATGCATCCCTACGAATCTTCCTAATATTATAGATGAGATTTAACAATGAGAAAGATGAATTAGACGAACCCTAGGATGACGTATCTTTGATTTTCGGAGGAAATTATTATCGATTAAAGTATTAAGTGGATAGATCGTAAATAACAATCAAAGAGATTTGTGAGTTGAAAAATTGATCGTAAAGTTTTTTAGTGGTGGCAAATAGGTCCTTGGATTAGACGTTATTTTTCGATTACACTCGTTCGCGAGATAGATTTTCTCAAATTTTTGTTCTCACTTTATATCCATTCGTCTCTCTTCAATCTAACGACCTCGCAAAATTTATAGCATAAAAAAAAGATAAACAAAGAGAGAGAGAAAAAATACAGAAAAAGAAAAAAAAAGAGAAAGTTTAGCGAAGAGGAAGAAAGTTCGGTTATGTTTTCATGTTATTTCGGCAACTATGTCGAAAGTTTGAAGCTTATGTGTAGGAACAGTTTGGTAGGACGGTGCAGTGGGTACGACGTTCCGTCGTAAATTTCTACGAATGCTGTAACACGTCTGCACACTACACTCTCTGCTCGTTCATTGTTATTATGCCGCTCCGCGTCGTTATGAATTTTATGACTTTACGCCGTAAGTAATACGCCGAAATTTATAATACCCAGCGAAGTATTAATGCGAATTCTGACGATATTCTCATAGTCATGATAAATCAATAATTAACCATTATTTTACTCTACAATAATTATTATGATTTTTTTATAAAAAATATATTCTTTCTATTTTCTATCAAAAAGCATAAAATTAACGAAAGGTAGGCGTCAGATCGGTGTATATAAATTGAATGAAAGCAAAAGGTAAATTTTATTCAGAATATATCACATGATTATCATAAGTAGCGTAAATTATGAAAATATGTATATAATGTTATACTGCTTTATATATTTCGCTATTAAATAAACGAGTAATGTAAAATACGTTATCGTTTATTATATCTCATAGAACTAAATCAATGATCAAATTAACGTCGAGCGTATAAAAATAAAATACAAATAATTAGATAATATAAAGTAACTATTTGTAATACGAATTAGAGAGAAAACGTAAATGGTTGTTAATTATCGTTAAAAGTTCGAATCTTTAATGGATAAATTATAGAAGGAAAATGTAGGTAGGGATTATTAAACGGAAATTCTCGTCAGGTCGTGTCAGTCAGGTTTGATACGGGATATACGGGACGCATCCGGTCGATGGCGGGTTGGTCCAGCGACCTTCGTCGTCGTCGATGTGGTTCGGTTCTCTGCCACGACGATGGTCTGCAGCATTGGAGCGGTTTTCCTGCGGATTAATAACCGAAGGCCCCCAAGTTAATTAGCTTGCCGGTGTAATACGAAATACCACGGGCACGTGCCGCGGTAATGTGTCGACCGGTGACTCCACTTGCTTCGAAGCCGCTGCTCTGCTATCGATGTTACTCGTAAGAGTGAGTGAATGAGTGAGTGAGTGAGATATAAAATGAAAAAAAAAAAAAAATAAAAGAGTAAAAGCCAACGACGTGGAAACCGCTTTTCGCAAGCACGGTCACGTGCTATCGTTGTACGTGAGAAAAGACGGGAAGAACATTCACGTCCATTGTTACGCGAATCGGACGATGAAGTTCTCCTACGTTCCAAGTATTCTACGATAGACCCTTCCAACCTTACCAGTTGTAACTTCATATCCTAGAAGATCGTTGTTCCTATACTATAAAGATTTTTTGTTCTTCTCTTTACGACAATCAACGGATATAAAACTCATAACAAACAAACGAAAATAGTAGTTGTAAAAGGGGGTTACAAAAATGGAGTACTCCAATTACTCGCTTTATATCCGACGACAAGTAGGATGATAATTTAGATGGAATCTAAAAGACTAAAAGATGATTTCCTACGAATGGTTCGATAGCAGAGGTAAAAGAGATCGAGATAGAAGGAAAATCTTGCTAGGTTCTCTCTTCCGTGAGCTAGTAAGCGCAATCTAATTTCGCTGAAATTGCTGAAAATGTCATCGATCCTGTCGGGCTTCCTTAAGAAATATGATGATATCGAAAAAGTTCTTTTTATCCTCCGCTTTTTTTTCTCTCTTTCTCTTTCTTTTTCTTTTCCTTTATTTTCTTTTTTTCTTTTTTTCTTTTTTTTTCCTACGTCTCTCGTTTATTTTCCTCTCTTTTTTAAAATAATTTTTCTATTCGTCGAGACGTCGAGTGAATCGATGACGAACTAGATAAGAGTCGCGATAAAGAGCGAATATACCGTTGGTATTTCAGATCAAGGTGAAAATGTGATTTTGAGCGCGACAATTTCGTGCACGATTACTACCCGGATTTTCAATTAAACCTTCTCTCCCTCTGCTGCTTGATCTCGCGTTATAACGAAAACTCGAGAGCATATACGGTGATACGTGTGTATGCGTTCGTACGTGTATCGTACGTTGCGTGTATGTAATTATAGAAGTTAAATTTTGATTTTATACTTTCCCATATAATAGCTTTATTTCATATCGTCTTATTTCATCGTATTTAGCGACTGAAGAATAATTTATCAGTAATATATTAATATCACTCATATAAGGTTTAAAGAAACGATAATAATTGGTTAATATATTTCTTACATTTTCTATCAAATATTTCGAGATTTTTCTTTTTTGTTCATTTTATTTTAAATGTCAAACTATTTATGAACGCTCATTAGCATGTTTAAAATGAGATAACGTCGATAAAACGGAGAGAAAAAAGCTTTCTTTATCGCTTCAATAAGTATCAATTAAAAATGTCCCAAGTAATTTAACTGATGGAATAAAAATCTATAGAAGTTAACTATTTTCAGAAGGTGATATAATTAAAAGATATCGACATTGTCGTCGATGTTGTAAATTATTCTCTGACAAGTAGATATATATATATATATTTCTTTTTTTTTAAAGCACAATGTATTCTAACCAGCGATTGATTTTTCAATTCAAACGAAATTACTCGTGCGAATAAAATGTTTTCTCTTACGTCGTGAGAAAATAAGTCTTTCATGGTTTGTGGTAGTATGCTTTAGAAGAAGGAGGGTATAAGACCATAAGGATGAGGAAGTTTCGAGATTGCGGTGAAATAGAGAAAGAGAAACACACACACACACACACACAAAGAGAGAGAGAAGCGCTATCGAAGAACGTAAGTCTCATTAATTCGAGAGTGAGACATTCGCGGCAGGGTAAAGGCTTTTCGACGTTCTCTCTTCGACCACATTGATGGTCGTATGCGTAATGACACACACGACTATATCCTGGATTTTCAATTAAGCTCCAATTCCCTTTGTCAGCCACAAACGTGGCATCAAGATGAATTCCACCCCTTATTATCAATTTCTCCGATGAATAGGATAAATTTAATGATATATATATATGTATATATTAATAAGTAGGATCCCGACCAATGTGTGCATCGATTGATCTCTATAGATACGTCCACGCAAATAGATTATTATCGAAATCGAACGCTTATTACGTGTTAACGGATATATATTCTCGATTTCGATTTAATGACGCATTAATTCTACCTTAGCAAACGAGCTACGAATTTTGCAGGGGTTTGGGGTGGTGGCGTGTTGCTACAGGGTTGTAAGAATGAGAAAGCAAAACGAAAAAAAAAAAGAAAAGAGAAGAAAAAAAATAAAAGAAACTTTAGTACAAAAGTCTGACGTTAACGACCGAAATTTAAGAAGGATTTGCATTTCGACCGTTGCCTCTTGCCGCAACTTGATAACGACTCGATTCCAGCCCAGCTCTGTCTTTGTTTCTCTTCTTCCTACTTTCTCGTTCACTAGGGATCTAAGCCTTCTCTTCTTGCTAGTAATTAATTCGAGGCTCGTTTTACGTATCGCGTAGCACCGTCAACGGGTGCAAGAAAGAAAGAGAGAGAGAGAGAGAGGGAGAAGGAGAAAATGAGTAGGAAAAGGTGGTAGTAGTTGTGCGTGTCTAAAGAAGAGAAACAAAGTGACAGGGATAGAGAAAGTGTGTGAGAGAGAGAGAGAGAGAGAGGGAGTGAGAAAGAGAGACGACATTCGAGGCTCGAAACTTCTGCAGCAGCCGACGAGTACCGGACGAATTATGCATTTTCTTGTCGCACCGGCGGATAAGAGCCAACTGAATATTAATGCTGCTGGTGTAATAGTTTGTAAACTAGGTCTCGAAACGTCGACTGGATCGTTGTCCGAGTCGGAGAAAACGGAAGTTGCAAAAATCGTTAGTGCTTTAAGTTCCGGCTGTGGAAAGGCTCGAATGATACGATCATGACGTTCCCTACCCAACGAGAGATGATCGAGACCGTTGGTACTTGCTATGTATACATAGGTGTGTGTATATATATATATACTGTATATATGTAAGGTAAGATCTAAAATTATCGTGAATTCTCGTGCCATGAAAATAGTAACGTAGACGAGACGTGGTAAAAGAGAATTTGGATAATTATATAATTATATAAGAAATGCTGACATGAATGGAAATAGAGATAGAAGCGTACGTTTGAAATTGGGGAGCACGTAACTATTAATATTTAATAAGATTTCTTAATAAGTCATGTAATATATATTATAGAATTTCTAGACTGAACAAATTTCTAACCGATACATTTTATTTTGTTAACAATGTATTTAATAATATATCAACGAGTTGTAAAAAAAAAAAAAGAAAAGAAAGAAAGAAAAAGTATCATTATACTCCATCATTATATACTCGTTACTTTTCCATCATCCAGGTGTTTGTCTTAGGAGAATCAAAGGGAGCCGAAGTAGTACTAGTAGTAATAGGAGGAGGAAAGGGTAAGGGTAAGGGTAAGGGTAAGGTAAAGTAAAGTAAAGTGAAGCGTCGCGATGCGATGCAGCCCTTGCGGCACTTAGCCTCCGTTGTGAGAAGTGCGCACCTGTCCGTTCTCTTACATCCCAGGGCTGTGAGGTAATAAAAATATCTACTTGACGAGGGTAGCGCACGTAGTATAACGGTAAGTGGCCGTTCTTAGCACACGCTTGTATTTTCGATCACGAGTACCTATAGCCGCTCATTTGCAAACTCATTCTCTATTCCCTCCCGTGTTACTTCGCGCTTGAAACTCGCGTCCTAGCTCGCGGCCTACGTTGGCACGCCCTCGTCCTCCTCTCCCCTTTCCTCCCCTTTCCACCCCATTTTCCTTCCTTCGTCCTCACTTCCGCACCTTCTCGCAATATCTCCCTCTTTCTCTGTTTCTTTCTTGCTTTCTTTCTTGCTTTCTTTCTTACTTTCTTTCTTACTTCCTTCCTTTCTTTCTTTCGTCAGAGAGACGATAGACCAAGTAGCAACTACCACGTCCATTATTCATACCTACTTTTGCATCGCTACCTTCCATCTTGAAAATAACGCTTCTGAAGTATGGTGCTCTCGCCTCTCTCTCTCTCTCTCTTCGATTTCTTATCTTTCTTTTTCTCTCACATTCTCTTTCTCTTTCAAACGAGATCTAAGATACCTCGAGTCGAGAGTCGAATTAATAAAGAGAGAAGATGTTTCGAAAGATAAAGGAAACGGGCTTCTCGCGTATCTCTCTTTCGTCTTTCGAAAGATTTGCCGCTTATGACGTTGTAAAAGCACTTGAAAAGTTCGCCGTCGAGGTTTCCGTGCTCGTGCAAAAGAAAAGAAGAAAAAGAAAGGGAGAGAGAGAGGGAGAGAGAGAGAGGGAGAATTGGAAGAAATAAAATTCAAGGGGTGTAGTTTCGTCCATCAGTCACGTTTCCGGGGTGATAGGCGAGTTGGTGGATGAGAGGGGGCGAGGAGTGGTGACGTTCTTATAGTAGGAGGAAAGCACATGGGCGGATTTTAGCCTTCTCACCTCGTAAACGAGTGAAAACTTTGAAATTACCGCGAATACACAGCGACACGTGGCCTCTTAGAGTTTTTCATTGATCGTACTACCTTTCGAATCCACGTAGATCCGTAAGAACGCAAGTAATCCGAACGTAAGAAGAATCGAAAATGCGATTAACTCTTCTCGCGCGCCCTCATCGACCCGCACCTAGCATACTGTAATCTTTCCGCAACTTTTCTAATTCTTTTTACCAAACGAAAGAGATCTAGATTATGTGACTGGGATACCATTTAAAGGCAATAACGTTTAAATGTATAATTATATCTCTACGAGATCATTCAACAACATTATCTACTTCATTATTCGGTGTTTAGCATACTCGTTTTATACGCGTATGTATATATAAACACGTATGCTTGTATGGATCTATGTAAATAGCACGCTAATTCGTTAAAATCGTTTAGTACTTTGAAATGTAATTATCCGTTTATGAGACTCATCCATTGTAATTGAATCGTTCATAGATATTATTAGTGAATTAATAAGGGATTTTAATTATCGATGCGATAGATTTATGCATTTTTTATAACGAAATAAATATCACAAAAGGAGGCTATTTTCTTAATGAGTTCTAATTAAGAAAATATTATGCATATTAACTAAATTACTATCTGCTTTGGCTATATTATTTTGCATATTATTTAATTAAGTAAGCGATGTATTATACAAATAAGGCTTTAACGACGTTAATTGACAGGAAATCAAGATAAATTGAGCTTATAGCGTAGAGCTTTTCTCGTTAAATTTTCCTTTAAATATAATTCTAATAAGTATATATATATAAATAATAAATTTGTGTAGGATTAAATTTTGCTGAAAGATTTGTCGAAGAAACAAATACCAGTGATAATGGGTGACCGTCGACGCGACGGTCAACGCGTTAAGTTTTTTCTTCGGTTTCGCACGATTTAACGTGGCCAACCATTACCTATCGATAGTTTCGAATACGTTCGGTTAAACATATAATATTAAATAGGGATCACGATGTCGGTCGATTTGCGAGGCGCGAACCTAACTCGTAACTCCTTTGGGGTTTATGGATTTCGTCGGTGGATAGAACGTGGAGGTTAAAGAGGAGGTAGCGTCGCGTATAATGTCGGTTGCGGTGTCGGTGGTAGCTGCGGCTGCGGCGGCAGTGGAGAGTAGTGGACGACGAAGGGTCGCGTCCCTGTGAAGGGGGAGGAAGCCAGTTGTAACAAACAAGGCGTACCGTAGAGACAAGAGCATTGTCCCTTGGCTATATGTGACTAGCCCGTAGTATAATGTACTCTCTCTCTCTCTCTCTTCCTCTTTCTCTCTTCCTCTTGCTCGCGCATTCAGCCCTTCCCCCATCTCCCTTTCTCCCTGGCTCGCACCCTCTCTTTCGTCCCTGATATCTTCTACGAGGACGTACGTGGATGTATTCACCACCTTGGGCTGCAACCTACTGCAGATCCAGCGCGTTACCTTCCATTATACCGTTCCCTATACCGACTAGCGTTGCTGCGAAACAAGCGACTAAATGAAGACACATTGCTTTCATTATGAACTAGCTAGTGCACGGCAAGTACCAGCACCGCTGTCAAGCCATCCTTGCCCGCGGCTCGTGTTCACCGCAAACCTCCTGTTCGTAGTCTTCCTTACCCTTCCTAGATACCTCTTTTCCTTCTCCTCCTCCTCCTCCTCCCCCAACTACTTCGGATGATCGCGAAAAAATAATCGAATCTATTTACAGACGAAAGGGCGACGAGGGCATCGATCCCTTTACCAGCAAACCATTACCAGTACCAGCGAATGTTCTTATCCGTCTAGAAAACTACGACGACACCTGGGATGCCGTAAGCGATTTATTAACGTGCAAAAAGATCCTTTCGAGAATGGAAAAGATGAGAAAGGAAGACGGTTGCGAAGGAAAGGCATTTGTCTTATTCAAATCGTACCGAGCCGTTATACGGGAAACTGTAGAGAATCTGGTACAGAGAAATATGTAGAGGATCCTGGGACAGCACGACTATAATGGTAGCAAGTATCCTTCTCCCTTTGCCTCGAGCTTCAACCGTTCCATCCTTATTTTCTCTTTGCCCTCTCACTCATCCTCTTTCCTTTCGCTTTACTCCGTTTTACCTTTCTTCTCTCTCCCTTTCTCTTTATTTTTCTCTTTCACCGCCGGCAAGCACCGGCCGACCTGTTTACACGCTCCCGGCGGCGGTTGGGACGACTCTCTTCCAGTTTTCACTATTTTTCACGTAATTAGAAGCCGGATAATTTATTTAACAACAGGCGACGCGCGTTCGTGGAACTTTCATCGTTTGGAGTCTCTCATGGGAATAGCCAGAGACAGAGAGAGAGAGAGAGAGAGAAAGAGAATTAACGCTACGCAAGTGCAAAGTGCGAGAGCTTGCTTTGTCCTCTTTCGGTTTTCTAGGAAAAATATGCGTTTCACCTTTTCTACTACAATATATTCGTCGTCTAGGTATACGTTACCTAGTATATACTCATATACGCCAAGCGTATTCCATCATTTCTTCTTACAGGATGACGATTTTATTTCTTTACGTCTTTTTTGTTTCCTTCCACCCTTTTTTTTCTTTTTTGCTTTCGTTTACTCTTTTGCACTTTTTTTTTCTTTCTTCTCTACTCCCGCGGATTTTAAATTACTTTCGACTCTTTTATTCTCTCGTTAAAAAAAAAAAACAAACAAAATAAAAAAAAGAAAAAGAGAAAAATGATAAAAAGATAAACTTTATCCGGCGATTAAGTTGAACAGTAGTAAGATGCCAGCGTAAGGTTTGATAAATGGGGTGTAAAGGGTTTGCGAGAAATGACAGACAGCAAAACTCGTATTCACGCAATCCTTCGGTTATAGAAAGGTGTCAGAGCGAAGTATGATCGTTTCGAGTAAATCGTGCGAGTTTAATCGTTTCCTGTCGGTTTTCTCAAAGTATGCACGTGTGTATACGTGTGTACTCATAAACTTGCGATTATATGAATCGACATCTAACGCACGAATGGATACGAACGGAATGCATTTCCTCTTTCGGTTTTTTTATTTCCGTTTTTTCTTTTCTTTTTGTTTTTTCAGTTCATTTTAAAAACGAAACAATTAAGAAACGAAGGAAGACGAATAGTCTTTCGAGATACGTGACCGCGCTTTTAATACTCCCGCAACTCGTCGTCGTCCACTTTTTATTGTTTTCTCGCGTGGGAACCGATTTCCAGGCAGACTAGCCGAGTTTCATAAATATGCATGAACGACACAACGCAGGCGGATCCATGACCTGTGGATTAGTCCGGGAGTATGCTCAAGAGCCGTTACGATGAACGTCGGTAATGTTATTTACCGTATGGATTAGTTTTGATAATGGTAACGAAATGTCGACAAATATTATTCCTATTCCAGCAAGATATTCTTTCTTTTTTTTTTTTATGTATTATATCATATACAGAATGATTTGGGATATTGGGAGAGAGGGGTTATTTGATCCTTTTTTCTTTTCGTTCTTCTTTTTAAATAAAAATAAATAAAAATGATAGAGAGAGAGGAAACAATCATATATCATAATACATCTTAATTTTTGATATATGCGAATACACTGGTGATCTAACACGAATGCTACTGCACTTTATTTTTTAATGTAACTTAATTATCTTTCTTAAACAATTTTGATTCCTTTTATTATTCTGCGTATGAAAGTATTAATCTGAGATTATCGAAATGTTAATACATAATTTACGAGACATTTTACATTTCATATCTTTACTAATTAAAACTGCCTGATCATATAAGAGTACTCTTTTTTATACTACTTAAAAATATCTGATCAAATGAGGAACACGTGTCAACGATACGAGGAGCACGTGCGTGTTTCGAACCCATTCTAATTCCGATGTAGATATACTTTCGTATTCTAAAATCCAACGGAGATATTCACGTGTTCTGATTAATTTCGACTCACCTTATATCGCATTTTATGAATTCGAACTTGTATAAAAAAAAAAAAAGAAAAAATATAGAAGATGAGCTTATCCAGTACAATACTAACTAAAATTTTCAGAAAGAATTAACCGTACCTCCTCGTTATTCTCTTTTTCGAGTTTTGGATTGGAATGGAAGATATGATATTTTGGTCGGGGATATGAGAGGGAAAAACTCGGAACGGCGACAGGAAATTGAATAAAAATCCGGAGCGAACGGAAAAGTTCAGGCGTGCAAGCTGTGCCAGTCTGTAGACGAACGAATACGGTGAAGCTAATAGGCGTTACGAGGACGACTTTCAAAGGATGGTGCTGCTCTCCGAGGGCGATGTTGCAAAACGCAGCCGGGAGAACGTGATGAGAATGTCAAGTAACGTTGGAAGAACTAGCATGTTCGAAAAAAAAGAAAGAGAGAGAGAGAGAACAAAGGAAATAGATCAAAATGTTCAATCCAACGAAGAAGATAATTGTGATCATAATTATGAAAGTGGTCTAAGTCATATATCTCTCTTGTTTCGAGATTTTTAATATTGAATTAACAAACACTATCGAACAGTTCATTTTTGACAATATCCGTGAAAATTGTATTGAATTAATGTAGTTTAAAAATAATGTGATGTTTGAAATAACTTATAAACTTATTTTATTTGACTACTTTCATAATTATGGGCACGATTCGAGGATAAGGGAGAACACTTTAATGAGTTTAACGATAGTCTGAAAAATATCGAAGGGACATTTTTCTGTATGTCGGCGGCATTCTTCTTGAATGAATGAAAAAAAGAAAAATATTAAAACGTTAGAACATTTTCAAAGGATTCTTCAATGACGCTCGAGAAAAAATTACTTGACTGATCGTCGCGGATCACGCGCGTTTACCCACCAAACCGATATCGCGTTTTGCACATTTTGCTTAACGTAGCGTTAGAAAGTGCAATTTGTTGGTGGGATTCCAGGGACTTATGTAGGTACATACAAAACTACATGCTAGCGTCTTGTAACGTATGCACGTCCGTCAGTAATATTAGATTGTACCGGAAATGACATTCGCCAAGGGGGGGGGGTAAAAAGGAATAAATTTGACAAGAATGAACATTTGTCGCGTGATCTTATTTTTATACGTTCAAACAAAAGATCACGAATATTTAATATCTTGAATGTGTTTAAAGCTTCAAGTATTATATTCTAGATTACAATCGTACATTCAATTACGATCCATAAATAATATTACATTATTCAAATATGACGTGGAGCAATCATCATTGAATAATGGGACGAGATCGACAAATATCTCTCATTTGTACGAAGAACAATAATAACGAGACGAATTCTAAAATCTAACGAACGACCCTATTATCGATAGCGATAAAAGTGGTAAGAGAGCAATTATATGCGACTATCGAAGCATTGAGTAGTTTCTTTCTCTTTTCGTCAATAACCTATCATCATATTTTTGTTCTATACGAGAATAAGATAAGTCCCTACTCTCGTCGAATGAAAACAAACAAATTCGATACTATTTGTAACTTAGTCAAGGGCTACTTTTTTTTGTTCGATTCACATCGACTAAGAACTTGTTACTTAACTTAATGAGTACTATATATCCTCGAAGTCTTGAACTCTTCTATATATATATATAAAATCTTGTATGGTATGTATATATATATGTATATAGAGAGAACGTTCCGCGAACAATGAATAAGCCTGTAAGTTAAGACTTAAGCCAATCGGCCAATTACAGGCAACTCCGCGCTCGAGCTTTACATCTCAGTGGTAGTAACCAAACAGCGCTCGACTCTCGCTCGATAGGCTTAAGACTTAAGTCTTACATTTTGCATTGTCTAATGGACTTAACTTCGGTCAAACTACGTGCCTGACCTGTTCCGATATAGGTGCACCGTACCTCCTCCCTATGTTTGTCCGACTATAAACTCGGTACGACTACTGCACCGTATTTCGAAGCGACTTTCCTTCTAGCATCCACTCGGTTATGGGGGTTTCCGGAGGAGGAGAGGGGGTGGGGGGTGGTGCAAGGAGCCAAGACAAGCGACTTCGCGACTCTGTGAGAACAAATCTATAATCGTCCAAGTACGTGTATAACTCCATAGCTTAATTCTAGCTTTAGTCTCTTGGTATAAGTATTACAATCTAACAAGTAAACGAACGTTTTAGTCGCCATAAAGATCGCATGGCAGCGCGATAAGTGGAAGTAGAAAGGAAAGTTTGCCAAACCCGTTGTTTTGCGTGCGATAACGCGAAAATCTAACTTCGATTAAAGTAATCCAACAAAATAGCACGAACGGACTGGTTCTTTTATTCTCTTTATTTTTTTTTTCTGCTTATTTTTTTATCGTTAACTTTCGATACCGTGGTTATGGAATGTCCTCGCATTTGGATTATTTGTTGAAATATTTAAACAACTTTATCTGTTATAATATTTCGGAATGTGTCGATTCAACTGGTAATTTTATGGGAATCCTACGATGGAAAGGAAAAACTTGGTGGTATTCGTTCATATTGATGATTACTAGGTAGTCATGCTAGGTAGGATATGCAATCCTATTCTCGGTAAGCCCTCGGAGTAGACACTCGTTCGCGATTTACAATTGATACGGACGTTGTGAGCACTTAAAGCGCTTCATTCGCGAAAAGGGTAATAATGGTTTCTAAGGTAGAAATCGTTGTAGAAATCGTCAGAGTAGTCTAGCTATATACTTGCGGTCATATAATGAAATCAATCCCTGTTGAAACGTCGTGTTAAGTAACGAAGCGTGCGGAGTTAGTTGTGAGCTAGTTTTAATACCTTGTCACGCATCGCACGTAACATTTAGACGGTGAAAGAACGGCAACGGTCCGTCCGTACGTTCGTTGGAACGTAGTTGGTTTAAAAGTATTGTTAGTTGGGATATCGATTAACGTTTCACGCGATTAACTTTTCTCTTTTATTTTTCCCGACTGGTAAATTTGAGTTAACATGTTTTTTCCCGACGAGACCAATGAAGAAGGTTCCTACGAGACGTAGATTCGAGTAATACATATTGTACGATTAAATCAAACGGATCTTTTAAGACGAAAAACTAAATAGTGCGAATTTATTATTACGAAATACAAATCTTCCTGGGTAATCCGATTTTGCCGTTATAATCGGCTTTTGCACGGAATCAAAAATTATTATCCGTGCTCATGCCCGGTGTACGGATTGAAATCAACGAAAAACGCAACAAGAATATAGATTGTCTTTTTTCATTTCTGTATCTATTTTATTTCTTTCTATTTTCGTTCCTCACTAATCCTTAGGAAAAATGGTATAGAAGATTCATGATACTTGCAGAAAGTAACGAAGGAGGATACAAATTGTTCGTTTCTAATGCAAGCTCTGTTTATCTATTTATAAAATCTAATCGAAGCAAACACAGAAGGGTTTATTTCTTTTGAATTCTTTTTATATTATCATAGGTGTTATCTTATCAATAGTGTTTGAAAGATTAAAGGGTGATAACAATTAGAAAATCTATGTGGAAAACCGAGGTATAATTTTATCATTAGCCAAGGAAATAATTGCGAGAGACACTAAAGGAAACCATCGCACTTAAATTGCATTACTCGTGACACGCCATTATCTTGCTACCGCCTAGCTCTCACACCTTTTAGCTAACCTTCCCCTATTTCTACACAGAGAATTTACCCTTCCTCTTCGCTACTCACGATGTTTCCCTTCCATAGCCTTCCAACCTCCTTCTCTACTCTTATGGTGTTCCCCCACAACGTTCCTTCGGTCGGTCGCTTGCTACGTAGCATGCGACTCCATTATCTCTTGACTCCGGCTTAACGGAGTAATTCCGGAAGGGATGACATACCTAAGCCAAGTGGCTCATGTGACGAAATTCATCAAGGGCATCGGTAGCTGCGTTACACCGTAGATACATACATCAGTGGTTACGGTTTATTGCCTGGATACGTGATGAGGGGATCGTTCGTTATGCTGTTTTTTCCAGTCTAAGAAATAATCTGTCCTTGTAATAAGGAAAATCGACGTAAACATTTTCTAATAGTCGTTTAAAGTTCTCTCGCGACTACATAAACACCCCATATTCCTTAATTTGTGATAGATTTATGTAGGATTCGTGAAAAAATTGGGCCGTTAGACTGACGGGACTAGAACCCGGATCTTCCGCTTTTCGGGCGACTGCTCTTTAACCATTGAGCTATCCAGGACCCACCGTCCGTAAAGCAATGCAATAGTAAAACTTGCTACTTGGTTGTTTATTTCGCGATTGTTACTTTTGAAGTTCTTAATAATACATTGTTCTCGATATTTCTTGCTAGCCTACATTTCAGTGATCCTGCGTCACGTATCTAACACATTCATAGCACAACCAAAGACGAGATTATACTTTCAATAAACCTTAAAAGGGTTCTATAGTTTTTCCGGACTACAGATACATAATAATAAGGAATCGAATTCTTTTGAACGCGATTAAACTTCGAAGGGTCTTTAATTTCCAGATATCACACAAATGTTACGAACGATTTAGAAAATATTTTACGTGTATGCATATGCATTGTTAGAACTATATATATATGTATATATATACGATGCAAGTAACACGTTCAAGAGAAACAAAGAAAGAGAAAGCTTCCTTTCTTCGAGCATGTTCTTATCGTCGTGCTTAACGAGCGCAAGTCACGTTGCGTATTCTGGCTAGTAGTCTTTTTATACTACCTCCGTTCGAGGCCGTAACTTAACCTCATGGGAGGTAAAGAGAAAGAGGTAGGGTTGGGGGGTGGGTGGGTGGTTGAGGGTTAAAGCAAAGAGAAGGAAAGCTATAGAGAAGGAACACGAGAGATCGATTCGGTCGCACTCACCTGTAGATAGGTGTCATGTCGTTCTTGTACCAGACGACCAAAATGGCAGAGTCGTGTCCCGAAACGGTCGAATCGTTGTGTCGTGGTGGACGAATATCGCAGGGTAGTTCGGCTGTACCTCGAAGAACCGCCCTCACGGGGATCGCTGGACCTGTAAAGTGAAATCGTCGATAGAATTAACGTCGTTCTCGTAGTTGTCGTCTCTCGGTCGTCGTTCAACGTAATGGAATTTTCTCGAACGAAAAAAAGAAAAAAATGGAAAAAGAGAAAAGGACAAAAAGAAAAAGAAAAAGGAAAATAATCCAGGGCTACGTTTTAAAGGTTGAACGAAGAAAAGAAAGTTTTTTCGTTTCTTATTCTGGTTTTTTACTTTTCTTTTTCTTTTTCTTTTTCTTTTTCTTTTTCTTTTCTTTCTTTCTTTCTTTCTTTTTTCTTTTTTTTAGGGAAAACGTGGCCACCGGGGAATACGCTCAGTTCTTCCATCCCATGCTAGTAGAAAATTATCGCTTGGTCGTTTCGTTCGCTCGGTGATCTCTCGAGATAGAATCGAGGGAACGTCGAGACGCAACCCAGTACGGAGAAGGACCCTGTTGCGATTTCGCGCCCCAGAAAACGTGAATCTTTCCGCCCCTTGACTTCCCGTTGCTCTGACTCGGATATTAAAGAGTCCGAAGGGGAAGAGAGAGTAAAAGAGATGGGAGGAAGTACAGAAATAGAGAGAGAGGGGGGGGAAAGGGAGGGAGAAACGAGCCCTCTGAATATCCGTGAATTTGTCAACTCGTTCGACCCCGTCGGCTAATTCCAGCAGACCGCGGGATTTCGCCTTTTCGAATATTCGCTGACTCTAAGGAAGAAAATTATTCTTCGTGGGGGAATAGCCTTGATATATTTTAATAGAACGAGGTACGCGTCCGCGCAGTTCTATGGAAAGTGCATGCGCGTAAAAACGTGTGCTGACACCAAATTTCCTAGAAACTGTTCTCCATAGCAGTTTCGCTTGGCGCGAGTCGACGAAGCTGTTACGTCTCCCTTATTACTTTTAGTTCCTATCCGCTTTTCTCTTTCTTCCCCCCATCCTCTCTCTCTCTCTCTCAGCATTTTCATTGTATCGTTTTCGTATCATTTTGAAACAAACGTCCTGTAAGGTGAGAAATTTGATTACGAAAATATCTCGTGATTTTAAACGGTAGATTAACAGAGAGGAAAAAACGAGAAAACATTAATCCATGAGTTAGATATTTTCGTGTATACGTGTAAAAATAAAGTAATAAATAAAAAGAAGCCCCGTTATTAATCCGATAATATTATATTTATTTGTTTGCGTTAATATATAGTTTCGGTTGACCGTTCTTGGTTAATTTTCCCTGCTGACTGTATGAAGCCGAAGGCTACCGTGGCCAACGGAAGGAGGTAAGAGAAAGCGAGAGGAAAGGATACGAGAGGGATGGAAGAGAGGAGAGGACGCGGAGTTAACGTTAATGGAGTTACTCGCTGCTGGGATCACGAATGCTTTTACCTTGCCTTACCTTACCTACCTTGTATCTACCTACGGCTGAGGCAGTCTCGCGTGTACGACGGTATAAGCGTATAAAACAACGGTTTTCACGGCGTCTGCTAAATTTCCCCTGGGCTGCCTCCGGTGCATTATGAGTCCTGAAGGGTGGCAAGTATGCGTCGCCGCGTTACCGCTTCGCGTGATCTTTCCGCCATTGTTACTTCGGAGAAACGGAGCACGAGGAACGGTAAATGTTGAAAAGCGTTTTCAGAAAGGAGAAATCCTGCGTCGCGAGATCCTCCGCAGTCTATCTTTTAAAACGTCACCTTTCTTTGTTCTAGGAGCCAACGTTTTCCGCAATGATAAATATCCTGCCCATTATTTTTCGTTCTAGGATTCTATCATCGCACTCGGAATGACTCGGAAACTTCGAGCCAAGAATAAATATTGAATCTTTATCATCTTTTTCTTCTTATTTCTTTTTCTTATCCGAGCTTTTGTTATTTATTTCGTTAGACGAGCGTGCCAAGACGTAACCGAAAAGTAATAACTATCATTGATACGAGCGTCCTCTTTAGTTTAGATTTTATTCGCAAAATATGCGTTCCGTTTCGTAAGATCGTTTATCCGGTCGTCCCGATTCCATACTTCGTAAACAGGAAAAGTAATATCGTTTCGTATGCTGCGGAAGGAACGCTACTCTTTATAGAACTTGTCGGTGAATCGACGACCTGCTGAGAATACATTGTCACGCTGCTGATACAGCAGGGAACACTTGTGCGAACGACAACGTGTGTTGCTCCAATAGCTAGCATGTATTTGTAACAAGCATTCGGGAGAAAGGCTGTCAGCGAAATTCTCGACAGACAACCCGAAAACCGAAGCTTCCGTGCATCGGAGAAAGGATAATGGAAATCGAGCGTCGAAGAACACCTTTAACCCTTATATCATATACACCTAACTCCTTTCCCGAGTATTCTATATCGATTGATCACGTGACCGAGTGTAAAACGTAAGGTAGAATGGTACACCTAGGTATCAGATTAAAAAATAAAAGCGTTCTAACACCCGGTCATTCTCATTCAACGATCGACTCTTAACGGTATCGCGATAGGAGAGACCGGAAATCAGTATTACGGTAGATTCTTCTCTTCCTCCTCGAAGCTCGAACCTTATCCAGGTCGAACCCCTCATCCCACGTGCAGAAATAACCCAAGCGTGCTAGCTCGGTAAGCCGATAATCCACGGGTCAGACAGTGTCGAGAAGCCACACAACTTTGCTTGCTACCGGCCTGACACTCCTCTTTGCAGCCCCGCGAACCTACCACCAACGTTACCATCGGCAATCTGGAAACGAATACACTTTCCTATCCCCTCGCAAAACTATTCTCTACTTTTTAATATACGAGGAGTCATACTTTATCTACGGTGCACGGAGTTCCTGCTCGCTTGCTCGCTCGCTTGCATGCTTGCATGCTTGTGTGTTTCTTCGGTACGCACGGTTTGCCGCACGACGATCGCGAACGGATTACCATATAAAGCGTGTACAAACAGAAAATAGACGGGGAAAGATGTATGCGTGACGGTTTTCTCGATACGATTTTCGAAGATGACAAGCACCGCACTGTACTGCAGTTGTCCATGGCAAACGCACACCGTTTATCTCGCGCTATAAATTCGACGCTCTCGAATGAAAGATTTTCTTTGCAATCGAACGTTCTTTTCTCTCTCTCCTCTTTTCTATTCTTTTCTTTTCTTTTCTTTTTTTATCTAACCGAACAAAAGCAGAAGATGATGAAGAAGCTGCTGCTACGAAGAATGTTCAGAGAATTCTTGCGTAAAACGTTTGCCTTTGGCGATAAAGAAAGTCGAGTAACGTAATGGAGGACACAAGATCGTGTCCAATCGTGGTACAAGGTTACACGATCTACGATCGACCGACGAAGGAAACACTCGATAAACGGACCACCGTACCAACGTGGTGTAAGTGTAAGCCGATGACGCTCCAACGTTTGAGAAAAGTCTTGTATTCACCACCGAAGGCTACCAAGCGTTCCATCACATAACATCATCGTTGCTTTTTGTACTTTGACTCTTTTTTTTGTGCTTGCTAGCTAACTTCAAAGCGATGAGAAAGGGAGAGAGAGAGAGAGAGCGTTCGACCACTTTTAATGAAGTTCCTGTTTGCCATCCCGACTTCCCGCAGGAAAATGTAGACCATGGGCGTAAAGGAAAAATGACCGTTTACAGAATAAAACCACCATGAGAAAATAAAAGAGTCTTCTCTCTCTATTTCTTTCTTATTTTTCTTCTTTTTCTATTCTATCATTTCCATACCTTTTCTATGTTTTCCCTCAATTCAAAGTAACGAACGTTAGCTTTCACCTATTAACTGTACGTTGCTAAAGCGTACGAAGAAGAACACTCCTCTCATTCGGTATCTACTTCTTTCAATGGTAAACATCAAAGAACGATTACTTTTCAGATTCGAGTTTTGCTCCGGGATATAGGTCTTCGATAAAGAAAGAGAGATGGAAAGAACGTAGACCGTTAGAAGAAAGAGATAAAACATTTCTACCAAACATACTTATTATTTGTATACAAACATACATCTTTCTAGTTTACTGTCCGTCCGTTTTCAAACAGAAGAGACGGAACGAATGAAACGGAAGTTGGACAAACGTATCGTAGTTGAAATCCGACACGACGTACCACTACGTTGAAAATTTTCGCAAATATTTATGATTAGAGAAGAAGAATGAGACTGTTAGAAAATAGAAAAAGAAAAAAAAAGAAGAAACAAAAAAGAAGAAAAAGAAAAAGGAAGAAACGTCATCTAATAAGTCGCATTTCCAACGTTTATTCCTTCCTTTTTTATTTTCATTTCCATCGCTACGAGCTTATCCTGCGGCTTAGTATCTTTATACATTAGTAAAGCGATCTTTCATTTCACAAATATGTTTTTACTCCCGACATTGATCCTCAACAGGGAGAAAATAAAACGTAACGTTGACTGGATGAAAGGAAGAATCTTGAGGATGTCTTCGTCGTCTTCGTCGTCGAGAGGATGATACTAATGGTGTAATTCTGCCATCAGCGTCCGTCCGGTGTAAGGTACCAAGAAAACGAGAGATGAGAATGTATGACGGAGATAGCTATTATAGAACATCGTTAACGTCTTCCATAAATCGTTTCGCTACCGCAAGCCTCTTTTCCGTAGATTTTCTCGCGAAATATCGTCGTCCGTACCTTACTACTTCGGTACCACCTGGGTAGATATCATTTTTTTTCTTTCCCTTCTTACTTATTTTTTTTTTTTCTTCTTTTTTTCTCTTTCTCTTTCCCCAGATAACGAGGTGGGAGGAGGACTAAACGAAAGATCTCGTCACGTAATAATTTATGCCTATGCCGTGACGATTTGACGTAAAAACTTTCAACATTATTGCCATTTTTACCAATCAATTTCTAAACGTAACATCGTATAATCGAATCAAATTCTTAATTATTCATATTATTTCATTATTCAAAATTATTTATAATCTATACGAAACATATGTGAGAGAGACATATTTGTATTTGATTTCTATCAAAAGATTCTCTCTCTCTCTCTCTCGAGGGGAAATATACTTTACCTAGTATTCTCCTTAAGATTTTTTCTTTTTTAAATAAACAGTCAATTTTTAAACGTAACATCTTTTCGGGTTGAATTAAACGATTTTATTTATTTCTTACGCGGGTGGGTGTGGGTGTAGGTGGGAGAGGGTAGAATGTACGATACTACTGACGTTCCTACGTACGAAGGGGATCAAATTTACGGGACGAGAGATAGAAGAAAGGTAAAAAAAGAAAAAAAAAGAGAAAAAAAAGTCTAACGGAAATTCGTTTATCTCCGTTTCCTTTCATAGGTACGTATCGTCCATCGGACGTTATGGACGCTTCGTCTACGGAACTGCCGATAACCCACGTGTGTGTATCGAACTTCCATAAAGTTTTCTACAGTACGATCTTTTCTTCCGTTTCCGTTTTAATCACGTAGCAACATCGAAAATTGATATCCCTTCGTTATAACAACGGAAGTGCTATAAAGATAGACGAGAGGAGGATTTTTCATGCTTTTAAAAGTAGGTAAGTTGAAAACATTTTCTCATTTAATCCAAATCGAGACACGACGACATTGTGTGTCTATCTTCAATCATAGTATGCTCGAACGAATCGAAGGATTCCCGTAGGAAGTCGAAATCCTTTGGATTCCTGTTCTTTTTCACTTCTCTCTCTCTCTCTCTCTCTCTTTCTCCATCTTCTTCTTTTTCTTCCTTTACCTTATTCCTGATCCCTTGACAAATATTCTGCCATACGATCCTTATATTGCGATTTCACGATTTTTCAGATCGAACCAACCAACCAACACCAACCAGTCCGGTAAGACTCCGCTCGAACGAGTTTTTCGATTCACCAGCGTAGAACATTTTGTAGATTTTTTGATAAGACCTTTTTTATTACGCATGACATTGATCAAGCATTGAACCATCGAATATGCATGAAATTTGATTTTATGAAATATGATAAAACACGAGATGTGTTTGTTACGTAATTATAGTTTAACGTAGGTAAGTACCTTTTGATATTTTGACGTAGGAAAAGGGTTCAAATCGAAGTTCCGAAATGCATTACTTATGTTCTCGAAACACAAATGCCTTTTCCCTAACTATTCGAGAATAGAGTTATTCAGCATTGATAATACTACAGAACGTAGAATAGGTTTGCAATTTCAAGAGCCATTTGTGATAGATGAATAGAACTCCTATGCGTATTTGATCCGGGTATATGAGATAAGAATAGATGCATTTCTCGTAATTTCCTTATTTGTCATTAAATTGACCGCAATATTAAAACATTATATTATATTTTATACGAGAGAGCTGAGAGAATACATAAAAATTAATCCATGTTTCGCGAAGGAAAAATCATCCTTTTCTTTTTTCCTTTTTCGGTCGTTTTTCTTGTCTCTTGTTTTACTTACTTACTTTTTATACACACACACAGACGTGACTTTCTTGTGAAGTTAATCCGAGGACGCGTCGTCGTACCCTTACGAAATTTTAATAAACCAAAAGGAACGATGGACGGAGTTGATACAGGAGTTTAAGAAACTTTAAGATCAGCGTCTACGGGTTATAGTCGTAAAATAAAGAAAACAAAAAAGGTAGTAGTAGTCATTTAGTAACGGCGCACAGAGACTCGTGTGCTTCGATATTTTATACAACACGGTATTATATATAAAACGCTTAATCGCTCAGAGTAAAACTGAAACTTTCAAATACTTGGCTATTAACCTTATACTTATACTTATTTAAAGTACGAATAAGAGAATATCAGGTATTACTTCGAGTCCTATTTATGTGCTTGTATTTAAAACGCAATGGGCACAGGACTATTATGTTTTTGAAGTAGAAACGAGCTAACAAAGCTCGGCGAGGGGCTGGAGGGGGAAGGGTATGGTCGTTTCTATAAATGCAGTGACATTGGAATGTTCCTGATCGAGCTTGCGAACTGGTAGCACGCTACTACTTCCTCCTCCTCCTCCTACTATTACTACTATTACTACTACTACTACACGTCGGGTGTTATTATTACATTTCGTAGTTTCTTTACCGTCGTAAGGAATTTTATCTCGACGGAAGAAAAGCAAGACTAGAATTGCTCGGTGATCACATTCTCAGGGAACTATAACGAACTCTTATGCGAGCAGCGTAGTCCAGGTACTTTGAAACACGCGATATTCTTGTCAGGCACTTACATTTTCGGGGACGATCGAGCGGTTATGCAGAGAAGCGACGTTCAAACCACGAAGAAGTTTCAAGCACGTCGGACTTTTCGAAGTAAGGTACTTGCCCGATAATTCTCTGTCTCGAGGGATGATGTTCGCACTAGCCGGATCAACCTTCTCTTTCTCTCTTTCTCTCTCTTCACTCTCTTTCCAACTATATTGTCGATCATTTCGGTGAATTAATTACTCTCTCGTCTAGATATATTTTTTTCGAGGGAATAAGAAACGAAATGAAAAGTGAGAGAGAAAGGTTATAATATATGACAGGAATAGAGAATAGGGGAGGAAAGAAGAATGAAATAAAGAAAAAAGACAATTGAAAAATAACGAACAATATCGTAGAATAAGAGAGACGTATGCAGGTACATACTGCATACTACATTTTCGAACTAAAATCCTACTCTTCACGAGATTTCCTAGCCACGGATTTCAATGCCGCGCAATTTCACAATTTCCACGCATTCCGAATATTCCACGTTCCTCTTGTAATTATCTCGTCGTAATTACTCACCGAGCTGCTTCATACGTACTAGCGCAAGCGCACAAACAGTTGCGTGTGTGTTTGTGTGTGTATGAGAGAGAGAGAGAGACAGAAAGGTGCGAGCGAACGTCCTCGCACGCATTTGCGTAACTGTCTATGCACCAACTGCGCATGGCTGTTGTTCATGTGTTGACGCGTTCGAGCTTGCACAGGACAAAATGATGGGGATGCAAATTTATGGGAGACACGGTTCTCTCGTTCGCGATACACAGACCTCGAGAAATCGATCTCTTCTCGTCGTCCACGTAATAAAAATATTTCCCTTCTTTTCTATCTAATATAAACGTTCCCCTATTCCACCCCCCTCCACCCCCCTACGTACTTTTTAACTCATCCTATCATTTCTCATTGCTACGAAAGAAATGATTCCTTTTTAAGACGAGTTATCAACGTTACGCGTTAACGTTCAATTTTTTTTCCCTTTTCTGCAATTAAAGAGATCCTTGGAAATTCGTGCGAATTAAAAAGAGAAAGAGAGAGAAAGGGAGAGAAAACTTGGTCGTAGAAAAAAAGGAGAAAGATCGGCTCTACCCTTTTTTACTTCTTTTACCTTCAATTTCTTTTTTACCAGTTTACTTTAGTTCTAAAGCAATCGCGACTAAGAGAAGAAAATGAAATCATGAACGTCGTGTGGCAATAGCAACGGCAACTTCGAGAATAGGGAGAGTGTAAAAAAAAGGAAAGATGAACGTAAAGAAGCGCTCGTTAAAAGTTTAGTCTCTCTCGTAAAGCTGTCATCTGGTCGTGTTACATCGAGCTAATGTCGGTTGTAGGGATAGACGATTTTTCTTTTCCTTTCTTCTCTCTCTCTCTTTTAATAATTTATTTTTGTTTTTCTTTTTTTTCTTTCTCATTAACGAGAGAAAGAGAGTGACGAATCGATTCGATGATAATCTCTGATGGTTCGTTATAATAAAATGCACCCGATGGTTGGTTCAAATTAGCGGCCCATGAATTTAGCAAATAACATTAACCAATTTAATCATTTCGCGACGGTTAAATTATAGTTCTCGTATATTTCAACGCAAAATGTTTTAGAAATTAGATATAACAATCTAAAAGCATCCGGTTGTGTCAACGGGTTGGCAGGGAGCACGTAGAGAAGTAGAAAAAAAATATAGTAGCTGTCCAGCGATATTAAAAGCCAGCGTGCCACCCTCTTCTGCATGTTTTCATTTTACTCCCGCCAGTGTTATGAACCACTACGTATATTCTCTCATGTGTAGCCTGAACTACGAATGAAATTAATAGCTTCGTGCAAACGGTAGTAGTGGGTTTGCGATTTTTTTTTTTTTCACATATCAGCCGTGTTATCTCGCTCGCACTAATTAGCGTTAATTATCCGAAAGTTTGTCGTGTTATTATTTGATGATAACAATACACCTCTAGGATAAGAATTTATTCATCGGAAATAGGAGGAACGTAAGGATTTCTTTTCTTTTTCCTTTTTCTCTTTTTTTCTTTCTCGTTCTTGTTGTTTTCTTTAGGGTCAAATAACAAAGTGGGGAAATGTACGAAGAAGGAACGAAGAACTTTTGAAGGAAAATATTTTATCGGATAAGGTAGGAAATTCGAATGGTCGGTAGCGCGTTGTTAACCCATTTCCGAAACGTTGCCAACGGCGGCTCGCTCCTGCCACACCCAGAACCAAGCGAATTTTCTCAGACATTTTTCGTCGCACATATCCGACAACATCGTCATCGTTGTCCTCGTCCTCGTCCTCGTTGTTGTAGTTGGGAAATGCCTAACGTAGCATAGGAACCTAACGTAGAATTCGTTCGTATGGGTTATATCACACAAAGAAAACACTATGGTATTTACGGAAAGCGATCCGATCACGGATAGACATAGCCCAGTTTAGTGTAGGTAAGGAGAAAAGGATGAACGGGGTGGTTGGGCGAACGACTGTCAAGGATGAAGACAGGAGAAAATGGTAGGGGAGGGAAAAGAAATGGGAAATATGGAATCTGGTGTGCGGCTATACCATCTCTCGAATACCAGGCAGATTATGATTGCGTCCAGTGCTCGGAGTCAGTGGTTCTCCGTTACCATACACTTCATATTATTATCTTTTGATACCAAAACACTATAACATTTACAATACATAGAAATACTTGTTCATCTTTCATTTCTTTCGCTTATTAATTCGATAGAGTTAAATACTAGCTAGTTTTTTTTTTATAGATATGAAATACGATAATATATAAAGAAGGTAAAGAAAAAAAAGTTCTATTACGTCGTCAAAAATGGTAGATACTTTTGGATCCCTTTTCCACATAGGTGTTACGCCGAGGGCAACAACTATGGGACGTCGTTCCCATCGTATTCTGTGTACGGAATATTCTGGGTAATGCTCGCACGTTTATATCCGCGACACGAGTTCTCTCTTCGTCTAGTGTTCCCCGATGTACAGAGAGAAGGGAAGAGAAGAGAACGCGTTTCGTTGGAGAACACCCTGCAGCTCGTTGCCACCATCCTTTCGCCGCAATCCGATTCCGCTTGCTCCTCTACCCGAGATTACGCTGCTCTATATACCCTCTCGAAAGGATACTAACTCGAAAAGACACACGTACGAAAATGTGCGCGTGCGCGTATTCTCTCTTTGTGTGCGTATGTGTGTGTGTGTGTGTATATTTCTCTTTCCCGTTTTCCTCAACTATCGCTGTCGAAACCTTCCCTCTTTCTCTCTTTCTCTCTCTCTCTCACTCTCTTTCATATCGCACGAAACGATTCTATAACGCGTAACACGGCAGGGATATCGGGGACGACACTTCAGACGTTTCTCCGCTAGGAATTGCCCTTCTCTCGCGCAAACCTCTATGTTTTATCATTACGATCCTCAAAATGAGAAAGAGAGAGAGAGAGAGAGAGAGAAAGTGAATGAGAGGTTGAATCGTAGTTTGAAATCGTGAACTAACTTATCGTAGAATATTTCGTATTCGTTTATACTTCAAATTTTCGTCTTTTCGTCGTTTATATACTGGGTAATGGTCGAACGTTTTCGATTTACGATATGGCATAAAACGAATTCGTTCTCTCGTCGTGATACAAATCGATCGTGTGCTCAATTTCTGGTTTGAACTCTTCTTCTTCTTCTTCTTCTTCTTCTTCCCGCTGGCATATCGCTTCTTCGAGTCGTTTCTCTCGTCTTTCCCTCGTACTCTCTCTGTCTCTTTCTCTCTCTCTCGTCTCTCGTTCGTCTCTTTGCTTCAACTAGATCTTATTTTTCCGTCATTCCTACGGCAATCCAATTCTGCTAGTTCTCTCTCTCTCTCTCTCTTTCTTTCGAGGTATTACGTCGGTCTACATCTACTCTAAAAGAGGCTTGCCTTTCGTTCGTTCGTTCATTCGTTCGTTCGTTGGTTCGTTCGTTCGTTCGTTCGTTCGTTCGTTCGTTCGTTCCCTTTTTATTACGTCGATTAATCAAGAATTGGCATTTAGGTCGTTCTTATAATGCTTTAGTTGAAATCCTCTCGACGTCTGACTTTTCAGATTAATTTTTCAAATGGATTAAATTCTTGACTCCTATTTTAACCGTTTCGCGCTTTTAAATGACGTTTCTCGCGATAATCGATTAATCCCGATTAATTGGATGGTCACTGTGAAAAAAAAGATTCATCTTTTTCATTCTATTTTATATTATTTATCTTTCTTCGAGAAACAAGAGTGCTTATATCGTAATCTCTTGTATTATTTACCTTCCACTCTGAATAGTCTTTTACCGGTAGCAACGATTTACGATTGTTCCATATTCGCATAAAAAGCGATATTTCGAGAGAGAGAGAGAGAGAGAGAGAGAGAGTGAGTGATAGAGAAAGAATTTGGTCCCTCGTATTTGTTTTGTGTTTGTTCATAGCATAAACGAGATCGTTGATAAATAAAAAGAGAAAGAGATAGAGAGCGGCCGATTTTAAAGTCGCGCATTGAAAATCAAGGATGAAGTCGTTGTCCTCGACTCAACTCGTCGGTTGTACCAATTCCGGTTGATCGATTGTGAAAGGGGGAAAAAAGAAGATAAAGGGTGGGTGGAGAAAGATCGCGTCTATCGTGGACGAGGTTGAATATGAAGAAAACGGGGTGGGGTGGGCTGACTTTTTGTATTTTTCCCAACGATGTACATTCGAGTTTACAAGTTGGTTTCTTTGCACGGCCTCGCGGGACAAAACCCCGTGATGTACGCGTGGCCGTTGTACCGTACGCCAAGAGCAAAGAGTCCAACCATTAGCAACGAGAGCACCGAGGAATCGACTAACGAGAAAAACGGAGCACGGTCTCATTTTTACGAACGTTTGTGGATCGGCGATGAGCTCCGGCCGATTCGTAGCCATCCTCCATTGCCATCCATGTTCCTCCTCTCCATATCGTTGATTCCTCTCGAGGCTTGTTCTCGTTCAACCTTGATAAAGGGAGAGAGAGAGAGAACGAAAAACACCCACACACACACATACACGGTGAAAAAAAATAGAAAGAGAGGAAAGAAGGGGGACAAAGAAGAAAAGCGAATAAGCCCGCCGAATACGTTTGCTAAAGCTCGCCGAATGCGTTCGTTGCCTTTCTTTCGATTTATATTGTACTACCCCATTAATACGACGAGAACCGTTTTCGATTTATAAAACTCCCCTTTTGTTTTCGATCCACCGATTACTACGCTCTTTATTTTGGGATTTTTTTTTTCCTTCTTCTTCCGTTTTTGTTTTTCTTTCTCTTTTTCTTTCTTTTATTACTAAAAGCACAAATTTCGTTTGCGTCAATCGTGGTGGATACTTGAAATTTAATGAAAAATCCATAACATTTTCTTTACGATTAAATCGAACAGATGTAATAACGGCGCTCGACTATGAAATCGTTAGGAGACACTTTTTCAACCGTAGAAAATAATTTTGCCAACGTACACGTTCTTCTAACGTGCCTAGGCACGCACGCTTGAATCGAGAAGTGACGCTGAAAAATTCTACTGGAAATTCTACGCTTCTCTTTCCGAACGACAAATTCGTCTCCCTCACTCTCTCTCTCTCTCTCTGTCTCTCTTTTTTTTCATTCTCTCCCAACCGATTCATACGAGGATTAATGCGGACGATGGTCTCGCGAACGACCACACTGCGAAGTCCACACCTCACGCTCGTTGCCCACATTCGCACACTACGACAACGACGAGAAAGACCCCCGCACACTTTCTAGCTCGTATTGCGATGGGAACGGTTCGAATTCGTGTTACGCGAGCACCGCTAAAAATATTACGGTGCTACGTAATGCATTACGGTAATGCGATTGCACGGCTCGCGCGTAACAGCTTTTATACTCGAGTACGCTCGAGATAAGGCGAAGTGTTTTAGCGACAATTTATAACACGACCATCCTATTCTACCTCCTCCTCCTCCACCTCCTCCTTCACCCCCACTTCCTCCTCCTCAACCCTGTACCCTCTCGAACTTTTTTATCCGACTAACGAAGAAGTCAGATCAATTGAATATTTCCCGAGAACTTACGATTCTATCAACGAAATTAAAATTCATTTCAATAAAGTTTATAAAACAATCTTACGTCACATCGTATCTCGGATACGTCCGAGAATTCGTGATTGTTTTGCGAAAGTGGTCACACTTGATATCAAAGTCACGTAATAAATTAACGTTTATCGCCAGTTCGATATCTAATGCGGTCAATATATATATATATACGTATATACATTAGTTTCACTTCTTTTTCAGGTTAATCGTAAAACTCGAGATGTACCTATAAGCTTTTATTCACGGTTCTTACATCACTTCGAGAGATTTAAACGCGACACGTGCTTTGTGATTTAGGTTCACCAAAGTCACGCCTCCTTGTGTTGTGCACTCGCTTCGATTAATCAGTACTAAGCCGGATCTCGATTGCTTCTCTCTCTCTCTCTCTCTCTTTCTTATGACTACGCATCAAACATGTACGTACATATATACACATATATACACACATATATGTATATATGTATATGTAACTACGCACCTGTTCTTCTCCTCACCTCTATCAAAAGGTTCGTGTTTTCCAACGAAAAGTGACGAGAAGCATGCGAGATCGTCGAGCGGTTAATTTAAGTCTCAAATTAAGACGATCATTTTAACACGAGACCTTCCTCCTCGTCGATCGTTCAAAGCTTTTCCTACTCTGAAGTACTTCCGTTAACGCTTACGAGAACGGAATACGAAAGCTTTATCGCGTACTGCTTCGAATTTTACCTTACTATATTTCTTTTCCTATGTTACTCTATTTTCTTTTTTTTTTTGCAACCACGAAACTTTCTCTCTCTCTCTCTCTCTCTTTTTTATCTATCTCTTTCTCTCGTAAGACAACGATCACGATTTTTCTTTCTTGCGCGATACAAAAACGTGATATAGAAAATTTGATCGGTAAGCTTTTCGATCAGAAACTGCGAAGGTTGCGCTCGGCACGATAATCGAATTGACGTTACGTTCGAGCGCGTTCAGAATTCGTTCCTATCTTATGTTAGAACATTTTTTCCACCGACACGCGATTAAAATTTTATGTTTCATTATTCCAGGCGACGCGTGCTCTATATTAATCTGATTATATCAACGAGAGAAACGACACGGATTTAATACGATGCGGAAATACAATTATTCATGTATACATATATATATATGTGTTATGGTCAATGTAGTAATACGAATATTGTATACATTACCTAGACAATCTATAGAATGTCCAGAGAGCTTTGGTCAATTCAAAATATATGATTAAGTTGTGGTTGTATTTAGAGCACGGAAGGGGAAATAATTTGAAGCTCGTGTAAGTGAAACAAACTATGGAAATTTGTACACAATGTCAGTAACATGTTTTCGATCAATCTTTAAAATATGCCTCAGTGGGAAGTGTTTAAAGCACGGAAGGTGGGGTGCAAAGTGATCTTAAGTTCTTGTAAGTGAAACAAACTATGTATGTTCGTACAGTCATGAAATGATCATTTTTCGTACTGTGCACGCACACGTGCACGCGCTTTCTCAACTGTCTCGATAGAAATGGAATTTCTAAGAAAATATAATCAGTCGAGATGACTCTATTACAAATTTTGTCAACGATATTCCTATGACACGAATTCCTCTCTCTTTGAAATTAATATTTATTCGATACAAGAACGAAAGAATATGAGGAAAATATATGCAGCAGTATAAAAAAAAAAAAAATATGATCCGTTTATTTTTAAACGCTAGATATTCGATCTTTAAATGTTTCAAGCAAATCAAAACGGGATAGAACGAAATTTGACCTTCCTCCAACATTTATCATCTGTTCCGATTAATCCTGAAAACAAACTCGAGAAAAATCGGTAAAATTCGCACCTCTTCGCGTTACATTTTTGACAAGGTATTTTTTCCGCTTTTTTTTTATTTTTTTTTTTTTGCGAAGCTCTTTAAAAAAAAACCAAAAAAAGAAAGAAACCAAAAAAAAACTCGAACAACTAGCCAAAGCTTTTCGTAACCCTTACTCGTTTTCTGTTCTCTCTCTCTCTCTCTTTATCTCTCTATCTCTCTCTATAGGATTCACAATCAACGAACGAGATTAGCGAGCATCTGCATCGGTTCACTTGAAATCCTGGATAGCACGATCTAACAGAGTCCTACGGAAATTGTTGGACATCGTTACACGTAGAGCTACGCCAGTTTACACTGCTGATTCTGTCGATCTCGTCATCAACTATCAATCGCGAATTCCCTCTCCTCGATTTCATTCAACAAAGACGACGATGATTAACGATCTCATCGTATGACTTAAACGAATATAACGGGTGCCTACAATTTTATCATGCACGACCACGATACGACATAAATTAATTCTGTAAATAATAAAACTATTAGAACTATTTTCTTTTTAGTTTTTTAAATACGAACTCACATCGAAATTATATATGTATATATATTCGTTTCGCAAATGAAAAATATCTCGAATGAAGGTTGTATCGTTCCGTTTGATTTTCCGGAGTAAAAATGGAAAAGCTTTCTTTTTTTTTGTTTAAAGAAAGAATAGAAATATGAGAGAGATAAAGAAAGGAAGAAAGGGAGCGTAGGGTGGAAGGTTAGGAAAAAAAGTTAAGAAATATATTCGCCGTTTGAAAATAATTGATGAGCTGGCGATTAATAGGCGGTAAACTTTTAAAAGTTTAAAATACATTCCGATGGGAAAGGACGTTTCTCGGTGAGCACACATCAAAGTGGATTTAGTGAGTTTCGATGTAAATAGCCTCGATTACAGCGACATGCTTCACCACAATCCCGGTACCCGCTTTTACGCGTCGTGGAAAAGTTCGTTTTAATTTGCCTCCTCTACCGAAACGTTACCGGTGGTCAGGGAAAAGGGGGCGTCGGTTGCAGGGACCACCGACGAAACTACTGGCGAAAGGGAACCGAACAAAATATCGATCCTGCGTGACGGCTGCACGTTTAAACCGTGCGTTTGCGTCACCGGGAGTTACGCGATCCCTTTTTCCTATTCTCATCTTAAAATCAAATCGAACCTGTTGCGAACAATCCTTTGAAAAATTTCGACACTTTTCTCTCTTCGTTCGTTCGTACGTTCGTTCTTGAAAAATTCTCACGCGATAGAAAAAGGTCATGAATTTTACTCCAATTATTTCTGACTTTGGAAAATTTCAACAGAATTTCCGAAAAAAAGATAAAAAAATTGTTTCTATATTTTATTAAATATTATTCTCAACTGTGATAATAATAATTGTATTGGTATTTTGATATCGTTGGACGTGCTATATGTCTCCATATTTAAGCCAATGATACGTGAAAATATGTGTATTGCGGATAATATACGAAAAACGTATTAGCGTCTCGTATACAATGTATTATTTTATTGATACCGAGGGATATAAATCTTTCTAAAGTAACTTAACGCAACAAAGCTTAATACCTAAGTACCCAAAGATAATACACGTTAATCCTTTTGCACTCGGAAATTCAGAATAGCTGGGATGAGCTTTATTTCAAATTTGTTTCAATGAATTAACGTAGATATGATCAATTATAATGTTTTATATTTTCAACCATATAAAGTTATCCTATATTTATCATAATTAATTATATTTATAATTATCGAATTGGTGGAAATAAATGTGAAAATAATGTTCGTAGTGGAATGAATTAAGGGTGCAGATTATTCTTAATCTTGAATAACTTTGAAAATAACAATCAGAAAAGGAAAACAAGTTTCATTTCAATGTTTTTCCTCGCTGATATGAAAAATAAAAAGAACAAAAAATTTCAGTCTTAGAGAAATTGTTGATACAATTAGACAGAACACGCAAATGAAGTAATGCGATACGAAGAAATAAAAGAGAGGAACGAAATAAAACTGAGAAGAAATGGAAAATTACGTTAGGGATGGTGAAAAAACTGACTGGAAGGTTTAAGCTTACCAACAAACGTAACAGAATTTAAACGCGAGTCTATTTCGTCGAGTTATATATGAGACGGAATATACATAGAAAACTTGCTCGATAGATTGCTATAGCACGATAGTCTCTCGATTAAATATAGTTTGCAAAGTCATTCTCCTATCGTTCGTCGAGTCACTTCAGCTGGAAAAAAAAAAGAAAAACAACAAGATACACTTTAATTTTATTTCCTGTTCGAGTTATACCTTTACCACGACTTTAACTTAGCGTTCGGAAGCAAATCTTACTTAAAAGCTCTAACCAAGGAAAGAATTAGCTAACGATTCATCCATATTTCATCAATTTGTTCGGTCTCGACCTACATACGTGTCGAGAAATAGAAGACACTTGATTCTTGACCCTAGATAATATAAGGTAGAACTTAGTTATCATAAAAATAGATAAATAACTATTGCTAATGTCATCGCTATTGAAATGTAGACATTACAAATTTTTTTTTTCTTTTCTTTCTTTTTTTTCTTTAGAGAGAATATTACAGGAAATTGTCTCGATCAAAGGAAATCGATTATTTAATCGAAATCGAATTAACCGAATAATTCGTGTAGTTCATTTCGACTCGAGTATGAGAGAAACTCATTAACTATTCCTGCTCGATAGATCCGTTTGTAACATCCACCCTAAATATAACGATTTGTAAATATTTCATCCACAAAAAAATCATCCAAATTTATTTTTTCGATTTTCCATTTACAAGCTTGATTAATTTCATTGCAAAGAATTTGATTAACGGATCTTAACACATTCGCTTTGAGGTGTTTCGTGTTAAACTTTAAGAGTAAACTTCTTGGGTAGTATTGGATAGGTGTTTGTAGAAAAGTTACTCGAATTTGTATAACGGGAAATAAAAGAAAATGTAATATTTTTCAAGATAATTTCGAGGAATGTATTAAACGATTTTATCGTATTAAAATATTATATACTTTTAAAAATGCAATTATCAGAGAATTTTATTCTAATATGATAGCTGTTTATTTTTCATGTAAGATTAATATTCTCGATTAGATTAAAATTTTATTCCTACTAAAAAAAAAAACAAGCGTTACGCATACATGTCATCCAAAGCGAACGTGTTAAGTAATTTATGATTTTGGACGAGTTATATTTTGCTGATAAATAAATAGTATAACAATATTATATCATATTTGATACGTGTTCGTAGAAAAGTTACTCGAATCCGTAAAACGGAAGATAAAAAAGAAAATATAATATTTTTCAAAATAATTTCGAGGAATGTAGTATAAAGAATTTTATCGTATTAAAATATTATATACTTTTTAAAATGCAATTATCAGAGATTTTAAATCTAATATGATAGCTATTTATTTTTAATACGAGATTAATATATTCTCGATTAAATAACAATTATATTTTTAATAAACAAAAAAAAAGAAGCAATAATGTCATCCGACGGGAATATGTTTAGTAACTTGTGATGTTGGACGAGTTATATAATATTTTGCTGTGATAAATATATAGTATAATAATATTATATTATATTTGTGAGACTTGATTGAACGTAACAACGATCGTGTCTCAATATATACATTATTCCACTATGCGATGTTTCACTTTGCATTAACGTGCTACATTATCGCGAGGGATTTTCCGTTCCGTTCCGTTCCGCCTCGAGAATTTCCGTTCCGTTTGGAGAATTTCAATATTCAGGGTATTTCGAAATGGTTGCTCGCTCACTCGCTGCTAGGTGGTACGACAGTGCACAGCCGCCTATTGCAAAACGCAAATGTCGAAATAAATGAACGGTGCCCCATTAGATTTCGCTGACACCAAGCGCTATTTCAATCGCAGATTCCTCTAATCGCGCACAAATATTTCACTATACGTCACTGCACTTTCCTCCCATATGTGTTTTCTGCCTATTGATCGTAACTCCTCGTTATCTCGCAAGTATACCTAAACCCATAAACCCCCTCCCTAACAATGCCTTGTATTTTACAATACTTTTAATGGTTACACACCACCACCACCACCACCACCTACGCGTTACTTCCGATATTTTATCTTCAGTTTTTTCTTTTTCCACTTCGTCATTTTCTTTCACTTCTTTTACCTTTTTTTTTTTCTATTTTTCTATTTTTCTTGCTTTCCGCAACATGTTTAACCTACTGGCATTGTAACGTAGAATTATTCATGGAATCAATTATGCGAACGGGGGAGAAAGTACTTACATTTAAATCCCGATAAAGTTTAAGTCCGCATCTGCCGCTCGTACCTTTTTTCTAATCTGCAAACCAAGTGACCTAACACTCTCTTTCTCTCTCTCTCTCTCTTTTTTTATCTACGTGTACACACAAGTACACGAACGAGAGTATACGTGCGAAACTTCGATCGAATTGTTTCTACTTTTTTTTTTTTTATCTTTCATTACTTTTTACAACTCGGCTAATCGCGACAGGACTGAGTAATTGAATGAAACTTAAACAAACAAAAAAATATCGAGATACTTCGTTGACTTTAAACGTTAACACTTCATCAAGCTCGTAATTTTTTCCAAGTGTTGCCTCTATCCTACTTTTCTCTATCCTAGTCTGCCACATCGTAATTGATTCTAGCCTAACATCGGAGTATAGTTAAAAAGAAATTCTTCTTTTAAATCGTGGAAAAACAAGAAAGAAAACAACAAACGAAGAAAGAATATCAATCGGAATTTCGATGCCATTGAAATTCTGTTAATGTTCTTTAACGAAAGCTTATTTTTAACAATAAGATCACGTAAAAATGCACAAACCTTCGTTCCCTTTTACCATTGTAATTTTCTTTGTCCTTTTTCTCTTGAAATGTTTAATAAAACTGTCATCGTTATTCAAAAGATTGATTCGAAGAAAGCCTATCGTGGAGTCCAGACTGATAATAACCATTCTCATCGATCTTTCGTCAGCCCAACGACGGTCGCTGGTACGACTGTTTTATTCGAACGGAAAAATAATAATGGAGAGAAAGAGAAAGAGAAAGAGAGAGAGAGAGAGAAATATGATACCATCGTTCGTTTCGTTCGAAATATTAAAATCGATGACTTTTGTCATTAGAACGAAGGTAACCATCGGTTTTTTTTAACATTGTTATACTTGAATAATTTTTCATTGAAATTCCATCGAAATCACCGCAATGTGTAAATTATTTTCTCCTACATGCATTTATATATATACTGTATATATATATACAGTACGTTTCCGGATAGTTAGTGATTTTACATGTAAAAATAAATCGAAAAAGAGGGGAAAAAAAGAAGAAAAATCGTGTTTAAAAATTTTACATTGAAATACCTTCTACTACCGTCAGATTTAAAATAATATTGGAAAAAGAAAAAAAAGAAAGGGGGGGGGAAAAAATAGAAATAAAACCATACTCAATTAATATCCGTTGCTGTCGTTGCGTCATCTTCACAGTTCGACCGATAATAAATAAAAACTAACCGTTCGAAAAATAATACGTAAGTCGTATACGATCGAAACGCAAAACGTGAAGAACTATCGTAGATTAAATATAAATACAAAAAAAAAAAACATATGTGCGAACGAGAAAATATTTATAACCGAACAAATTATCGAAGGTAGGAAGTTCAACGTACGTATAATCCACAATATTTTTAGACGAATGGTTGTTTTATCGAAAGTGTTACCTCCAAAAAAAACGAACAAAATGTTTATCGAATTCAACCGTTTGCGAACGTTTAAATCGACTTTGATTCTAAATATGATTAAATCCATTTTTATTTATCATTGGAAAAATGGAAAAAAAAAACAAAATTAATTTCCAAACAAGATAACATTCCTATGAGTACACATACAGTTATATTTGTGTATGTACATGGACAGGTATTTGTGCATATATGTGCGTGTATGTCTGTGTGTGTGTGTGTGTGTGTACGTGAGTGCGTGTATAGAACGGTACCGTGTGGCACAATTTACAGTCGACGTTGGTGGAACACCGGCAACGGATATAAATCCGTTCTACGAGCTAAAGTCGCGAGTTTTATCGCCGTTACGTCGCCGTCGTTCTTCATTAATAATTACGAAAAAGTCGGCCGTCTAGGGTAGAAGAGGAAAGGGGGATTGGGAGGGGAAGGGAAGGGGGAGTGGTGGGTTGGGCAAAGAACGTCGTCGGCTCGCGACAAGGGGACGCTCGAGAGCATGAAATTATTTGTCCTATTTTTTTCTACTAGCTACGTTGGAAAAAGAACCAACAACGCGGAAAAAATAATGTCCAAAATGACCAAAGCTTCCTTTCAACCCTTTGAGCAAAACGAATGTACATTTACGTCATACCTTAGTCAGTTTCCCCTTAGTTGGTACAAAGTACGGCGTACCTAGGTTGGAAATTTAACTCGAAAGTACTACCGTCGTTAATTTATTTCAGATTTTGGTATCTTAACGCGTTATTATTATTATAATTATTACTTATGTTATATTTTTCCTTCTTACACTCAGATATTATATCTTATTGTTAATTCTACGTTATTTCGGTTGTTAATTTACCAGTATTACGAAAACTCATTATTCAAAGGATTAAAAAGTCGCGAACGCAACGCGCCAACCTCCTACTTTTCCGTTTCACCATTTTCAAGGTTTTTAGGAATCACATTCTTGACATCGTTTTTTCAGTTAATGTTAATGAAATCTGTCTGAAAATTTTAATGCATTTCCTTCTTTTTTAACATATATATATTATAAATTTATGATTAAAAAGTTTTTTTCTTTTATAAAAGTACCTAAATTTATACAAAAATTTAAAATACTCAAATTTTTCTCATTTGTTGCAAAAAGGTATGAAGATTATCGTGATATTGTTTCGAAGGTGTACGTTTTAAAAAAAAAAAAGAAAATGTAAGATCCAGAGGATTAGAACTTACAACATCTCCGTGATGGGGTGTGCAAGGTTCACGATATTAAATGTTAGCTTGTAAAAAGGGTTTGACAAGTAAAATGACTCGTTCGAGTTAACCATTCACGCGTTAAGTATTTCATGCACTTATCCGAGTTGCTGCCATTTCTTTTATCCTTGCGTGATCTTCCACAGCAGATGCGTGCTTTTCTAGTATTATTTTCTTTTTTTTTTCCCCCTTTACTATTTGACCCCTTCTCCGGCCTTCTTTATACTTCTTCTCTTCTTGTTCTTCTTCTTATTCTTCTTATTCTTGTTTCTTTTCGAGAGAGAAAGCTTTACAACGTATCTTTTTCCTTCTATTTTCCTCTTTTATTTCATTCTTTCTCTTTCTTTTCTGTCTCACACCATCGCACGCCGATAAAAAACTACCCAACCTGTAAAAGTATTGTCTAGTCTAAAAGCAGCCACGACCTAACGTTTCACCACCCGTTATTTTCTCTCCTTTTCTTTCATCTTATCTTCCAACCATGCAGTCTCTTCGACTTTCCAAGCCGGATCCGCAATATCGGCCAACGGTAGTCGACGACGTTACACTTTCTTTCGAATTTTCTCACATGCTTTTCCTCGGTGTACACCTCTCTTCTCTATCGTCTTTTCTTTCTATTTTCTTCCTTACTTTCTTACTTTCTTTCTTTCTTTCGGCATTTTCTTTGCCTTCTTTAGTTCGACCGACAGTCTTTTAACTATACTTCCATTGCACTCGTTGAAATGCTCAACCCCTGTCCCTCCCCCCTTTCAACCCTCCCACGCAAAAGAATTCGTTTCTACGAGGAAAAAACGAACGATTTAACGGTTACGACGTTTCTCGATAATATCGAGAAACATAGGAGAAAGCAACAGCCGAGAATTATTTATCGTTTCGATTGTTCCACGCTCATTGGTAGGGGGAGAGAGGGAAGGGGAAACGAAAAAATTATCAGATATCTTAAGTACGCTCCTAAATAGATGAAGTCAAATTATTCGAATACCGAAAGCCGATTTTCCTTTTCCCCCAAGAAAGGGTTTTACGTTGGTAGTAATGACGATACTTTGAAAAGAGAAATGTAAGAAGAAATACGAAAAGTATGGGTGTAAAGAAATAGAAGAGATAAATAGAAAATGAAAGAGAAGAGAAGAGAAGAGAGAAAGAAAGGATTAGGTTTGAAATTATCGATCTTTTTCCGTAGCAGAGCTTGGATGGGATACGAATGAATCGGATTGATCGTGAAAAGAAAAAGAAAAAGAAATAGAAAAAGATAAAGAAAAAAGGAACAAAAAAAAAAAGAAAAAGATAAAGATAGAAAGAAGCTCGTGGTGGTCTCTTCCGCGCCTTCTACGAAAGTAATCCCGTAATCCTCGTGCTCCTAGTCCCGCAAGGAAGACATTACTCCTGCTTTGCACGGGTCTCGCTGTTCTTTCTCCGTTTTTCTAGTATTTTTCAGAAAAAGAACGACTAAAGGGTGTCCCCTTTCGTAGTAGGATATTACAGTTACGAGCGTACTTTTCTGTCTTCGTTTCTATCTCCATTCGCTTTTCTTTCTCTCTCACTCACTCTCTCTCTCTGTCTCACTCACTCTCTCTTCCTATTTCGCAGGAACATTAAGCGAAAGGCTTCTGAAAAACGGCCACTACACGGTTAGCCAAGCACCCCTTTTGCTAACCGTGCAAGAGGAAAAGAGAAAATAGAAAGCAACGTTGGTTCTCGTTCATCCAAGACGACCGTGATTTTCCAGCGACTTTTCGACACCGCCCTTATGGGCTCGAGGATGAAGGGTCGGTCATCAAAATTTCAACCTACTTACAAAACGACTCCTCTCTCTCTCTCTCTCTCTTTATCTATCTCTTTATCTATCTCTTTATCTTTGTTTTTCCTTCTTTCCGTATGCTTCTTTATTCTCTTCCTTCCAAACTCGCTTTTCTCTTTCGTGGAAATATTTAATGTCCTATGATTTAAAAACTCGTGGTACATTTACCATTTCCTCGTTCTCTCTTGTCTCTTTCTCTTTCTCTTTATCTTTATCTTTATCTTTCTCTTTTTTTCTTATTAGACTTTCTCCCACTTCGCGCATCGATCTTTGTAATCACGAAATGGTTTTTCCGATAAAAGATAGATATCTGTGAAAACTCGAGAAACTAACCCGAGAGGAGGAGGAGGAGGAGGAGGAGGAGGAGAGGGTCTACTACTTCAACGGGGATAAACTTTCGGTCAGATGCCGATAGACAAAAGATGTGTCGTCCTTTTTGACCGATTTTCTTCTAAGACTTTCTATTTATTTTTACAAATAAATTTAACCTTTTCGTTTTTCGTTTTTTTTTCTCCGTTAAAACAAAAATAAAGGAAAGGAAACTAAAGGACTCGCTTGTTTCTTCTTCGTTTCTACGACGACGACGACGACGACGAAAAAGAGCGAAGAAATAAAAGGAATTGAAGTAAAAGTGAAATAAATAAAAAAAAACAAACAAACAAAAAGACAAAGTTAGACAAAGAGTACGAAGACGAAGACGAAGATGAAGAAGAAAAAGAAGAATAAGAATAAGAAAAGGAATAGAAGATAAAAAGAGAAATGAAAAGAGGGGGAGATAAGAAAAATCGGAAAGAGCAAGTTTTTTCGGTCTTGCATCAGGTACCATAGAAAACCCTGGGAAGAAACGACGACTAACTCTTTCATCGTGCGAAGAATCGTGAAAGAACGATGAAGGTTCTTCGATATTCAAGGTTCAAAGTTGACTCTCGTTCGATCGTAGGGAAATGAAGGAAGTGAAGGAAGTGAAGGAAGGAAGGAAAGAAGGAAGGGACTAAAACGGGCACGATCGTCGTTATAAGTTTCGTAGAAACCCTTTTTTTTTTTTTTAAATGGTGTTACTCCAGTACGTTTCCTCTTCTAGTGTACGAAGCTAAAAGTTAAAAGCAAGCGGATTCCTATCTATAAAAAAAAGCGTCGTCTTTTCGTGGTAACGCCGTAATTTTTATCCCGGAGCTGGGTAAAAAGGAGCACCAGAGTGTGGTGGGAGGGAAGGAGGGGGAGGATGTGTCGGCACGAACACGGAGACTATTCCCTTTTGAATTTTACAAGCGTCCCACGTGCCGCTCGTATAAAGGATAAAGGATGGACCGTTGAAGAAGAGGGTGAAGTTGTGCGATAGGATGAGAATCTTCCGGTAGTCGATACCACGAGGATGAGGACGAGGATGAGGACGAGGACGAGAACGAGGAGAACGAGAACGAAGTCTAAGTTTATTCTAGATTCGAAAGGAAATCGTCGTAATCCATGTCACGTTAAACGCATACCTACGTCTAATGTAAGAGAAGGGGAGAGGGGGGATGGGGTAGGCAAAAGGGCTAGGGGGAGAGGGAAAAGGGTTACCTAGAAAGTCTTTAACGATTCCCTGTTATCGTCGTCGCTTCGTTTCACCAGTTCTCACAGTTAAACTTCGACAAAGAGAGGAAAACGTTAAATGACATTGGTTCCAGCGTAGTCCTTTCATATTCTCTCTCTGTCTCTCTCTCTCTCTCTCGCAACATTAAAACGTGCGCCGATGAGAAAGTCTAAACGCAGGCTGCGTTTGACTGCTTTAACATTCCGAGACGCAACCACCGTGTTCTTCGAAAGGGCATATCTAAAGATAAGAGAAAGAGAGCTGCGAACTCAAAAGTATTCAAAGCATTCAATATTCTTAGCGAGAACGAACGAATTCTCATTTCTTCGCTCTTTCTCCTTCTCTCTCTCTCTCTTTCTCTCTTTCATACAATTTTATACGACAAACTAATTGTGGGATGTGCCATCCCCTTATCTTTGATTAATTATCATAGAATACTTTTCTACTTTCGTGAATTTTAATCTCCGAGAGACGACTTCTTGGTCGGAAAATTTGCCTATGGTTCGATTAAAAATTTTTAGTCGATGTATTAACAGAGAAGAAAAAAACTCGTTAGAGGTATTGAGTTTGTCGATCAAATGATATTTATTCGAATTTTTCAAGAGCCATTTATCGATCTATTTGCACGATTTCATTCGGTTCTTTAATTAAATATCATTTAGTTTAAACGAAATATCGTTATTATAACGTTCCGATGGGTACGTACAGAGGTAGATATATATCTACCTATAACTCTCGATTCCGAAATTGATCATAAGGCAATTAAAATGGGAGCGTATTTAATTAAAGTATATGCTTGTGATAATTTTATATCGTCCGTTTCAGCCGTCCATCGCGTGTAAAAGCTTTCCCATCTACGACCGAAATTCCGAAAGGATGGTTTCTCATAAAAAAGACCATAATCTTTCTTTTATGAGCCTGAGCGTGCATATTCCTTTTATCGCTTTACGAAAGCACCGAATCCAAATTCGTTGCCTTAGTTCCATGACTTGGCGGCCCTTTTTTACTCTAAATGTGTACCTTAGATCGTAACGTTTTTCCTAACATAAACGATCTTTGGACGTACTCATCTTTCGTAATATCGTCTCTCTCTTCCATGTTTGTTTACGAGTCTCGTTCGAGTCGTTTATCAAACGCGACCACCGTGAACGACAAAACGGTGCGACCGAACCCATATATAATAAAGGTAAATGTATATACTATATATATAACATATATATGTACATTATATATTTATATATATATATTTAGTTCTCTCGTTCTGACGATGCCCCCGTTTTCTCGTTTCCGAATGCTATCGAGAAATAAACCGGGCCGTTAATGTCATTAATAAAATAATAAATACTATTACACGCGCTCTAATAAATACATAGGAGCGAAAATAAACGTCGGTACAAATGAAGTTATTGCACCGAATGTACAATGAGATTTAATCGACTTGGCCAATACCATCGAAAAAGGGAGAATAATCGAAATCTACCATTTTCCTCGGCAATTCGATGATTCTGACTCGTCGAGATACGTCACAGACAATTCAATAAAAAAATCATTTCGTTGCGAAAAAATCATTTTGATCCGAAATGTCATTCGGATTCTAACAAGTTTTTTACTCGCGTTTGATTTTTTATCCTTTGCCCCCAACCTTCTCTTTTTTTCTTTTTTTTTTTTTAAATCACTCATACGAATATTCTTTTACCTACGATACATGTACATAGCAAAGATAGTAGATTCTTAAAGATAATTAGATCCATTTAAAAAGAACGTACAATACGAGTACGTTACGATTCTCTTCGAAGTACATCGAAGTTCTTTAACCAATTACGCGGTTAATTAAGCACCAGTTACTTCTATAGCACGTATACCCCTCCCCCTCTCTTTCTCTCTCTCTCTACAAATACTTTGGAAGGTAACAGCTATTATTCGGAACTGGCTCGATTCGAAATTTTTTTTCTCCTATTTTTTTCGCCAACTTCTTTCATTCCTTTTCCGATTTCTTTCTTTCCTTCCTTACTTCCTTCCTTCCTTCCTTCCTTCCTTCTTCTACTTCCTATCGTCTTTTCTTTTCGGGTTGTGCTACCTTAATTCCCCCGTTGGCTAATTTCGCGCGGAAAAACGAGTACGCTTCAATTAGAAAGAACGGAAAGGACGTTTTGTTCCTTTAGCTTTGCCAAGTGCAAAAGGAACGGACTTGAATTCGTTAAGTGAGAGATAATGATAGGACGGAAAGTAAAAGATGAAAGACACGGTAAAATTATCCAAACTTGATCTCTTGCATATTCCAACGAGTTTCAACTCTCGCATCATCAAAGAAATTCAAAATACGTTTCAAACTGATTCCCGATTGATTGATTGATCTTTCGATCTATTTAATACTAAATGAATACCTTACCTACAAATAAATGAAAATTATTTCGTAAGAATAAATTCATCCATTTAACTCTGTAGAAAACGTTTAAGCATTTGAAGATCATCACGTTAATGCTTGAAATAAATGTCCCGTAGTTTTCCTTTCACGTATATTACCTTTCTAGATCCATCCTTTCGCCTGTTAAGTTGGCATACGCATTGGATAAGAGGAAAGGAAGTTCGTAAAGTAACATCGAGACAAGATCGCGAAGAGCAAGCGAGGGGAGTTCAGGTAAAAAGGTTGAAAAGGAAAGACGACGAGAAAGAATGAGCAACTTAAAGAAGTCTTGAAGCAAGAAGGAGACCGATAAGAGTCGATAACAACTTGGAAATTGATGTTGAATCTTTATCGGAGCTACGCTCTCCCCCCCTCTCTCTCTCTCTCTCTCTCTTTTTCTCTCTCTTTTTCTCTCTCGTCAGTAATGTTGAATCGAACTGTTGAAAGCGACGTTAGGAGATGAAAGGAAAGCTCGTCCTTATGTACGCGTAGTTGTAAGGAGAGTCACTAGACGAGACGATCATTTTTCATTTCAACAAACGTATCAGTGCATGGGCTTCGGCCAAGTTCAAGAGGTTGAAAGAGTGAATAAGGCTGAGAAGGGAGAAGCCATCATCCTCGCAGATGGATAACTTTAAAGAGTATTGCTCGAAAATGTGCGAGAAGTAGTCGATCGAGTACTGCGTCGGACATATGGCTGACCTTTACTACTCGCACGCTCACGGTTTATTAAATTGAATTGATCCCCACGTTCGTTGCATATACTTGTATCCCAGAAAAATATTCAAATATTATACGAGAACGGATCGATCGATCATTCGTTTGTTTTTCGTCAGACTTAATTCACTTTTCGTGAATTCTTATATTTTACTTAATAGTTAGTTTTGAAAAGAAATAGTTTAAACGTATAATACAATTCTTTTATATATGCTTTTTCTCTCTAAAATCAAATGATTTTCCATGGAATAATCGAATAATACACTTTAACGATGACATATACGAATTTAGAAGGTTGCCGTGCTAATTCAAGAAATAAACTTATCGTAGTTACAGAAATAAAATTGATATCCAATTTCTCGGGATGATAAATCGTATAAGAATATTTACGGAGCGATACACGATACGAACAAATATAATAACTTTAAAGTTTCAACCGTGGGAAGATAGAGAGAGAGAGAGAGAGAGAGAGAGAGAGAGACACATGAAATAAGTTTAAATATCATTTAAAATAATCTCTCGTTATATCGTGTTTTCATTGCAATTAAGAGAAAGACAAGGATAAATAATGAATGATTTTAACGAAGAGTGAAAATTACCGATGGTTGAATCTTTAGTTATTTCTCTTCTAAAACGATGACGCGGTCGATCTTATTTACGTAGTCGTGGGTAGCAAGGAATAATTAGCGAGACAAACGGACGAAATTACTCCGCCGCCGACAGGAAATAAATCAGGCGTTCCTAGCACCGTGAAAATACAAGATGTCTCGGGTGTAAAAGTGAGGAAACGAGTTTGTAGGGAGGTAGCAGCAGCAACCGGCAAAGTTAGCCCGGACCGGGCCGGGCTGGGCCGGAAAACGAAAAGGAAGAAAACGAGAAGAACGAAGAGCAGGGTTGGACCGAGTAGAAAAGGGGAACTTAATGAAATAAGGGCTGTTAATGAGAAGCAGAGGGAATACGTACTGTACCGTACCGTATCTTTGCTAACCCCTTCGAGAAATACTCCGATACATTCGCAAGCAGAGTATTTTCTTTTGAACAATCTTCGTTGTATTTCCGATCCTTAAAACAGATAAATTTTTCTTTCACCGTTAGTCTTTCTCTTTGAATATTCAAACCTTCTAAGATTTATACGACTTGTTTCCCCTCCCGCGTTTCCTTTATAAATATTCTAGTCTCTATTTCTTATGTGGCCAAATGAATTCTATCGTACGTACTAGATAAAACGTATATAAAACTTCCTACAAAGTGAAATAACTTTCAACATGAGCGTACATCGGGCAAACGAGTTTTCAATTACGTCCGATGAAACGTTCCCCTTCTATTTCGTCGAAACTACGATGACTTCTCTATCATAGTTATATGTGTAGTAAATATATCGAGAGAGAAAGAGAGAGATAGAGAGAGAGAGATTCTATAGATAAAAAGCATTCTTACCAATATACTATAAATCGTTTATTGGATCATGAAGTAAGATCGTGAAGCACGATCGTTCGCGTGGTATCATTTTAAGAGCATTTCTATCGAGGAAACGGGGAAAGGGGGAAGGGGGAAAGAGGAATAGGGTAGTCCTCGATAGTCTTAATCGTAACTTCCGTAAGTTGTGAAACGTTATAAAAGGATCGTGAATCCATCAAGAAAGCCGCGATCGGATGGAATAAAGGTGTCTAATAACGCCTTTATAGTTTTTAAATTGTATAGATGTACGTCAGTATTATATTCGTGGTACTTAAAATATTTATTGTTAGCTTATCACGCAACGTTCATCGAATAATTTAGTGGCAATTAGCTTTGTAAACGACGCTCGAATTACCGTACAGTGGCAATTAGTATGATATAATATTTAACGGGTTAACTTCTCTCGATGAAATAAAGCTCGTTAATGAGAGATTCGTTGAAGATAAGAGAATGAGAAGAAAAGAAAAGTAAGAAAGAAAGAATGAAAGAATGAAAGAAATAGAAGAACAAGTAAAGAACGAGATCGAGTTTCGCTCGAGGCTCGAAACTCGGAAACAAGAATTAAAGTTGTTGCCTCGAAGATGTATCTTCTTTTATCGACCCTTGCAAATCGCGAACACGAAACTAACGTTTGGCTAATCGACGAGCAAACGTTAATCTTTCTCACAGCTCGATTGGCGATAATCTTGGTGTAACGTTGAAAGTGTGCCCCCTCGTCTCGCATTTAAAACCCTCTTGCTTTTGCTCGACTACTTTTTTCTTTTGGAAATAGAAAGAGAAAAAAAGAAAAAATTAAAAGAAAAAACGAAAACAAAAAGCAAAGTAAATACAGATTTCTGTTTATTTTGTTTTGTTTTGCGTGTGTATGCACACAGAGAGCATCCGATCGTGCGTAGTATCACGATTTACGAGCCACTGAGGAACCCACGGGAAGGTTTATCGAAAAACCATTATGGTTCATGGATTTATATGCTCCCCTAGACACTTACCAAAGTTTATTGATTATTCATAGAACCGCAGATATGTACATTCATCAAATCCTTTAGGAACGTCACTCTTTTTCTCTTACTTTACGATAATTTTGATTTTATTGAGGAGAACGATATTAGATTAAATCTTTGCAACTTTTACGAGAGAATATTACAAAGCACCGCTTCCGGCAACGAACGAGTTATAATAAATGTCGATTACCAACGTATTTATCGTTTAACCAGCTTTTCTTTCTCCGGCATAGAGCGTCCTTTGAATTTATGTTCTTTAATCTTCTTCCTACTCGTTCTTTTTCCAGCGAGATGTGCTTTGGCATGTCCTCGAACCGTTCATTACGCGTACGATGATTAAAATTCTCTGTGCCGGCGTGTCTCTAATGAAGAGAAGTCTTTCTAATTAAAAGACCGATACAATCCCTGCTTACCTTAAAAAATACATCACCGTACCTTTTTTTCCCTTGAAATGAGTTTCAGAAAGGGAAGCCCCGTTTCTTCGCGTGAGTCAATTATTCTTTAGAAAATAACTTGCCCGAAGGAAAACATCTTCAAGGTCTACAGAGATTAACTATCGAGTCGTAATATGTTTTATGAAAGAACGTGTGTATAGGTATGTACTTAAACGTACCTACTAGTTGTACCTTGAAATTTCTAAAGGAAAATATTAGGACGTGAAATGAGATCATAAAAATGAAACAAATCTCTATCATCGCTTTTACTTGTCCGTGATGACAAACAACGTACTAGGTTGGTAGTAAAGTTTCAAACCTAAAGTATACTATAGATCTTGGCGCGTCCTGTAGTTAACGTTATCGATAAATTTTCTTCTCGGGGCTAGTCAGTCGAGACACCTTTGCGACTTTATCCTAAACGTTGTGTTGCATCGAGTAAAATGCTTTCGGATAGGTTCCTCTGATGAAGAAGAGGGCTACGTTAATTAAAGGCAAAGTACAATCACCGTATCCTTTCCGTTAACCTTCGGTGCCAAGCCAACGCGCAACGCGTTTCCTTCCTTTTCTTCGTTTTTCACGGTAACTCGTGCGAAACAAACTCACCTGCCGTTAGTGTGAGTTTGCATAGCCGATATACAGGATTGGATAGAGTTTAAAGTTAGGTGGGAGGAGGTGTTCAGGCTGCTTACCCAATAAACTCGTTCGATACTTTCAACAAAACCCTTTGGTCACGTTGCTCTTACGGGTGACAACCCGGCACCAACAAAGTGCCCTGTCGCGAACCTGAACGAGAAAGAACGTCATTGGAAATAATGAGTTCCTAGACGAAAAGAAGGAAAGGAGATTGTTCTATCACGAGTGTTACGAGAATACGAGCTGTAACTTTCTTCCGTACTTTCAAACGCGCTACTGCCGCCGTTCCGTCCCTTTCCGTCCCGTTCCGTTCCGTTCTTCGAGCCCCTATGAGTAAAGCAGTTATTAAAATTGAGAGTATTCGTTGAAACTTCCGCTCCTTCGCGAACCTTCGCCTTCGACTCGGTGAAAACTTTTTCTCTACGTTTATTCTTTTTCTTTCTTTAGACCAGTTTAGTATAATAATAGTCCAAAGGAGGGAAAACTCGCGAGATTTCTTTTCCTTCTCGGGCAGCATCGACTTACCTACGTAACGATTTCTTCTATCTTCGCGCTTCAACGAAAGATTTTTCGAGAAAATTATAATAAAATAAGAAATGAATAAAATTATTGTTAAGAGAAAAGAACAAAAAATTATTAAATAAATATACGACGCGTCTATGTATTTTATTAATAGCAGTCTTAGCTCGATACAATATCCGTTTGACTTTTGTACGCGAGCCCTTCTTCGGTTTATCTTCATTCGTTAAATGCAGAGTTATGCTAATGCGCTTTGGCTCTTCACTTTCAAAAAGGTGGTGCCACCATTCCTCTTGATCAAGATGGTCATTGAATATACTTTTTGCAAAGCTTCCTCTCCCTGCGAATTTTTCTTTCACGGTGAATACGCTTTTATCTTAGATCCCGTTCTTTAAACACCTGCGAAATATTCTCAATGCCGTTTTCTCTGTCCGCAGCTCCTTCGGTGTGCACGAAAGGAAAGGTTACAAGAATTTCCCATTACGCGGTGCAAAGATCTTTTTAGTTTTAAACGGGATATCGTTCTTTTGAGATTCTTCGACGTTTGCTCGAAAAAGAAAGTTGCCGGCTATTTTGCGATTACGATCTTCTTTTCTACTTTTAAAAGAAGCTTTTTTTTTTTTAATAAAAATATGACTCTCTTTCTCTTTTTTTGTATGCGTGCGTGTGTGTGTGTATGTGTGTTGTATGAGATAACGGTGAATGAAATTAGACTGGCCATTTGCGTAAAAAGTTGTTAACCGTAATGGCGTTACAACAAACATCGAATTCCGATCGAATATAATCTGAGTGATTGCAACGGAAAAAAAGGAGAACGAAAAATATTAACATTTTACGTGCTATCCGCATCGAAAAAGTATTAAAATTATTGCAATTACGATCTTCTTTTCTATTTCTAAAGAAGCTTTTCTATTTTTTGTAATATAAAAACATAATTACGTGTATGCGTGTGTATATGAGATAACGGAGAATGAAATTAGATTAACCATTTGCGTAGAAAGTTGTTAACCGTAATGGTGTTACAACGGAAATCGAATTTCGACCAAATTAAATCTAACAATGAGTGATAATAGAAAAAAGGAAAGAAAAAGATAAAAAAAAAAAAGAAAACAAATATATATATCAAACTTTTTAACGTATTATACCCGTTCGAACTTTGTTTTTTCAATAAAAATTTCATTTTACAGATCACTATTTTTACCTCGCATGCCGGAAGGGATCGGATAAAATATAATATGATATTTGTACATCAGCGCTCTAAGGCATGAATATTGTTAATATAGTTTCATACGAAATGTCTGTTTGTTAAAAAACATGACGTAAATCAAATTATTGATCGTACCGGAAACGAATGATATAAAAATACAACTTATATGGAACTCGTAAACTTCGTATCTATTGGATAGTTGTGCGATAGTACGCTTTCGTGTATGTATATTCCTTAAAAAAGCAAATACGAAAAACTGAAACAAGTAAAACGACGAAAAAGAAAAAGTAAAAGAAAAAGAAGTGAAAAAGGATAAACAAGATCCGTCGAGATTCGCGATGATATGGGGTGGGGGGGGTGGACGGGGGAGGAGAGAAATTCTCGTAGGAAAGAAACGGGTAAGAAAAAGAAAGTAAAATAGAAAAAGAAAAGAAAAAAAAAAAAGAAAAGAAAAGAATATTACACAGAGAACCGTGGAACGAGCGTATCCTTAAGAACACGAATCAGAAGGCGACGGAACAATCACTCCTCGGAGAAAACGTCGAGCTTGGTCTACCTGATATTTCCTCTCAGCGATGAAACTTTGACAATTCGCTGGAATCTTTGACACAGAAGATCCATAAAGTCTGCCTGCGAAGCCCGAGAAAAAGGTAGTAGTCTGTGCGTCGTACGGCACTGCCAGCAAAAAAGAACCGAAAGGTAATGGAAAAAAAAAAAAAAGAAGAAAAAAGAAAAAGAGGAAAGAAAAGAAAGAGAGATGGGAGAGGGGGGCTAGAAAAAGGGGTAAAAGGTGAAGAAGGGACAGGTTGAGGAGAAGAAGGAGCTCGAAGAAGAGAAGAAGGAGGTGAAGGTGGAGGTGGAGGAGGTGGAAGGTGTAGTTAAAGGGGAGAAGAAAGAAAGCTCGTCCGTAAGGATAAAAGCCGACGCGTTGAGAGAAAACACGTGGGATTTCTTGAGGTACGTTCAGCGGTCTACGAAGCAAGGAACTTTCAGAGTTGGCTTTCCCGTTCGACACCCCCCTCCCCCTAAAGATGGCTGCCGCTGCTAACCCCGCTGAAACTTGCCGGATATCTTTTTCCATTCCCCTTCATTCTCTTTTCTCGTTCGTGTCTTCACACGTAAGGCTTCTCTTTTCTTTTTTTTTTTTCTTTTTTACCAACCGAGAAATTCTTCTTACATATTTACGAGGTAGGCTTAACCGTTTATCAAGGTTTTTCTTTTTTCTAATAATTTTATTCAAAGTGGCAAAGATTTTTATTATATATACGCGAAAAATCATTTAGATCAAATGTTTAAATATCTTGGCATAATTTATTTTTTTATTACGGTTATATTTATTTTTTGTTAAATCGTGGTACTTATGTATAACAAAATTTTATATTTATTTTTAGATAATAAAAGAAATATTTAGAGTCGTTAGTTTGTATCTATTGTTTTCCGCGTAATCTAACAATAAATGTAAGAGTTCATAATTGATCCTTTCTTTTGACAAATTAATTTAAGGTATATAGAAAATTGCTATCGATGGTGTAATCTATCAAAGAAATGACGATTCGTTAGAGGTTATTGTTCTTACGAGTAGGATCGATTTGCAGACGCTTCGCAAAACAATTGTATTTGGATAGAACCTTGAAAGCTTGAGGATACAAATGTTCTAAGCGAATGATATCATGACGTTAGCTCGGATCATTTGTTAATTTCTATGAGAGATTAAGTGGCAATAGAGACAGGACGACGATATGAGAGAGAGAAAGAGAGAGAGAGAGAGTCGAGTGTCGGGTCTTCAAGGAAGACATTTCGTCACGTTAAAATCTACTACTCCTGCTAGAATTGTAAGCTTAACATCTTGAGGCATCGTTTCCTTCCATTATACATTCCTTACTATTGTTACGTTCCACGGTTTAACGTAGCAAGAGAGAAGTGTTCTCGAAACGAGTCATTTCAATGTATTACCACTTCCTTTGGTGTGAACGCACATCGCTACGCTTTCAACTAACTGCTTTGGTGTCTGTTTATGCCCAACCTTCTCTATCCGCGATCGCAACAGCAACTAGCATTGCCCGCGTATATTATTTCTGTAAAATTAGATATTACTCGACGTGAAACGTAACGAGATGTCTCATCGAATCAAACCTACACTCCTTATTGTCAATCATTTTAAACTGTAACTTGCAAAAATAAATACGAATAAATCTAATAAAATAAGAATAAATATAATCAATAAATAAGAATACTCTATGTATTTTAACGAGACGAAAATTATAAAATAATTCTCGCGAAAAAGAAAAAAAAAAAAAAAAAGAGAAAAAAAACATTTCAATCCAATCGACAGGATTTTATGCTCCACAACACCCTTGAATTTCTCTCTTCGCCTCCTATTCGCAAAAATTCATTTTAATTATACGTCAAAAAGAAAAAAAAGTAGTATCTACTCTGCGAGATTTTTAACCACACTCCCCCTGCGAAAAATTAATTAACGTTGTTGCCCGTCCGCACAAATAATACCAAGGTCAACACACTTTTTTCTTATCCTTTAAAATAAGGACGGGACGGGACTACTGGTGATATGCTTTGTGTCTCCAACGGCTTTTTCATCCTATATCAGGGATTTATGAAGATTTTCATTCGCGATAATAAATAATCTCGTTAAATACCTTGTTATATCTAGGGAAGTACCTGGACACGCTCCTATCTCGATTTCCATTATACCGTTCCCTCTTAACGGGTATATAACGTCAAAATATTAATCGCAAACTATAAACGACATGGGGATTCGTGGTATTACGTTTTCGAAGTTCTACGTCTAAATAGTCTATAATCTTCGGGTTCTCAGTAACTTTTTTCCTGTCATTAAAAGTTTTAGGCCCGCAGAAAGAGAACGAGTTGGCGCCCCGTGTAATTAAAGCACACTTGCTTGGGATGTTCATTAAAAGCAAAGAGTTAAAGTGCATTTCATCAAAAGTTAGTAAATGCCTGTAGCATGGCATAGTCGGTTTCTTGCATCTTTCGTAACATACATACGTTGCTCTACGTTAGAACTTTCTTTGGGACGTAAGAAAATGTATAAACGTAGATTTTATCTATCTCAATCCTCTCTTTCTCTCTTCGGTGCTCTTTGTCTCCCATTTAAATGAATATTTAAGTTGAGTAAAATCGATAATTCTCTCTATTTTCGAAAATTGATCTCCCGAAATTCGATGTAAAATAATATTTCGAATGATCGTATAACCATCGAATGAAATTTAAAACGACGTTATCGGAAATAAATTTACGCTCGATACCGAATTAGAAGCATTTAACTCTCGTACTTTTTTAATTTTCATTTTCTTCAGCGATCAGACGTAACGTTACGATACGAACGAACTTCGGCATTGATGAAAATTTCCAAACTCGGGAATAAACAAAACTACGAACATTTATCGACATTTTTTCGAAATCGAACGTACAAAAATCGAACGTACAAACATCGGACGTTTGCTGTCTGTCGTTCTTTCTGTTTTGTCAATTTTGCGGGTCAATTCTCATCGTACTCTCGTCCGAACAGCGTATCGATGAAATACTATTGATTTTTCAAATTTTATCGGTCGCACGAAGAATAAGCGACAGAGTTACTGACAGTATATCTATTTGTTTTCCGCTACTACGATCGAATAAGATTTATTCTTATTTCCAAATGTGAGAATTATTTATTTCACGTAAATAACACAAAATACGATTATTTTCTATTATAGATTCTAACAACCTCGAATCATTCGTTTAAGCTTATTCAATTCGAATATAATCCGATGAATCCTTATAAAATATAATATATCAAATATATGATAAATAGATGAATTCGATAAAAAGTATCAAACAAAATTGGACCTTACGGGGAAATTGAGATACGATATAAATTTCGCTTAGTATCTTTCTTTTTCTATTTCTTTCTTTCTTTTTTTTTTTGTTTTTTTTTTATTGGAGATACGATTTGAAGAGGAAACAGATTGGTAGGTAAGAAAACCGTGAAACGTCCGGACGTTAAACATGTAGGAAGAGGGATGGGCACTGAATCTTCTTCGGCTTTTATACGCGACTTAAAGGAGCCTGCCTCCCTTTGTTTCAAGATTCTCCTTTCGGTCGCACGTTTCGATTTTCAGGTCGAACCGCAACCTACCACCGCCGCGCGTTTTACCTCTTACCCATTCCTAAGCTTTCTTCTTCTTCTTATTTTTCTTCTTCTTCTTCTTCTTCCCTTCTTCTCCACCCTTTCCACCATTTCTTTTCTTTTACCCATCGCGAACATCCCTCTTTTACTCGGTTCTCTTTTCTCGTAACGGTTACCGACCTTTTCGAAATTTACTACCGGTTACTCGACGCTTCGCTTACCCTTTTTCCTCTACTTCTTCTCCATTTCGAACAACCCTTCTGTCCTCCTATTTCTATCGTAATTTCGGATCTATTTATTTTGATTTATAAATGTTCAACAAAATCAATTAAACCGATTCTCGGTTTTTTTCCTTCTTCTTTAAATCTTACCAAATCTAACAAGGATATTTTCTACTATTTAATTTAATCTATTTTTTTTTAATCTGTTTACACAATTTCATCAAATTTATTTTATAAATTTATTGGAAATTCGTTAGGCGTTCTGATTATTTCTCCTTCGACGATTAACTATTGTTCCTGAAATCGATAAAATTATAAAAATAACTACTAAATAACAATTAATTAATCAAAATTCTCTATATTATCTACGGTTCCATTTGTAATATCATTCCGTTCATTTTTCCTGCGCCGAATGTAAATAATATTACACAAACAATTTCGATTCCCACGAATTATCAATTATAAAGTATTATTCTCCTATTTCTCCCTATTTTCGGCTTGCGCCCAATTAGATTTCGAGTTATTCAAATAAACTTGTTCCATTGTTAATACGAAATTATAATCTATATATGTAATATCGATTAACAAATACAGTAAATAATAACGAGTATCAGTAATCAAAGAAGATACGTTACTTTTTTCTTCGACAATAATCATTTCCTAAAGTTCGTAGAAATAAAAATCGAAAAGAGAATTATCTTTTTGTAATTGGAAATCAAGACGAGAGGTTTAAGATGAACAATAGAGAAGTATTAATCAAGGCGTTGTCGTTATCTGTTAATTTCATTATCCGAACGTCATCCCTTCCCCCTCTCTCTCAAACAGTGTCACTCATCCCTAAGAACGAGCGACCACCCATGGGAATAGCGTTGGAGTTTAACTCGGCGCAATAATTCCAGGAGCTGCACGATTACCAAGGACACCTTGAATACGGTTTAAACGGGATATATAAACGTGTCTTATCCTCGTTCGCACCGAAGAACGGATTAAGACGAAAGACGAGAGGTAGTAGTAGTAGTAGTAGTAGTAAGTCCTGTCAGCAATGTTGTTCAATATATGTAGATGTATAAGAAGACGCCGTGCGCGTTCTTGAACGGACGTTCAAAGTAAAAGCAATCGTTGTTGAAGACTGTGTAGCAGCTAGCTACGAGCTTTTCCTCGTTCTAAGAAACCATTTCGCATTGATCGATCACTTAATAGCGTGGGATCGATGATCGATAGCCGTTAACACGAAGGATAGTAACGTAACGTAAGGTAACGTAAATCTTGCGAGTCCTCCTGATGCATACACGCATTCGTCGACTAGGGAGTATCGTATGGCCATAACTTGCACGTAAGGTAATTACCTTATGTGAGGGAGAAAGGGAGACAAAGAGACAAAGAGACAAAGAGAGAGAGACAGAGAGAGAGAGATGCTTCTCGTCGTTATGCTAATATTCCTACTGGAACTCGAACATGTGTTCCGATAATTCCGCTTATTTAACTCGTTCGAATGCATAATCGGTTCTGTTGATGAACGAAAAGAAAAAAGTAGAAAACTAGCAATTAACATTTGAAGAGAGAGAGAGAGAGAGAATACTTTTTTAAGAAAGAACAAGAAAAAGGGGGATCTATTTCTCTATGATGTAATACTATTATTAGTATATGTATACTTATTACTACTATGTAATACTACTTTAGTGTATAAGATTTCGTTCGTTTCTTCTTATCGTTTATTTTTCTTTTTTTTTTCCGAACACCATCGTCGACGTGCGGGCGCGTAGTATAGAAACGACGTTATCGGAGAAAATTTATGGCTTAGAAACCGAAATCGAAGTTGTCAAGCACGACAAGGTCGTAGGGTTCGCTCGGTACTACCGCCTTGCCGGTTTAACCGAACCAGATATATATCAAGCGAAGTGCTCTCAATTATGGATGCATGACGCTGCAATTTAGAATCCATCGAGAAGATATAGATCGCTATTGTTTCTCAGAATTTGGCTCTTTCGATGGCCAATGCCATCTATCATTTGGGTGATACTTCTTCGGTTACCTTTCAAACGAAATATCAATTACTTATGGCTCGACAGAAACGACAATGCATATATATACACACACACATACACACACACGCATACACTGGCGGACAGGCAGACAGGTTGGCGTGAGCACTTATACTATTCATATATTGAACAGACTTATTTCTTTTTTTTTTCTTTCTCTATCTCTATCTCTCTCTTTCTCTTTCATTCTTTTATATTACTTATTCTTTTTACCAGCAGCGAGTCTAGGAAAGAAGAGGGATGGAGCGTTTATAATACTCGTAGATCTTTCACGAGTACCTACACCCTGGCGACGAAACCTTTCCCGTAGTGGAGGAGCATAATTCATGCGCCGCCGAGAGGTTAAACGAAATCTGCATATCGAGCGTGCACTGCGTTCTTGGTTAAAACCAATCGGGTAGTAGGATTTACGAACTAGACCGTGCCTCGTTGAATCTCCGATGCGAAAGATTTAGCATCTCCGGGAAGAGCAGTATGGTATGGACAGTTAATTATCTCGTTTCTAGCATCACACTGTATTCCTTTTTTCTCTGCTTTTCTTTTTTCCTTTTCTTCTTTTTTCTTTTTTTTTTTTTTCTTTCTTTTCTCTTGTTTTTTTATCATCCTTTTACTTCCCTTCGGGAAGCTCGGAAAGAAAGAAAAATAGGTGAAAAAAGGAGGGGGGAAGGTTAAATCCAAAGAGACATAAAAAAAAACGAACGAACGAACGAAAGAACGAAATAATCGCAGGCTCGCACCGAACTTGGTTTCGGAGTGTCTCGAGTAATGCTATTTATAGAGGAAAGTAAGCGGTATCTTATAGAGGTAGCTGGAAAAGAACGAGAACAGAACGAAAAAACGTGGCGAGAGATGGTGGATGGGTGGGTGGATTGGAGAATCGGAATGAGAGAGAAAGAGAAAGAGAAAGAGAAAGAGAAAGGGAGAGGGTAGGAGGGATTCTGAGATGGCCGGAAATGGAACGCCCTCTTGCACCCATTGTAATATCGAATCCAAGAATAGGAGGATATTGTAGGTACGTGGAACAGTAGCAGCTGGAACGACTCCACGTAGAATATGGGTTCGATGGCTGCGAAGGAGAGCTATCGAAGCTTAAGCCTTCCACTTTTGCCACCGACTTTGCATCGAGTAGATATTCGCGAAAGATATACGCGTATCGTTCGTTCTCTCGCTCGAATTATCCAACTCTCTTTTCTTCTTTTCTCCTCTCTTCTCTTCTCTTCTCTTCTCCGTACTCTTCTATACTCTTCCATTCTATTCTTTTCTATTCTATTCTATTCTATTCTATTCTATTCTATTCTCTTTTACCTTTTCTCTTTACTCCACTTTTCTCTTTGCACTCGGTTTCTGTCTCCTTTACTAAAAAGTTTTGCTTCGAGAGAAATACCAACTCGAAAATTTGAATCTTGGTGTATCGCTAATATAAAATAAAAATGTTCCTTCTGCTATTTCTCTCTCTCTCTCTCTCTCTTTCTCTTTCTTTCTCTCTTTGCAAAATCATTATCCACGAAATTCTTTTCTCATTTATCGGAAAGGCTTTTTTTTTCAAACGTAAAACGCGTCTTTTGTCCAAGCTACGTTTCCTTGAGATTAACATTTCGTTACAATGACTGATTTTATGCCAAAATATTGCCATATATCCTTGATACCTATATGTATAGGTATATCTTTCTCGCTTTCTCTTTTTTATCACCTCTCTGATTTGACTATTAATCAAATTTCTTCCTCCGAAAGAATTTATTTCTAGACACTTATCGATCAATTTACATTTTCATAGTCACGCGAGAAAAAAATATACTTCTCCTGCTCTCTTACGTTTATCGCGTCGAAACGAAATTTATTTTTTTAGCCACGAAATCACTTAAGATTCAACTTCGAAACAATTAAAATTCTAATTCGCTGGTAAATTATTCTTAACGATCTTGCTTGCTTTATATATAAATATATCAACCACAATAAGACGAATTCTACTCGCGGTCAACGACGACGAGATTTGTCTTATTTTTCAAAAAAGAAAACAAACACACAAAAAAAAAACAAAAAAAAAAAAAGAAACAAGAAAAAAGCGAAATTTAAGCTTTCCGCGAAAGGAAGGAACAAGAATCTGGATTTTCTTTGTGTAATTTCGGATTTACGAGACTTGGATTCATGCCAGATCAAATAAGACAGACTTCTGCTACGTCACCCGTGGCTCCCTGTGTGGTCTACGACATTGTTCTAGCCTAATATTTTATCCGTCTATCTATTTTCACTTCCTCTTTTCATTGCCTTTTACGTAACCCGTGAAATTATTGGGTCAATGGCGCTTCGGTACTAACTTTTCTTTATCTTTCATTTATTACCATTAATAAGAAGAAATCTTAAAGAAGATTTTTCTTTGGAATTTTAAAACCTCATATCAAAATCCTAGGATATCGACTTTCTTTCTTTCCTTCTTCCTTCCTTCTTTCTTTCATACTTCCTTTCCTTTTTCCTTTTCTTTTATTATTATTATTATTATTATTATTCTATTACAAATTCCTGGCGAATGTAAAATTATACTCGATAAAACGGAGGAAATAAAATATATATATATATATGTATGTGTATTCGCAAGTAGACCACAGGAGATCTCGAAGCTTCCTACCACTTCAGATGCTCTCTAGCGATCTTCGCTTTTGTTTTCATTCTGGAAAGTTCTCTCTCGAGGCAGCTGTGTCCTTGACGGATCTGTCCGGCGGTACTGCGAGGACTCTTCAACTCCAATTTCACTTGGTTTTCCTCTCGTTCAATGGACATACGAATTCCTCTTTGCCATTTGATCGAACAGATCGAGCATCGAATAGAGAGATAAAGAACTTCATCAAAAACAATTGATGGTTATATATCGTAAAATCGTTCTCGTTTCCTCTTCTTTTCCTTTACCTTTTTTCCTTTTTTTTATTTTATTTTATTACAAGGACAAAAAAATCCAATAGGTGATTTTTTTAGAAAATAATTGGGTCAGTATACGCGCTCAGTACTTTTATATTAGATACGCGTAAAGGGGATGGGGGGAGAAAAAATAGTCACGCGAATCGAACGTTTTATTTGATTATTGGAATTTAAAAGAAGAAAAAAAAACACACAAAAGAACTGAATATTTAACCGAAAACCTTTTCTTTTCTTCTTTTCTATTTTTTCTTGATCACAGAGAGAGAGAGAGGGGGGGGGAGAACCTTAGATTTTTAAACTCACAAAGAAGACCATGACTGGAACCCCGTCCCTGTATATGAATACTGGTCAAAGTGAAAGACGGAAATAGGTTAACATAAACGAGATACGATTAGCTTTATTTCGAAAAGGACAAGGAGTTATGTAGAAGGGCAAGGAAGAAGCTTATACTCGTAGAGTAGTAAGAGGTTGAATATAGTCTTTGGTCCTCTCTACGTTTGAACATGGCATGGAAGCTCCTAGTCCTTATCGAAAGCTCGCATTATTCTCTCTCTCTCTCTCTTAGAAATGTGTTCTACTCTCTAGCGATCTCTTGAGCTCGTGTACATGGATGGTAAAGGCAGTTTCTCTACTAGGATGATGCGATCGACTGGAGGATCCACAAAGCGGTTAAAGGCGTGAAGCGGATGGAACGAGGCTCAACTAAAAGGTAAATACTACGGATGTCAATTTCCAAGATAGCTTTAGCTTCTATATGTATATATATATAGAACAGTTCTACTTGTGATAAGTATAACACCACCAAAGAACAGCCAGTTTAGTTCGCATCGATGTCCCTGATATGTCTTTGAACACGAATTATCATTAATTCTATCTCTTTCTTTCTCTCTCTTACTTTATACAAATGCAACGTCATTCCTTTGCATATCATCCTGCATCGAATAAAATCTTCCTATTGAGTTCGAAAGCAATCAAAAGGAAACATCTGAAGAAAGAGAGAGAGAGAGAAGTGTTTATTTTTTTTTTCTTTACAGCTTCGTCTTACTAGAATTTGAAAAAGAAGATGCAAAGGATAGTTCCTTTACGAGCAGGTGAAATACTCCTTCCACCCTTTACCCTCGATACCGATGGAGACTAGAGAAATGTCGTTGAAATCGTACCATTAGCCTCAACGCGTCGTCGTCGTCGTCGTCGTCGTTTCGAATTTGCATTTGTCTGAGGATTCTTAACCGTAAAGACTGGATACAGTGGCGAACGAGGGTAGAATTGTAAAGGGAGAAGAAAAGATACATAGAAATAGGAAGAGAGAGAGGAAGGAAGGAAGGAAGGAAGGAAGGAAGGAAGGATGGGTCCATCAGCTAGGCGACACGCGGAAATAATATCGCTCCCGGAAATCCTTGGTCTGGACCAGCTCGGAACCACCGAAGAGAAATCGTTTCTCTTCTGCTCGACCAACGAACGCGTTTCTCTTCTCTCTCTCTCTCCTTCTTTCTCCTTTATTTTCCTTTCTTTTCTTTTCTTTCCTTCTCTTCCCATCTCTTTCCTTCTCTGTATTCTTTTCTCCACCTATCCCGTTCGTTCTTACCTTTCTCTAAAAACGAACGGAGAGAATGCTAACCGTAAAACTTAGTAAGAGGGAAAGAGACAGACGATAGGACGTATTTATTATATATCCATACTCTCCTTCCTTGGAAGGTACATCACGTAGAAGCAGGGTTATTGTTTCCTCCGGGTCCGGCCTTTACAGCGTGACAAGAATTCTCTATACGAGGATATTTCATTAGACAATCTCCCCCCTACCTTCCCCCCCCCACCCCCCGTCAAACTCGATCTCGGTGGACTCCTATCTACAAACAAATCGAATTATAAAAGGATATTGTCAAATCCCTTGTAATCTTCAATAGTTGTTCTCTGAAAACAATAACAAATAGCACTATTCTCTTGTCAAACTTGATTTTTCTCATTAACGATTTGTTTGACGAACAATCAATCACTCGGATTAGATTGATCGATTGACTTTAACGTTAATGAGTTGTTTTCTTTCTTTTTTTTTTTTTTTTTTTTTTTTATTTCTCTTAAGTGATACTATAATAATTTGTGAAATTAAAAGGATCGTTAATTCGATCGAATTATTTGATCTTTCGGTAATTGTCAGACAATTTTGTCGGCTTATAAATCATATGACGACGACGTTGCATAGTTCTAATCAATCTAGTGTCGAAAACAACGAGGAAATAGATGATAATAATGATGATACATTAGGCAATTATAAACGCGTTCGTACTACGACGCAAAATGATTTCGATTTGATTTATCTAGTTGTCTAGACAATTATAATATAGCACCATTGGTTTAAAAGCCATCGTTGTTATTATAACAAGGAGGAATATCAAAGTAAGATTGAATCTAGTTATTTTTCTAAGAGTTTTGTAGTTTATAGTGTGAGAACGAACGTACTAGAAGAGAGGACTTTATGTTCTCTGATTCTCGTAACTTCCCATAGTTCAAAAGTTCTTCCTTTACCCGAAAAAGGTGCAATAAGAAAGTGAAATTGGTGGTGTTCCTTAGAAATAGAAAGAAGGTTTCCTATTACCCGACGCACACAGAGATAGAAATTCTTTGTCAGTCAAAAGGGAGCATTCCATGGAAAGGTTTAAAGTTTCGCTCACTTGCTCACTAGTTCCGTTTGTCGACTCGTTTTCCCCCTTTTCCTCGACAATACTTTTCTTCTTACTTTTATCACCCCTTTTCTGAGATTTCGTCTTTGTTTTTCCTTGGAAAAAAAGAAAAGAAAAGAAAAGAAAAATCGTCCGTGAAATAATTTCAAATTCGTCGCTCGTATATCTATCGCTGTTTCGAAACGATCGTTTCATTTATTTCTTAAATCTTAAATCGTAAATTTTCATCGTAAATTGAAACGAGACGAGAGGAGAAAAATAAGAAAGAAGAAAAGAAAGAAAAAAAAGAAAAGAAAAGAAAGAAAAAAAAAAGGAAAACTTAAGAGAAAATAACGAAAACGTTCCGTAATAAAATCGTAACTTAATTCTAGTTGGACCGGTGGTGACCGGACACGTGGCAACGAACGGGTAGTAAATTCTATTAACAAGAAGAGATCGTCGTCCACAGAATTAGTCGTACATTACGAGAGAAAATTATTCTCTCGAATTTTATCGTAACGACTCGACAGGTAAGTTCACCGTATGAATAATCAAGTTCAATATTAGTCCATACAAACGTCGTTAGAAATATCTCGGAGGAATAAACGGAATGGTAATAAAATTACCTTTTCAATTCGGCGAAACGTTCATTATTTCGACCATACAATTCGTCAGTTACTATCGATCGATAGTCACAAAATATGTCAAAACTCTCTCTCTTAATAAATAATCATTAATCTCATATATTTGTAATACTCCTTATTAAAAAAATAAATAATTTCTAACAATAATGTGTTATTAAAAAAGTTTTTGCATATTTACCGAAATCGGTTACAATGAGAATCACGTGAGAAAAAGTTACGACGACCGATAAAATTTAATGTACGTTTAGTTATTTAAAAAAAAAAAAAAAAACAAACGAATAACGCGGTGAAATTTTTAATACAAGGGAAAAAAAAATATGCACCGTACGAATATTTATATATTTTCGAAATAAAAGAATATATTCGGTAGAAAAGAAAGGAAACGTCATAAAAAGTGTATCGAGAATAAGGTAAGAAGAAAAGGGTTTGACGGATCTCTAAGAAAATGAAGAGAAAAAGACACAGAGAGAGAGAAAGAGAGAAGGAAAGAGAGACAGAGAGAAAGTGAGAGGGAAAAAAAACGGATCGTTTTTCGAACGTGGGTGCATGGTAACGGGCTTCTCCAAACGATTCTTCCAGAGATTGCTTTTTTCTTGCCTTCAGCTGAAGCTCGTTCACACGTCCATCGTCTTCGCTGTCGATTTCGTCGTCGACTTTGCCCTAGATTACGCTTCAAGAATCGACTTTCGAAAAAGCAAGCGTCTCTTATCGAAAACTCACGTACTATTTTTATTTTATTGCGTTTAGGTTGCGTCTTGTGTATCGACTTCTCCACTACTACCACTATCACCGGGTATATACAAGAATTCACATCACCGTTTTCTATTTTTTTTTTTAGAAAATAATTTCGAGTATTACATATCTCGTTGCATTCTTTAGATTTTCTCGAATCATTTCTGGAATAATAATAATAATAATAATAGTAGTAGTAGTAGTAGTAGTTTATAGATAATCCAACACGTCATGCGAGCTTAAATCGATAAGTTTTCAGAATAAACCATTCTCTGCGTTTTCTTAAACGTCGTATGTATATATATCTGTACGACGAAAATATAAAAAGAAACTTTAAGAAACGAAAAGTACGATAGGAGGAAGAGGATTTCCAGTGGGAAAAGTATATATTCTTTTTTCAAGTAAAAAAGGAAAAAAAAAAGAAAAAAGAAAAAAGAAATCTCGTTTACGCGTACTCTTTTTCTTGACAGACTACCAATAAAGTATAGCAAAGTGTCTATTTGTTTTACATCGACAAATGACTCCATGATAGAGGAAAACAGATGTAAGCTTCTCGGCCTTTCACCACCATTCACACCTATCTTTTTGATATCTTCTTTTAAACATTCAACCCCCCCCACCCTTCTTTTTCTTCTTCTCCTTTTCCTTCTTGTTCTTCTCGTTTATTCTTTGTAGTCTATCGATGTCGTCTCATCTCTTTGTAATATCAAATTTTTTATCTCCTTTTGAAAAATGAACGAGGTTTCCTTTTTTTATTCTTTTTTCTTTTTTCTTTTTTTTCCCTTTACTTTACTTTTTTATTTTATCCACTTCGAGAATATCACTCGACCTATTCTTTCTCTCTGGGTTTTATCAATGAAAATGTTCATGAAAAAATAATACTTTTTCTTTGACGTAATTAATATCTCACCGAACACGATTATAATATCGAGACACACTTTTTCTTCTTTTTTTTATTTTTTTTTTATCGAAAATTGAATGTTCTTACGATCAATCGTAATTGTTAATTTTTCAAGATTACAGAATGTAAGTTACCCCCAAAAAAAAGAATTCACGATTATTCATAAATTATTTAGTAAATTAGAGTTATTATTTATTAAAAGTAAATTATTTATATTTTATTCTATTCTTGTATGATATCTTTCCTATCGATTAACGATGCTCTCTTTTTAAAAGTTTCGAATCAAAAATCGTTGTTACGATAAGAAGATCGATATCGTAATAATACGCGTTTCGTAGACGGCGCCTTTGATATAAGAACTTTAACGAGATTATAACGGTCTGATAGTCCGAAAAAGTAATATCGCGGCTTTATCGCACTATACGCGTATATACTCCTAATCTTACAAGCTCTCTAGTATTATCGACGATATATCTTTCAACGCGTATCCGTGACTCGTTATATTTTTCTTTTTCTATCGATTAAGAAAAAAAAAAGAAAAAAAGGAAGAAAGAGGGAGAGAGAGAGAGAGAGAGAGAGATGAAGGGAGACCAATTTTATTTCAAAATTTTCTCTTAAAATGACTACGATCGCGATAAATTCGTACTACCGATTGATAAATCACGAATTAGGAAGAAGAATTTCTCGTTAAATAAAGTTATTGAATACGCTATTGCATGGAAACGAATATAACCTGAAATAACGATGTAGGTTTCAATGAGCAAAAGGTTATTTTCCCGATGGAGAACGAAATTATTAAACAAATAGTTCTATCTCTCTGGTAATTAAAAGAAAAAAAAAAAACCAAGAGAGAAAAAAAAAGAAATCAATCGATTTTCCAATGGCAAAACGGAAATAATAATATATTATATATTACACGAAAACTATATAACGCTGACGTCTATGAAATTTTATGGGATTTGATTTTTAATCGTAATATCATTTTTTAAAGCGTAGGTATAAATCGTAAAAAGAAATTGGCCGGTAGTGTAAGTTTATCAAATTCAGAGATAACAATAATACCAAAAGCAGGAACGTCGTCGGCGTGTATTTTCCTCGAAACGTCGGATATAAACTTTCATCGTAACGATTCGTGGAGCATGAATATTTCACGGAAGCGTAAAGCTAACTCGTCCCCGGCTTTCGCTTTTTGCCGATTTTTCTTCCTTTTTTTTTCCCCTTCTCTCTCTCTCTATCTCTTTTTTCTTTTTTGTTCGTTGGTAATGCAATGCACATGGGATATTCTAAAATGTTGGTCAGCTTTGATATCTCCTCTCCCTATAGGAACGAACCCTTTCTTCTTTTTTTTGCTCCCTAACGTTGCGCCAAAAAATGCCATAGGTATTTTTCGATTTTTCTCTCACCATCAGAGCACGCGCGTAACCATGAGCTTGATACTTTGATAGTAGTAATAGTAATAGTAGTAGTGGTAGTAGTAGTAGTAGTAGTGTATAGGAAAAGTAAATGATGATCGTGAAAATATATCTCGTTTTATCTTTTCATTTTTTTTCATCCCACCCTTTGTTCAATTTTACGTATGTATATATGCACCTATCTGTATTTCTGATCAGGTTACATGTTATGTTATAATCGTTCGTCAAAAGATATCACATATGTTCCATTTCAATGTGAGCCCATCAAAATTTGGATATCTCCGTGTTATCAATTGCCGAGTCGAGATAATTAGTAAACGTATTGAATAAAGCTTTTCCGAAAATACTATCTATCTACAAAAGGATTAAAAAGGATCATATTTAAATTCAAATACATAGTGCTGTATTTACAAATTTAGTAACTTGATTTTAATGAACAATAGTTTCATATAGGTCGCGGAAAGTACTTATTTACTTAATTACTTACGCAGTTTGTCGATCGGTGAGCATTCGAAGCCGCTTATTCGAAATCGCTGAAGTTTTTGATTTAAAAGTTAAGAAGATATTGCATATTCATGAACGATAAGACGATTGCCAGAAAAATCATCGAAAATAAACTTGGATTTTGATGTTTTAATATTACTGAATATATCAATTTTTTAATTATTACAAAATAAAGCTTTTTTTCTAATAATAATAATATCAAGCTATACGCTCGCAAATGTTTAAAAAGACGCTTATTAAAGGTAAATAAATTGATTACAAAATTTATTTCAACGCAAAATTAAAATCGTATGAGCTCTTTAAAAGCGTCGAAGAAGAAAAAAAAAGAGAGAAAAAAGGATTAAAGCATTAATGAGGATCTAAGGGGATTTTTTCTCTTGAGTTTTTCTTTTTGGCGACTGTTTATTTTGAACATCTTGAAATAATCAGGTTGAGAGCGAATCTATGAATAATATATTTCGGTTAATGACCGTAAAGACCGTTGGCCTGCAACTTCTCGAAATATTCATTCGTTGCAGTAATTATCTTATCGTAGAAGACGAAAAACGTCGAAGTATATATCTTAAAAAACATGTATCACTGAAAATCACGACAGAAAGTTTGGATCAAATTTTAACTAGCTCCCGAGATGGTCTTTAAAATAAACTATACGAGTAAGAGATTTAATTGCAATTTCCAAATATAGAGAGAGAAAATTTAATCGCACGGGATTTGGTCAGAATTTCTTCAGGGTTATGACAGGGTTGGCGAAAGTATTGTCGTATTTCAAAATCACGAAACAAAAGGAATGAACGAAGGAATGCATCGATTTTGAGTAGAACTTTAACAATCCCTTTTAGGTAGCCCTTAATGTAAGCTAAAAGATATGAGATTAACCGCAGTTTCGAAATATATAGGAGGAAATTTAAGTGGATCGGGTTTCGCGCCGCAAAACTATCAAGTCCGTACGTACTTTCCTAACGCATAACCCCTACTAGAAGTAGTAGTAGTAGTAGTAGTAGTAGTAGTAGTAGCTAGCTAGCTATCTAGCTAGCAAGCTATGTAGAGTTAACGGCATCTACAAACTATATCCCAACCGTAGGTGTGTTTGTGCGAGCAGAGCCCTCCGGCTCTGTCAAGATTCTGACTCGATAAATCCGTGGAATTATTTTCGCCGCAGCGTCGGCTCTCGAGTCATCGATGCATATTCATACGAATTAGCATAGCTCGCCTTCCGAAGACTACGCGGCAGAACATCGCAACCGTACTACTACCCAAACTACGACTACATTACTGGGATAGCTAACGCGTCCACGATTTCAATGTATACGTGCGTTCCTTGATAATTCTACGAGGATGCATCTATGGTGATACACATACCTTGTCACCCTCTTATTCCCCCTATATATATCTCTATCTCCATCTATTTCCCTATCTATATCTATCCATCTACCTCTTTCTTCAGCGAAGAAGCAACCGCCCCAAGGATAACTCGAAAATCAAACGTAGACGAAGTGGGAGAGCTAAGAAGAGAAGCAACGAGGAGTGGAATTAGAAAGTCACAAGGTGGTGTTTGACGTACGTAAATTAGTCGAATCCACTTGAATTCGACGTATTACTACTTGTCACAACCACGAACCAAGAGAAAACTACGAAGAGAATCGGAGCTTTCGAACGAGTTCACCTTCCAAGTGAATTCTCCCCCTTAATTTTCGACGATTTTCCCCCGTCTTTCCCACCCCTTTCTCTCTTTCTCTCTCTTTCTTGCTAACTTATCGAGAGAAGCTCATCTTTGCTGGCAGGGAACGTAAATTTACTAGTAATTCTCTCTCTCTCTCTCTTTTCTTTTCTCTTTCTAACCAGAAACCGTCGACGTCAAAAGTATTTTCTGCGAGTGTATATCTAAGTAGGAATAAATAACGCACGATCTTGATACGTTTATATCGAATCTGCACCTGTTGCGAAAGCGAACACCACTATAGTGTACCGCCACCACCACCACCACCACCACCACCACCACCATCACCACCACTGAGAGAGATTTGCATTTTTATCGCGGTTGAAACTTTTGGCGAGGATCCCCGAGATCGTTGACCCTTTGGTAACTCGAATCGTTTAAAGTCCAAGCTCCATCACATAAATCTCGAACGGACGACGATATGCTGGTTCTTTCCATGGCAAGAAAGAATCTATTACCGTGCTTATAACGATGCCCTGAAACGACCGTTTTTACACAGGGACGTTTTTTTTTTATAGGTGGAAACGGGTAAGAAGGTGCTGCTATTCGCGAAGAGAAATGGTACCGCGAGTCTAACGGCAGCTAGATATATACCAAATCCTACCCCCATGGAAGGAGGAGCACAGAAGGGTGGAGCCACGAAGGTTTCACCCCTCAGTTTCACCTACCGATTCAACCACCACCCTCCTCCTCCTTTCCTCCCTGCTCGCAACCATAGTCGAGCGAAGCTTTGAGACTTAATCCAGACAAATGATCCTCGCGTCATTCCAGGTTCGAGCTGACGATCGAATCGCTTTCTTTCGAAAGAACCAACCAACCCTCCTCCTCCTCCTTCTCCACCCCTTGCTAGTTTTCGTTATTCATAAGATTTATCTCTGCGGAATGACTCTCGAGAAAAAAAATTCTGGCAGATTTTCTGGCGATTTTCTTTCGTTCAACAGAAAGTTAGGGGTATCACGTACGTCTACTTTTTAAACGTACCTATCACGTTCCTCTACCAATAACGTTTTACCGATTTCTATTCGATATTCAACTCTAAATCATCTAGTTATTGTGTTAAAGATATATTATAAAGGAATCAGAGAGATCAAAATATATGTAATTAAAGGTTAAACTAAGATTTTCGTGCATGGCAAATGTGTCGAACGATTAAATCTAGATAAACGATCTCGACACGTCTATTCGGCATCTTCGCAACGCTTTGCTCGCGCGTCTCGCGTCGGTTCTAAGGACCGACAAGAAGATTTATCAGCTTTTCCTGGAGATCCCCTTTTTCATAAAGAAAAGTCCATCTATAGCTTCCACCTTTCTTCTCTTCTTTTCCAATCTGCCCTCCTTTATCAATATCGTGCAAGATGAAAGCTTTTTAAAGTCGGCCGTCTTCTCTTCTCTTCTCTTCTCTTCTCTTCTCTTCTCTTCTCTTTTCTTTTCTTCTTTTCTTTTCTTTCCTTTTCTTCTTTTCTTTTCTCTTTTCTTTGTACAGCATCTTTGTAGCATCGTTTCAGCTATTACATACAACTTTACGCCCGTGATCACTTATGCTTGGACTAAAGAAAATCAGACATCTCCAAAGCATGATATTAAGAGTATTGAAAATATATATTCGTCAGTACCGTTGTTCAATTTCTTCTCATCGTAAGCCTCATCTTTCAGAGTTCGATCGATCCCAATGAAGACAGTCAACCCAGATTTGCGATATCGTACGCGCATAGTTTTACGCGAAAAGAATCGGAGTTCAACGGTTTTATATATATATATACACTTATACAAATTAAGATAATTAATTAATTAACGTTATTCGGGGTTGGATAAAAAATTGATTTGATTAGATAACATAAATAATAAATAACTTCTTTTTATTTCATGTCAAACTGGATTAATTTATCTACTAAAATGTAGGTAACGCTAAAATCGAGTTAGATAATTTTACTATTTATAAGAATCTATTTAATTATCTTAGAACAATGTGACGTTCCTTTAGTAAACTGTATAAATTTTTTAATTATACTTTTAATGATTTGTATTCGTTCAATAGGCAAATAAATGTATAGGTAATCAAATATTTGGAATAATTCATAAGATAATTATATTTAAATGGAATCGTTGAACTTACCAATAGATTGCGATGACTTTTCTCAAAAGAACGATCATCGCATTTTATCAGGCGGATAGGAGAATCGTTATGAAAAAACGTAGCTACGAACCGATGTCTCTCCGTCGTGACTGGAAATTAAAGCGATTCCCATGCAATTTCTGTTATTGGAAAATCAATCTCGGACTTAAAATCTGGCATGCAAATGAAAGGTTAGAATCGTAGGTAAACGGAAAACTCTCGCCTAACCGTAGCAAGCAGTAGTAGACCTTCGCTATGGAATCCGGTCGAACGATTTTCTTATTCCTCTTAGTCCTTTCCTTTCTCTTTTTCAATCCTACGATTGATTTGCATACGAGACGAAAATACGAAGTGTGCACGGGTAGAAGACAGGGTAAGACGTATGAATACAAATAGAAACGAGGTGGGGAAGATAAAGTAGAAGGAGGAGGAGGAGGAGGAGGAGGTAGGATAGACGAGACAAGGAGAATGACATGGAAAACGGAAAAGAACGGTGATCGGTCGATCGATAGATTTTCTATTCCGACCTCGAAAACGTCTCCTTCTTCACTGCATTCGTTCGTTGTTCGTCCTTTGGTCTAAGTATGCGAATTTCCATATTTGAGAAGCATCGAAAGAAGGAACCATCCTCGTGGGTTACTAGTCTCTTTTACCTTTCCGCAAGAGGCTGACAGGGTAGACAGAAAATTGATTTGTTTTTGGCAAGGAACGGTGAAACGGGCTGGGCTGCTATATCGTCGATATAAAGGACCCTTCGCACCGAATATTTCCGTTTTTTTCCCGACCGCGGGAAAAATCTCGGTCGTTCGCACGCGGTCGCATTGCTGCTGCTGCTGCTGCTGCTATTGCTGCTGCTATTGCTGCTGCATCGGATACGGAGAACCGTATAAGCGTTAGGCGCCATAAATCATAGGAACGGAAAGTAAGAGAGCTCGTGTATCTACACACCTACATATATCCATACGAGTATGTATATATATATATCTGTTAGGACACGAACATACATACCACCAACGAACGTTCGACCGTATGGAGAGAAAGAACATAAAACATAGAAGCACTGGGCCACGTCCTACGTATTTCCTATACACTCCTATATTCTAGGGTAAGTATGTATACGCTAGAACGTATCGCCCACACGAATGCGCTTATGCGTTTTCATCTCTTTCCATTTTTGCGGCCCATCTTTTCCATACCACTCCTTCGTTCCTTTCCATTTACTATCCTGCCTGGTCTCTTCTTCTCAGTTTTTCTTTCCCTTCTTTTCCTTTTCTTTCTTTTCTTTTCTTTTCTTTCTCAACCCTTTTGCTCTTCCTCACTTCCCTTCCCCTCCCTCCCTCCTCCTCGACCCTCCCTTATTTTTCTTTTTTACTTTTCTACTCGACGTCTCTTCTCCTTTTTCTTTATACCTCGGTAATATTCGTTGAATTTCGATAGGGCGGCACTGGTAGCAACGGCACCTGGTAACGCGAGATCTTTCTTATATACACACGCATACCTATCCCTGAACAGCAACCTGCTTCATTTGAATTCGAATGCTTTTCAATTTTATCGAAATTTCAAAAGTACAAAGTTTCGTTCGACCGGGTATACTAGCTGGTACGTCCCGCGGAGTAGTACGCCGAGAAACGTGTCTCCTTAACTTTTTCCAAGACATATCCCCCACCCTCCACCCTCCCCTGCCGATCGGATTTACATCGATAAATTTCTGTTTGGTCCACCTCATCATCATCGTTCCGAGGACGATCGTTCCTCGACGGACCAGCTTTTCTATTTCAAAATCAAACGATTTCCGTTTTCTCTTTTTGATACTTTATTCAGATGGTCTCGTTGTATAGAAAACCCTGTTTCCCAAACGTTCACTTGAATAATTTAACACGTACGAACTGTAGGTAGACGAAAATATTCAATATTAAGATTTCATTGTTCAAACAAACATTGATTTTATTCGATAGCAGGCTTAAAAAACGTGCTTAATGATTTTTGTTTTTGTTTTTTTCTTTTCTTTTCTTTTCTTTTTTATATATATAGAATGAAGAGATTTATGTAGGATTCGTGAAAAAATTGGGCCGTTGGACTGACTGGACCGGGACTCGAACCCGGATCTTCCGCTTTCCGGACGACTGCTCTTTAACCATTGAGCTATCCAGGGCCCACCGTTCAATCTCCTCACGAACGCCTATTTAAGTGTTTGGCTTGAAGGCGCTCGCATACTACATTTATTTAACTATTATTGGAAGAATGACGAATAAACGAAAAAAACTTCATTCATTGCGGGAAGAGGTGGGGAGGGAGGGGGGTAGAAAGGGCGGAAATATTTCGAATCAATTTCTAACCACTTTTGCAACTCGCGATATCGGGAATTGAAATCGGTCCGTGAGACGACCATAATGGCGTTCCTCTGGCTAATAGCGTGCTCTTGGTGCCAATTCCGTGAGGATCCTAGTTGAGAACCGATGCAACGGAGGCCTGTGATTTAAAATCGATAACACTCGAAAAATAAGAGAGAGAAAGAAAGAGAATATTATACCTATAGATTTTCTTGTTGAAAGAAGCATCTCTCGTACAAACAATGACTTTTGAAAATGATTCGCGTCAAAATTTATACCAGGATAAATTCGAACGAGGACTATCGATTCTACCTACCTATGGTCGATGCCAAAAGCATCGAATATTAATTGCTAATTAATACGAGAATATTCAAAAAATAAATATCCAATGTGATGGTACGAAATTGGAATATATATATATCCACTATAAATTCCGAATACTTTGAACTCGACTTTTTTTCTTTGATATAGCATTAAAGGGAATAAGTGGCGAGACATTTTATGCAATTTTCCAATTTGCCCCAAGTAATTTTTTGTACAACATCAATACCTTTTACCATCTCCTAGAAGCATGGCAGTTGCAAAGTCACAATTCGAATTTGTAATTCTATTAGCCTGGCTGACTGACTATGCAGCTGGTAAATCTGGCATGCAGAGTTATCCGACGTGTTCGCGAACGTGCACGATCCAGGGCTTATATTGTTGAGATGCGATCATTGTTTCGTTCGATCGATCCCCTACCACCACCACCCACGCATATTCGTCGGTTACCAACATTTTGCTTGAAAATTGCACGTTGTTTTAGAAATACGTCGAACCGAAACTTTAAGCGACGAAATTAATCGTACGAAGTTGAACACCTCAGCGACGTGTTGTAGGGAAGAAAGACGAATAGTAGTACTGTGCCTCGTCTCGTTATAGCAGCACCCCAATCTTCGTATCGATTTGTTACGTATAATAGAAAAAGTACGCGTCAATTCGTGAGAATTCTATAAAACAAATGAGGAAAAAGGAAAAACTAATACGAATAAACACGATATTTCAATTATATCTACGTATCAAATTGAAATAACTAACACACGAATAATCTTTTTATTAACACTAACTAACAAACATCTCCTCTATCGGTTGCAACAAGAAGAGGGTTTGCTTCTCTCTCTCTCTCTCTCTCTTTCTCTATGAAATCTATGGCGAACAGTAGCATCAGAGAGAGAGAAATAGAGAGAGAGAGAGAGTTTGCATCTAGGTAACGCAGTTCAGATATGTACTTCTGCTAACGAAGTTATCGGATTCCAATTAATGCCTTTCGCAAAATGCCCGGAGCCTTGGCTTTACGGTAACCTCAAGCGATAGTTAAGGACGCATAGAGAGGAAGGTAAATGGACCCAAGTGAATATTGCCAAAGGAATATTGCTCGGCCAATAGCTTGACCATTGCTTACTTGTTCAAGGAGGGTTGCATACGGCACTTTCTCGCGACCGCATTTTCGTATCCCAGTTGCGATCGAATATATAACAAACGAGAACGCGCACGAAAGCTGCTGCACGCCCTTCGTAAATGTTCGAGATTTAAAGCATGGTATATTATTACGTATACCAATATATGAGTAGTGCTCGCGCAAACCTATATGTGATTGTTTCTATACGGGGTGTACAATAACGTTGAGACCAGACTTGTACTTCTCATTATTCAGATCAAATTCATTACAAACAATTTCGTACAAATTTAGGTAAGAAAAAGTGCATTATTGAAAAAGATATTAACCTTTACAGCTAAATATTATTTATTACAATTTGTTCTAAAGAATCTTACACGTATCGTAATTCTCAATGACACAGTTTAACTCCGTTGATCACTTCACTTCATTCCTCGTGAACTTCTATTTGCGAGTATTACTCTAAAGATCTCATTTATAAAAATACGATAGAAACGAAAGATTAACTTTTGGAATGTATTTCAAATAAATTTACTATTATTTCTAATAAAGTTAGAAAATATTCGATAGTGTTCGGACACACAATAGCTAATACGACGCATGCAAGCGTGCATACTCGGAGGAATTTTCTAACGTTTCTTACAACTGCTAAAATAAATCATAAATTATCTTTGAACAAATTATTTTTCAATAAACCATTATCGAACATAACTCCGCATGAATATTTTCACATCTATTAGACCTGAATAATACGTAGTACGAGTTTGATATCAACATTTTTGTACACCCAGTATATGCACGTGCATCCAAAGCACAGTTCTCATTGTTTCGGGAACGACGACTTTATTACGAACATATTTTACCCTGCTAATCGCTATTCGCTTCGTCGAACTTGTCATATGTGGATATATATACGAGGGATAGGGAGGGGAAGGGTAAATTGGGATAGAATATGGCTTGAAATAGTAGACTCGTAAAGAGAAGCAGAGAGGGTGGGGGTGGGGTGAGAGAGGGTTGAAGGGATAGAGAAAAAGAGAGAAAAAAAAGACAACAAATGAAAGAAAGAAAGTCGATAATTATTACAACGCCTATAGATTCGTGTAGGTTAATTCGCGCGTGACGTAAAATGCTTTCTATCATCGTGCTCGAATAAAACACGATGGGTAAGCATTTTATCCTTTCGACTCTCCAATAGTCAAGAGAGAGAGAGAGAGTATGAGAGTATTAAACGTGTTGCCAATATGTGTCCCATTCGAAAATTGTTCGTAACAGTATTTACAGACACTCGTGTTCGTTCGCGCGTCATATCCGCGAAGCTACTGGATTATCGTGTTCTCTCTTTCTCTCTCTCTCTCTATCTATCTCTATTTTTATTTCTTTTTCTCTCTATTTCTCTCTCTGTTGTCGTGTCGACGCGTTCGCGTATCAGGAAGAAGAAGACACGTTAGAAAGAGAGTTTCATATCTTTTTTTTTTTCAGGTTAGTGGATGAGCTGGGAGTGTATCGTGACGGCTCGAAGTGCCGCGGAGAGAGGCTAAAGAGAAGGAGGTAAAATGTAAAAGAAAAAGAGAGCAACCGCGAAGGAAAGAAGAAAAAAAAGTATGTCATTCAGCAGCGCGCGCGGGCGCGTCGTTTTAAAGGCTTTCGCGTATCTCGACAAAGTGAACGGATAAAGAGAGGAAAAGAGAGAGAAAGAGAAAAAGAAATAAAAAGAAAGAGAGAGAGAGAGAGAGAGAAGAATCTTCAAAGGGATGTCCTCATTGTGACGGGAGGACCTTCACAAAATTGGCTCATGAAACTCGGTCACGTCCTTCTGCTTTAATTAACTAGCCAAGAGGAGAACCATCATCGGTTGCTCAACGTACGTTAGGAACATTCGTACTAGATACGTAATACATCTACGGATGAGAAAATTTGCAAAGGGTTCATTCGTTCGTACGTTTGTTTGTTCGTTCGTTCGTTCGTTCTAGGTTCTTTCTAAATAGAAATATTGAGATATGAGGATAAACTAACACCACCGTTTACTTTGACGAAGTACATATAGAAGTACACATAGTCGAAAAGCAAGATAACGTAAAAATGGAATTAAGGAAAATAGTGATTTTATCAAATGGAATAGAAAAAAAGAGGAAAAGAGTGAGAGAAGCTACAAAGGCAATTCTCCCATGAGACAATTCGACACACTTGCCGGCATTTTCGTCAGGGACGATCCCCTTCCTGACAGCGGTCAGACCAGTCCCTTGTCGAATCCGAAGGGTACAACAAGGAGTGTTGGCACGAGCGACGCAATGCGACCGTTTCGATAACGACAGCCGGTAGAGACCATTGTCATCTTTTTACGAGCGGCAAAAGACTTCTCTCGTGCTAACTCCAAGTGTTTCTCGTTCGGAGGGGACGAGGTGTAATTTTGAAGAGAAGACATAGAAAATGATAGGGAGGGAGAGAGAGAGAGGAAGAGAGAATAATCGGCCAACTGTCGACGGGTCCGAGCCACTACTGGAACGATGGACAATGGTATCGAACGATAGTGGCAGCAATGGTGGCTACGATGGTGGCTGCGATGGTATACGCTGGTGGTATGGGAACCAACCCTATTGCCGTTAACCACCGACCATCACGAGTCGCTTCTCGAAAGGCAGAATACCTCCTCTTAGATCCTTTACCAGCCGGCATTTCTCTTCTACAAACAAACACTCCCTTTTTGTACCTTCGTCTTTGCTTTCTTCAACATTCAAGATTATTTTTCTCTTGTAGGAAAAGAGAACCATTGCTCTTCTCTTCTTCGCGCCTTATATTCTACCCTACCTTTACCTTACTCTTACCTACCCTTCCCTATCGGCCGGAGAAATACTATTGTGAACACATGCCTTTCTTTTCTTTCCTTTCCTTTCCTTTTCTTCTCTTTTCTTTTTTTTTTTTTTCATTTCTTTTCTTTCCCTTTCTTTTCTTTTTTTCTTTTTTCATTCAGCTTCTAGACAGATCTTCATTCTATTGGATACTTTCGATGCATTCTTCTTTACAATCATTTTTCTTTCTATACTTTCATCGCAAAATATAATTTCAACGATGCTTTTACGTCTCTTTAACACAGATATATATATTTTTTTTCTATTCAAATCACGCGAATATAGTAGGATAATTTCTTTTCAGGTTTATCAAGTTTATCATCGTCGATTATACGACAATATGATCGAATATTTCTAATCCATCCTGCATATAATATAAGTCTAGGAAAAAATTTTTAAATTTTTGAATTTCTCTCATTTAGAAATTCAAATTGTATGCGTCGTGTTTTCGTATTATGGTACTTAGCGTAAACGTTAATAGAATCAAATCGTAATATCACGTAAGCCCTTCAATAGCTTACCGAGCGTAATTCGAGCCTTTGTCTTGAGTATTATCTTCGTCAGTCGAATTTCTTGACGAAGAGTCCTCAATTATTGTTCTAGTAGATATTAATCGATTTTGATACACATAACGGAGTTCAATTAATTGAATCTATAGGCCGCTTCCTCACATTCTAAGCATTTCCCAATGGATCACGAAGGATCTGATGATATTACCGGATATATACGAACATGCTTTGTAGATTATTTAATTATACTTTTTTACGAACAAATAATGTAAAGTATTGATTAAACGTAAGTATTGGAATAATAAAAATATGTGTCTATTGAATTATTTATGTTTAGTCAAAAGTTACTAACCACATTTTCATATTTTTTTAATAAAAAAATTCCTTTTTTCGATTAATTTTATTTATCTCATAAAAAGCGTACTAATTTTTCCTATGAAAAAAATTAGTTTGACGAGTAATGAAATAAAAATTAATAATAAACATAAATTTTAGTTAATACCTTTTGGCTAAACGTGGACCAATTGTAATGCATCGTAACTGAACAAAAAGAAATAAAATAAAACGCGTCTTTCATATTTCTTTTATCCCATAATATTCATACAATGTTCATATTACGTGTCAAAGAAAAAATGATTTAAAAAAATGTGACAATGGGCTCGATGCATTTATATACGTCACTTTAACTCTAAGCACGCATATGCACACAATGACAAATCCGCTAAGCTCGAAATCGATTCAGCCTTGGCCGTGAATCTTATGTCATTCGCACAGCATTCTCAAAGAAGAGTGCGGTCGAGCCTTTGTCGACTTGGGCACACTGAGAGAGAGAGAGAGAGAGAGAGAGAGAGTACACCGGTCTCTCTCTCTCTTTCTCTCTCTTTCATTCATCTCAAATGTGCATTCGAAGCGACCGTATTTCTCGCCGACAAAGCTTTTTGAAAGTTCGTTAAAGGTGTACCGTAACTGTGGCATTCTCGCACGATCTAAATCGAGAAAGGCTTCGTTGTCATAAAGAAAGGGTGCCCTTATCCCCTTTCGAGCCTTTCGAACAATCGGCCATTTATTGCGAGCGTTTCTCGAGAACGAGTGGCAAGGGTGTCGGTGAAATTAACGGCTACAATATTTTCCGACTGTTCTTTGTCTCGAACGCCAAATGCTCGAACGATGGGAATAATGGCACGCATACGGTGGACCAACAACCCCGGGAAAGATCGACAACGATGCTTCGACAACGATGCTTCGACAAATTTCAACTAGCCGACCAACGGTGAACTCCTTTGGTCACATGGGGAAACCACTAGACATCTGTCGACGAGAAGAACAGCTTCCGCTAATCGTACGAACGAACTTCACCATGGTTGATTGGAATGAAGTTAACGAAGTTAGTGAAATAAAAATAGTAACTATATACTTTCTTACTTAGTTACTTTCTTACTTACTTAGTTACTTACTTACTTACTTACTTAGTTACTTACTTACTCCTTGGTACTTTCGGTCTTTGTTTCTTTCCTCATTCGTGACTTATAAATATTTAAACGCAATGATGCAGTAAGTAGCTATCAAGACCAGAAAAGAAACTTCAACCGCACGAAACACGCGAATAATAAAAACTTCTCATATACGTTTGCTGTTATATTGCATCGATTTATGTGTCTCGTAAATAAGCATCGATGCAACAACAACAACAACAATAGGGTATAATCAGCTTTGCCGTGATAGTACCTAATCAGTAGGAAACAAGGTACTCGCTCGAAAACGAGAAATGAAGACGAATGAGTAACAACGGTAAGTGGAAGAGGAATGATATAAACGTAAATAAGAAAGAGAAAGAGGAGGGGGAGGAGGAAGAAGAAGAAGAAGAAGTAGAATAACGTTTCGTTCCCTTTCTCTTCCTCTGTTCGATAGCGATCTAGTGGCACAAGGGTTGGTAAGGCAACTCTATCTTTCTCTTTCGGTTTCTTTCTTCTCCCCCTTTTCCTACGGAACTACCGTTCCGTGTCCTATGGCGCGGAAAATTGTGGACCCGCCGAAAATGTTTTCCTCCTTGCTAAACTCAACCAATGGAATTCCAGCGAAAAAGTAATACACGCGAAACGAGGACAACGATGGTTGGTTACTTATTTCTACGAGGAATTGATACGCCTGTACGAAATGCGAGAAACTTACGAACAAGTACGACATAATTCATATTTTTGATTAGAACCGAAATTCCGAGTAAACGATAGGGGTTTACCTTTACAAAATCGAATCGTATTAAAATAAACGATAGGTGAAATAAGTAAAAGGAGTAGATACCTGGATAAATAAAAATCAAAATCGAGAAAAAGCTTTACCTTAGAGAATAAACGAACGACGCAAGCGATGTTTTCCCAAAGAGAGACTGAAAAAGTTTGACATAATTCAAGAGTTATAGGTACGTATGTTGTAAAGATCATGTTAGAATCGAAAGATACTAATTAAATTTAGTCTCGAACTTGTCGATATATGTATCTACTTCCATCTATGTACGTCCCAAGGGATAAAGAGATATATCGGAAAGTTAGGTCAAGGACAAGGAAGAAGCTTCCTCTTATATTGTAACCCCGAGGTATGAAACTGTCCCACGTAGCAGATCTACGTGATACGGCAAACTCGCGCGCTATGCGCGTAACCTACATAACGCGTAACCCGCAGATTCCTCGAGAGACGACCAAGAGATATAGGATGAGATGGAGAGATATAGGAGAAGAGAGAGAGAGAGAGAATAGGATCCCCTATCTACGCGTTCGCGCTCGACGATTATCGAAGCGTGGATTTATCGTGATTTACAGGTTTCGAGGGTACGCTCGAGAACACTTCGAAGTCGTAACTTATGAATTAGGCGACGTTAACGCGACGTGTTAAGCGTTTAAACTATCGTTTTGCTGAATTTTTCTCGACGAGTCTTGTCGTAGGAGAAGGAGAAGGAGAAGGAGAAGAGGAAGGAGGAAAGGAAGCGTCGTTAAGCTCGCTGTATCTTCGTGAAATAGGTCTCCCTTTCGGAAAATCTTTGGATGTGGAAGAGGAGAGAGATCCTGCGAAAGGCCGACGTCGGTGCTAGTGCCGACGTCGAGCGACAGTTGCTTGGAAGAAGAGACGAGGTGATTTATTTGTCCGTAGGAAGTAGGGTAGCAGGTGTTACAGAAGCCGAGTTCTCTTTCTTCTTACGTTACGTTACGTCCAACGACCCTGGACGGAAAGATTGTTTTTTAATGTGAAAATCCGGAACACAGGATTGTCTGCCACGCGATGCATAATCCGCGAGAGAGGGTAGGAAGCAGATTTGTCTATTATGAATGCTCGGTCGCATGCTTCTTTATTTATGTATTTGTGTTCACGCTAACATGAATATATTTATCTGTGTATGTATATACGTATATATAATACGACTTGACACACAGGGACGCGAAACGTTTTGATAGAAATGTATTTTCCTTATTCGAATGGGTCTATGTACTCTCGAATCTACGTATTCGTCTATATTCCTATGTGTATTAAATATACACACGCACACGTAAACGCGCAGGACACTGACATATGTTTCAACACGCGATCTTACGTATACACACACACACACACAGTCGAAGAACGATTACGCGACCGACCGAGAAATAAAGAAGAGGGCACACGTTCCATATGTAAACTTGGAAGAATAGCTTATTTTAAAGCGATCACGAAACGCTTTTCATGCCCGTAGGGTGATGGAATCCTGCTTTCATTCGGCTGCCGCGCAATGAAAAATGATCGACCGCTACTGACGTCTACGCGCCCGTAATATCCTCTCTACTCGTTCTCCTTCTTTCTCCCAAACGTATTATTTTTGTTCTTTTTCCAAAGCTATCTTCGCTACTATTGTCATTCGTACGAGTGGATAATGTGCTTATTCGTACAAAAGCGAATAATGAAAGGATTTAAATAAAAAAAAAAAAAGAAGAAGATAAGTACTTACCTACCTACCTACCTATCTACCTACCCCAACCAACCAACTTCCTCGATTAGTGAAAAAATTATCTACTCGAGTAGAATACACGTCGACTGTATTAACGTAATCCACAGGACGATTAATAGCGATCGTTTGGCTGATCTCTCATGAGAGAGCAAATTACATCGTGTAATCGGGAACACGACTCTACTTTAACGCGAACGTTCGAAGTCCTTGCCGAGGGTAGATAAAGCGAGAAAGCGAAAGAGAGCGGGCAAGCAGAGGGGGTGGGCAGGAGGAAGGAAGGAAGGAAGGAGGGGGGGCAATTGAAGAGGGTCGAGTCGGTCACGAAGGAAGAAGGAACGTTCAGGTCAGCTGGAAGAAGACCACCCTAAGAATTATCGCTACCGGCACTCGTAAAGAGCACCGACTGATTTACAACGACGCGCGTTTTCTTCGTCGAGCTAAGATCGACGCTGTGTGTACACACACAAACCGGAATCCCGCGTTTCAATTGTCTTCACTTAGATTCGGCCATTTTTCGAGCAGCAAATCTCGCGCGTTCGTGTATTTTCCGAGGTGTCCCGATTGCTGGACCTTCTTGTCTATTCGAGTATGTATTACCTGAGTATATATACATGTATATATTATATACTGCATGTTTCAGTGTGTTGCAGAAGAAGGACTAACCCGGTCGTATAATACATACATTTATATTCACGCGAGGACTCGACCCACGCGCAAATACATATGTACTGTTGGTATATAGGTGTATATATATATATACGAGTAGGCATATGTATGAGAAGAAACTGCGACTCAACCGTGTCTCTTCTTCCTTTCGAAGGAACTTTGAACGAATCGGCTTCTTCTCCGATCGTGAAAACCGCGATAAAAGCGATACTCTCGGAAAGTAAAGCTTCGATTCGTGTCCGAAATTCTTAAAGAGTCTCCCTTCGAAAATGTAACACATACATACGTACATACATATGTATTTGATAACACACGGCAAAGGACGAATGTGGTTTTGCGGGAAGGAAACGTGAAACTCCCAGCGTGGTTCCTATGGAGAATATCCTTGGGAAATCTCCTTCATATTCGTCGCGATAGCTTTCCTTTATTTGCGTTCGCGACCGCGCCCTTATCCATGTCTCTTATACACACACCCACACACACATCCACGAGCATATATTTAATATGTATTCGCGTTAGTATGTACAAGAGCTATTCGACAGGACCACGCGACGACGCTTTGCACATGCAAAAGGAAATGTAGAAGAGAGAGTCGTACCTTCCTAAGGGATTCTCCCAGGAGACCACTAGCTTCCTCTTTGCGTCCTCAACATCCAGAGGACAAAAAAAAAAGAAAAGAGAGAAACTCGAGTGGCCGCCCTCGTGCTTGGATTTTCGTGAATCGGGAGGACCGCTCGTTGCAAACCACTCTTCCTTGTGCCCGCATCCGTGTCGGTTTTATTTATTTAGTCATTCTTGCAACCCACCGTAGAGACGCTGCTGGTATTTTCTTCCACGAGAGAGAGACTGACTACCCTAGGAATATCCTACAGAGTGTTCGCGTACAACTCGTATCTACCACGAATCCTTTGTACCTTCGTTCATGTCGCGTTATAAATGCATGCAACCCTTCCCCCTGCGTAGAACGATCGATCGATTTTCCTCTACCTACCTCCTCCTACCTCTTCCTACCTTCACCCAATCTCCCACCCACTCTATCCTCTCTCTCTCTTCCTCTCCCTCGCCTCTCCGAATCTTTCCCTTTTTTCGCAAAAAGTGATCGAGTGCACGTTATTCCGCACCCTTTCCACTCTTTTCGAATTCTCCGAATTTTTGTATGCCAGGGAAAAGGTCCGATTCGGTTGATTCCAGCGATTCGCGTGGTAGCGAGGACGATAAGACCTCGAAAAAGTTCGGCAAAAGAGGGGAAAAAAAAGCGTGGAGTACGCTCATCGTGCTGTTAAGGTACGCGCGTTCGCTCGCTCGCTCGCTCGTTATTCGCTTTGACGAACGATAAAAGGGTGCTTCCGGCATGTTTGGCCCGCGGCCTTCGCTCTTTTCCTATCCTCTCTTTCCCTCCCTCTCTCTCTCTCTCGGTAGAACGCACGGCTTGCGCTTTTCTCATCTGTACGATCAACGAAGCACTCGAGCAGTCGCGTTACAACCGATATTCATGGCTTCGTCCGAGCGTGATGGTCGATGGTGTCGGTGGTAGTTTGCGGACGTGGCGCTGCCACTGTTATATCCGAGTTAATAACGCGCAGGGACCGATATTATCAGGATATATACACGACGAGCGTGCGTATATACGAGGAGCGTTTACTTCAAATCATTATCCCCTTGCACACACACACGCACACACACGCATACACGTACACGTGTCCACGTACACCGGCCGTTCTGCGAACCTAGCGTACTACACACCCCCATACTACCCACCCTTCTCCTCCTGTCCACCCTTCGATAAGCAAAACCATCTTGGAATCGATACAACGCGTCCGTCCGTAATTCGCTTTTCTTTATTTTTCACTCGAACACCCACTCATTCCGGACGCACGGAACGTCTCTCTCTCTCTCTCTCTCTCTCTCCTCTAGGATTCCTCATTCCACACTTTTTCCTTAAACTTTTTCTTCTTTCTCTTTTCCCATTTCTTATCGATTGAATTGCTACCTTGTCACGAAAGAACGAACGAACGAACGAACGAATGAACGAACGAACCAACCAACGAATGGCGACATAAACTTTAACGAAGGATATTTTCTTCCTTTCTCTTTTATTTCTTTCTTTTTCTTATTCTTCTTCTACTTTCCGTCCTTTTTTCACAATCGAGATACGAGATTCTTTGTAAGAGAAAATGTTTCCGCTTACTAAACTTACGTCTTTCATTAATTACGTTTACGATCGATAATATAATTCGTTGCAGATGGTAAAACTCTCTACCGTTACAACTCGTATTTTCTTATTACAGAAGAAAAATACGATCTGTAAGGATAGGATCGTTGATGGAATAGATAAATAGAGATTTTCTTTTTTAAAGAGAAAAACTAGACTCGTCATTGTTCTAGAGATAAAAGACAGTACTTTGCTATAATGACAATCGCTAATTGGGAACTTCACAAAGACGACAAGCAGTTAACGAGATCGATTAAAACTACAAACTCGAAGAAATGTTTGAATATTTTTATTCGTTTTTACTTGCCCGTGGATGTTGGTGATGTGACAAAATGAACGAAAATTGCATTCTTTTCTTTTTTTTTTATTTTTGAAAATTACGTACGCCATTGTATTATTCGTAAATGTGCGTACGATTTAATCATCTATTATATTAACAACTATACATTTGACTTATACTTGATAAACATTTTTATTATACGGAACAAAGGGAACGTAGATTGAAAATACTCTCGCGTACGTACGATTTGCGATCATCAACGTAGACGACGATCGTAATTCATGCAAAAGCTCATAAATCATTATATCTCCGTAACGATGCCCTGTCAAATGAGATATCGATAATGAAGTTTATCATCCGTACTCGGTACCTACAATAGGTCCCTGTCAATCTTATCCTATAAAACTCACATTTTTGATTATTTCTTTTTCCTTGATCTTATTGTTGAAAATTCACAAATTCTATCGAATATTCTATGGGTATTGGTACTAGACTTAGAAACTATAAAAGAAATGTTCTAAAAATAAGAGAAACGTGATCGTCGGTTGCGAACTCGAGCTTTCGCTAGAGTTTATTTTCTAAGAAAGTAAAAGACTCGTTGAACGGTTGATATCGCGAGTGCGTGGCACGTGCGAAACGTAACGTTTTATCCTACGCCAAGCATACGAATCGTCTTTACTATTACATTCGGGCAAACGAGAGAGAAAGAGAGAAGAAAGAGAGTTGGATTCTCGCGAGGCCTTCTTCCGGCACGTGCGTAAAAGAACCGAAAATACGCGGAAATACGAATAGGCGGTAACGTTTTTCGCGGTGAAAAGCAAGAGCTTGCTTTCAAATTCACCGTACCACCGTCTTCTTCATTTATGAAATATTCCATGTATTCTGAAGCATCTTGGTCCAATCAAATTCCAAGCGATCCCAAAGTGTTTCCTAACGGTCTTTTGGTATATTATCCTAGAGTAGGTTTTGGCTTCTCTCTCTATGGTAGATACGTGGGAAGTTACGCGTTAGAACGTATGTACATATCTAATGTGGAATATAAGCGTTTGATTTTCCTCGCGGAAACTCACTAACAGGAGGCGCCAACTAGGTAAAGCTGTTTACCTAAGCATTCGAGTGTGTACAAAGATAACAACGAAACCGGTAATTTCGCTAAACGAATAATAATAATATCTGTTATCTGATCTCAACAAAAAATTCCTAATATGATTTCACTCGCACATTTGTGTGTGTGACTTCTCTTTAATTTTTCTTTTTTTTCTTATTTATATACTTTTAATGTAAGAGTAAAACTTTCCTTTATAGCATTTATAGCATTTAAATTTTATGGATGCATATATGCGTCCAGTGAAAACTATTGAATTCGGCAATAGTTATGGACTCATATATACGTTTGCAAGTTTTTTCTATCTCAAGTGTAGTAATAATTACGATTATCACAATTATCTTTAGATAAGACGAATACGTGCTTATTTTTTGTAAACTTTATCATACCACAAATGAACTATTAATTAGAATGGATATTGAGATAGGATGTTTTACTGTTTAAAATATAACTTTTAAAGCTTGAACTTATAATTTTTATATCTTATTTTAAAATTAAATATAGATAATATACATGAAGATTTTAAATAAATCATCAATGTTTAAAAATGTATATATATATAATTTATCCATTATTTAATAATTATTATTTCATTTGGTATATTCAACGGATTAGCAACACTGAATTACTCGTAGAGAAATGATTCGAATTCGTAAAAGGGGAAAGTAAAAAGACGCAAAAAGAACAAAAGAGAAAAAAAAACAAACAAACTTATTGTTAGTTGCGCTTGGTATGTATGTATATTCAATCAACGGAATTCACGCCGTTGTGGAAAAGTATTCCATCCAGAGCGATCGCAATAACTATAAACGCGTGTCGTTTATACAGAGAGAGAGAGAGAGAGAAAGAGAGAGAGCTTCGGTAGGAAATATTCAAAGTTCAAAGGGTTAAAGTATGCGAAACCAATATGAAACAGGCAATCGATGATAATTCTCAAATGGTAGGAAAAATATTTGCTCGATAAAAGCAGCAGCTAGCGTTACGACGATAGATTTTTTGTTCCAATGATCGATAGAAACATATATATACATATATGTATGTGTGTATATGTGCGTGTGTGTATGTTAGACATAAAGGTAAAGAGGAACTCGAGAGGATACTTCTTATTTGTCTAGGAGGGTAGATTAGGTACTACTCGCAAGAGAGACTCTTGGGAACTATGTTACAACGTCGCATGGCGAAGCTTTGCAATGCCTTGCTGCTACGCGATATGCGCTAAAGCCGTAAATATTTATCAAGATTGAGCCTGAGGGAATGGTGCGACCGTTTCTCCGCGTATTCGCGCGTTCCTTGGAAGATCGTCTTTCCGCTCGTGCACACGCACCCGCGGGCTCTTACAAAGACACGAAAGACTTCTTCTTCTTCTTCTTTTTCTTTTTTCTTTCTTTCTTTCTTTATTTTCTTCTTCTTCTTCTTCTTCTTCTGCTACCAGGGTTTTCTTCTCTTTTCCGAGGCATCCTTAAGGTCCAAGTTCTATCTTTCTCTGGCTTTAAGACAAGCAGTGAGGCGTTGCATTACGTTACGATAGTCTAGCATCGAGATGGGAAGAAGAGGAGAGTCGAACAAAAAGAAAGAGAGAAAAAGTATACTTCGGAGAAAGAGAGAGAGAGGGAGAGAAAAACACTTAAAGCCCGAGGCTTTCAACCGACCTGGTTCCTATTTTCCTCTTACCACCACCCATCCAACCTTACCGCGAGAGGGAGGGAGAGGTAACAACACGGGACTAAGCGAACCGCACACGCGAGAATTTTCTTTTCGAAACAATCGCGCAAAATTTTTATCCCGCGTAACATCGAAAACGGTACACACTCTGATTATTCCATGCGTACCCGTTAGAATGCATTGTTTCTAATTAAAAAGTCGACAAAAAAAATCCATGCATCCGACGTAGGAAAACGAAAGAGGAGGAGGAGGAGGAGGAGGAGAGAAAAATAAAACAGAAAAAAGAAGGAATAGAAGGCAGGAAGAAAGGACGAAGGGAAGGGAAATAAAAAGAAAGAAAAGAGTAAAAAGTACGCGACCCATTAGATCGGAACGACTAGCGAATTCATACGTACGACAGGTGGAACGAAGGATGAATATTTAAAAAAAAAGAAAAAAAAAGTAGAAAAAACAAAAACCCCGGAACGCGTAATGTTTTCTTTTTTTATTTTTTTTTTGTTCGTACCCCCCGCCCTCCCCATTCCACCCCCTGTTTTTTATCTCTTCCTTTTTATCCGCTGCTCTGATTAAGTCTGAGACAATGGCGGACGTAATTGCGGAAAGGTTCGAAGGAGAGAGGTCGGAATCGCGCCGGCGGATCTTTTTGTCGGATAGTCGGTTTCACCGGTCAGTAAGACTTGACGGATGGCTCGACTCGGCCGTACGGGTAATCCACTCGCTGGAGGTCCGAAATCTCATCCATTTTAAGCAAGCTCTTCCCCTACCCTTCCACCTACCTACCCACCTACTCTAGCCATCGTAGAGCCCGGTACCCGAGCGACCTCTCCAGCCGGTTCGAGTTCAACCATGGTTAGATATCTCCTCCTAGAATATATCCTCCGTTTCTCTTACGCCAGGGTTCACCCCCTAAACTTGGCATCTCCCCACCCTTAAGCCAAGTCTATCTCTTTCCCGTTTCCCGAAAGATCCAAGCCCGGTGTATCCACGTGTATCGACTTTTGTCTCGTGGCCACTGCTGCTCGCTGCTGTTTCTTGGGTCGTGTCCGGATGGATGGAAGGACGGACGGACGGACGGACGGACGGACGGACGGACGAACGGGCAGGACGGATAGGACAGAACGGCCGAATAACGGAATTCTCGGTGGACCGCGTAAGACTAGGGGATATCTCGGATATATCCATTCCGAAGGGGATAAAATTAGCAATGAAGATCGCCATCGGACGTCGGGGAATGAACTACCTTTTCTTCGTCGTTACGGGTAGGTACTTCTCTCTAACCCGACGTAATCTCCGTTCTCGTGACACGTCAGAGATCGGACCTTTTGATCTTCTTACTATTAAAGGAAAATTTTTCTCGTACGGGATGGCAGGAGGGGGGGCAGCAGGGTGAACAGGATTCTCCTTGTTTTTTTTTTTTTTTTTTTTAGAGAACACGTGGAAAGAAATACGAAATAAGGTATAAGAAAAGGTTGAATAATATTATTGAAAACTTTTTGACCGAAAGCTAGATTTGATTTCAGCGAGGTCTCGAACGAAGAAAGAAGCAACGAAACGGTCGACCGATAAGGCCGGCTACTAACGGTAAAACGGCTCTTTATCATCCGCCTCCTCACATCCTCCCCCCACCTTGACTTAATATTCAATTTAAATTCTAACCACGATACGCGTAAAACTCGCACGCTTCCCTTACTCGAAAGAGAGGTAGAGATAGATAGTAATAGAAAGAGAGAAAGAAAGTGCCTCGACGCGGGACTACATTTCGAATCGTACTTACACGCTGATTTTTTTTTTTCTTTCTTTTTTCTTTTTTTTTATTTTATTTATTTTTCTCGAACGGTCAGAAACTAAATGTGTGGATAAAAATAAAAATACAAAAGTATATGGGAAAAGATGAAAGATATTAGATATAATTAAAACTGGCTTACGTAAGAGGAACCAAAAAGAAGAAGAAGAAGAAGAAGAAGAAGAAGAGGAAGAAGATGAGAGGAACACGTAAAGAGAATATCAAGCCGAGGGAAGACGTGAAAGCTGCGAAAGTTTTCATTGAAGAGAGAAACTCGCGGTGTGGCGATCGCAAGGGAGTCGAGATGAATTAGTCATCGTTGTCGAGTCTCGCATGTTCGTCGTTTTCGCATGCTTAGTCGTCTTGTAACATGTTCGTATCTCCTTTGCATCCGCAAGAGGAGACATGCAACGGAGAAATGAATTTTCTCTCCGTTTCGTCTAGCTCGATAACGTAAGTACCTTTACCATCCATCCATCCCCCTTTCCCTCGTCTTTTCATTTCGCAGACATCGTTGAAGCCTGCCGTTGCCGTTACTTACTCTGATTTCCTAATTTATGCTAATTTTCTGGTTTCCTAGTTCAACGGGATTTCGAATATTCCGAGTGGTATCGATTATTTTCTGTTAAAACGAATAAACGAATAAACGAACGAACGAACGGTTAACAATTTTCTCCTTACAATTACAAACCTGTCTCCCATATTTACGTTACATATTTATTATTTAAATTTCACATTTACATATTATTAGACATATTTACATTTAAATTCAAATATTTCTTTAATGTGCTGACACTTCTAAGAAATTCGGCGAGAAAAATCGATGAGAAAAGAAATATATTTGACCGATCAACTTCCGAAACGTGTTGGGATTAAGGAATACGTCAGATTTTATGGCGTAATGCTACTTTCGCGTGCAGTGTAAAGCAGGATATAGGTATTGAGATTGAGGTTGCATGAAACGGTAGGTAGTAAAGATAAATTGCTGGCACAAAGAGATCGGCGAAGAAAGAAAGGAAAAAGAAGAAGAAGAAGAAGAAGAAGAAGAAAGGAATAAAGGAAAAATATGTAAGAAAATAATAGATCTTTATCCATATTCGAATAAGTTTAATCTCGAAATAACGCATGATGATAAACACGAGTTAATTCAAAGTGGTGTATGATGAATAGTTCGCGTTTTAATTGATTTCTTCATACAAATCCGCGGACGAGCTCATTTATTTGATCCTTTTGAGCCTGCGGCACGAAATTAAAGCCTCGTATATTACGTTCAAATAATAACGTACCTAGTATATTCCGTAATATTCGTGTAAACTTAATAGGTATTTAATTATTCATAATGGAAACGAGAAGTGATGTGCTCGGTTCGGTTCGGCTCGGCATGGCTCGACTCAACTCGAATCAATTCTCTCGACGAATCGTATATTCTGGCAGTGAAAATATCATCTAATTGACAATTTCAAAGATGCGAGTACTCTCGTGAAAGCAAAACAAGTGTTTATGCCAGATCCGTGTTTACTGTTGCTGGCAGCTAGCCTAATTTATCATTGTTACCATAGTTTGCTACCATTCGTATAAGAAACAACGCGCGCGCATGCATAAGCAATCCTCATATATTTATTTCTCTCTTTCTCTCTCTCTCTCTCTTTTTCTCATTCTTCAGCCTTACAAACGACTGTTAGAACCGCCGTTTTGTTGTCAAAAGATGTCGTCTTTTCGCTAAACGTACGCGTTTATGCGAGAGAAGACGACCGAGAGCAAGCAAGTTTCGTGCGACGCCTTTAATGAATTTCATTTGTGCCTTTCTTAGAACGCATCCTGCCCTTCTTTACTACGAGGAGCAAAGCTTCCTTCCTTCCTTCCTTCCTTCCTTCCTTCCTTCGAACGTACCGAGGCCGGTCTAATTTTCCCGCAGTTACGCTCTTTATTCGATTGTATCTTCGTACCGTTCAACTCGCTAATTTGCTTTAAGCTCAGAAACGACGACGAGGACGATTCAAAGGAACATGGATGTAATTGACGTAAACGCCCGAGAACTCCTCCACCTCCTCCTCCTCCTCCTTCTCTTTCTTCTTCCCCTCCCCTTCCCCCGTCCTCCTCCTCTTATTCGCGAGGCTCTCAGATGAGCGAGACCCTTCAATGAGACAAATTTACCCATGTGAATCCTCTCCTCGTTCTATGTCACTTCTCTCTTGTCGTTACGCTAAATTTTACACTAATTTATTTTTATTTTTAATTGCATTATACGGAATGTACGCGGAAAAAAGGGAGAAGAAAGGTTATTCTATATAAGTGTAAAAATAAATTCAAAAGGAATATTATTTTAGTTTGATATTCCGTTTTTGTTTTAGAAAATAATCGATTGAAATATCTTTATGTTCTAATCAGATTTGTGAAAATTATCGAAAAAATCGTATTCGAGTAATCTTTGTTTCCGGCTTTTTTCTTTTCTTTATGACAACGATTTTCAAATCGTATTATATTTTTCAAAAGTATTATACATATGTTTATTTCATTGATAAAAGTTAATATTTAATATGCATACACCATAAACCTACATACCTGAAATATTAAAATTCCATTCTTCGATGTGATCAATTCGATGTCACTCTCCAACAAAAAATACACTTTAATAACATGGAACACATATACCGACTAACGTTCTCACTAAAAATATGCAAATGATCTGATCCTATTAGAAAAACTTTTTTACCGTTGATAATTCGAAGTAAGGACCGATAAAAAGATTCATTTCTTACAAAATGATTTAATAACTATTAGAATTCGTGTAATTATCGGTGAACGAAAGAAGTAATGATTATTAAAAAGATAATTAATATATAATTACGATGCTCCTGAGTTTCGATCGTGATTATCATTATTCAGACTACTACATTACCGTTTTCATACACTTTGTTAATCTTTTTCAAATGCTGAAAGATGTAAAAACGATATTAAAAAAGTATCAAATTTATTTCATGTATATGTACGCGTGTTTTGTTGCTATGCAAATGATATGCATATGTTAAGAGTGTGTGTGTACGTGTGTATCGTATATAAGACGAAATATATCTAACGAGATTAATTATTGAAATATTATTAATTAGAGCATCGTTGAAAGAAAGGATATAAAACACATTGTACGTAATGTAAATGAGATGATAAATGAGGTAAAAAAATGTATAATACACGCGAACACGTGCAAAGACGTCTCGTCGGTAACCGAGAAGAATGACGACTGATAAGAGAAAGGAAGAGATGAATAAGACGTTTATCGAAAGAACGGTTACTCGGTCGTTTAATCTTTTGTTTATATGTATGTATATGTATATAGCTCACCTCTCGGCCGGTATTTACATTCGACTGTGTCGTTTTTATTCTATTAAGAATCTCGTCGTTGAACTCTTGTAAACACGTTGACCTTCGTGTTTACCTTTATAGAAGGTGATTCAAACGTTTGAATAGTATATCGTATTGCTGTTTTCGTACTCATTATCAATCTTTTTCGAAGGAGGATAAATATAAAGAATTATATTTAAAAAATATGAAATTTATTTTTCGCGTATATGTGAGCGTGTTTTATTGCTATGTAAATGTATTCATATAAGTGTGTATACTACTGACGATAGCGTGTATACGTGTATATGTCATTTTTTTACATTCTTATCTATAAAAATCTAATTTAAGATTATTCAACTTTCTAATTGATATCATATTTTATTGCGTAACAAAATTTTATTTCTAGAGAAATATAATTTGATACGAGTGATAAGAAAATTGATCTCTCGCGAGAATATTCATACATATCGAAATAGAATTATTTTTGTAAGTAATTGGTTGATCCTACTTTTGCATTTAATAAACAAATTTTTTTCTCGAAGAAGATTTTTCATACTCTTTTATGAGATTTCAATTTTCTTACCATTTATATCAAATTATATTTATTTTTAACAATGATATAATTTCTACTCTGTAATAAAATTCAATATCGATTAAAAAAGTTGAATATAATTCTGAAATAAGTTTCTTTTAAGAAAGAATTCGAAAAAAGAAAGTATTAAACGAACGAATATCAATCATTAAAAAAAAAAAAGAGGAGTTTGATAGAAATACTCTAGTGACTCATTATTAATAAATACTCCGCTTATATTTTTATTCTATTTTAATATCATAAAATATCTGTTTATTTGATATAAATAAAAGTTGTGTAATATAATCAATAACCGTTGTATATAAAGAAAATCTCTCTTTCTCTTTGAAAGTTAAAACAAAAAAGAAACAAAAAAAAAATAAAAAAAACAAATCATCGATAATATCAACGTCGTTTCTCTAAGGAAGAGGAGTGGAAAGGGAAGAAATACTTTTTGCAAAAACCCTCGTCGCGTTAAACGCCCGGAAAGAATCGTCTCTTTTCTCTTCAGCTCATCTCCTTTCGACGAGGCGGACTCGAAAAAAAATAAAAGAGAGAATGAAAAAAAAAGAAAAAGAATAAGAAAAAGAAAAAGAAAAAGAAAAAGAAACAGAGAGAGACAGAGAGAGAGAGAGAGAGAGAGAGTGAGAGGAAAAGAAGAAGAAGAAGAAGAAGGGGGATGGTAGGAAGGGTCGTCTCAGAGAAAACGGTAGAAAGAGGTGGTGAAGAAGGGGGTAGGGATGGAGCAGGCCTCTTATCGTGCTTCCTAGTGTTTTTACCTCGGACGGATTTTTGTATCTTTATTTTAGATTGCTCCCGGCAGCGCCTTGCCGTGCCGTGCCGTGCCCCAGACCTCGGGGCGTAGTTCTTCCGTAACTCTCTGCCCTATTCTATCTTTCTGTCTCTTTCTCTCTCTCACTTTCTCATTCCGCTGAAGGGCGAACAAGTGGAAACTATGGAGGAGAACGTTAGTGTGAGAAAGAAAGAAAGAAAGAAAGAAAGGAAAGGAAAGAAGGAACGAAAGAAAGATAGGAAAAGTATCGAGGGGTGGGGGGAGGGGGAAAGGTGAAAATGTAGAGGAAGAGAAAAATAAAGAAGAAGAACGATAAGGAGAGAGAAGAAAAGTAAAGTAAAGGAAAGAAAATAAAATAAAAGAAAGGATGGTAAGAAGAAGGCGACGAGAAGAGAAAGAGATATGATGCAACGAGAAAAAGAGAGAGAGAGAGAGAGAGATAGAGAGAGAGAGAAGACAGTAGAATGAGTCCTAAAGAAATGGAGTTTTTAGTTCGTCCCTGGGGAATCGCGAGGTAATAACTTTCTTCCAGGAGACGGTTATGCTCCATAAAAAAGGGGAATACTATACCCTCTGCGTCCTACGAAATAGGCTAGCACGATTAGCTCTTACACCTCTCTTTCTCTCTCTCTCTATTTCCATCTAGTTATTTCTCTAGAACTATACTACTTTATCGATTTCTTCATTCTTGTTTCGATCATCAATATTTCCGATAAGAGGTGGATACGTCGAAGTACATATTACACTAAAGGAGAGTTGGCAGAGTGATAGCTCCTCCAAGACTAAGAAAGAGAAAGAGAGAGATAGAGGGAGAGAGGAATTGTGTACGTGATAGGAAACCCAGCGGGTGTGCAGTGGGGATCACAAAGACGGTGTCCAAACTTGGTGTCCGAGTACGTTAGGTAGCACAATAGAGTGCTAAGTGACGATGACAGGTAGGTGGATCCTGTCGTCAATGGAAGCGAGCAACTAGCCTGCCATAGCGCGTATTGATACTGCTCTTTCTCTTGGTCGAAGCCTAACCGACAGAATTCAGAGATTCCATTTGGCATTCTCACGAGACAACGGGTGGCCAATGGTATGCTTAGCCTTCCCACGAGTCTACTCTCCCGAGCTATCCCTCGACGCGTACGCGCATACCTCTTGCTCCTCCACTACTCCCCCTCCTCCTCTTCATCCTCCTCCTCCTCCTTTCGATTCCACATAGCTACCTAGCAGTACCATCGCGATGCTCGATCTAGGATAGTTCGTGCTTTCGTGGGTTGCTAGTATATATATCTATACAGTATCTATGCCGTAATGTACTACTAGCTCGACGGCGAAAGCGGACTCTGAATTTGCCTTCCTATATTATCTCCTTCTCTCTCTCTCTCTCTCTCACTCTTTCTATCTATCTATCTATCTATCTATCTATCTCTTTCTATCGTCGTATTCGTATGTACTTTCCGATTTGGATTCGCTTCCTCTTTCGTCTTTGCCTCTCGTTTCTACTTCCTGGTTACGTATGCATGTATACTAGTTTCCAGTCAGAAACGGCAGACGGGCATATTGCTACCATTAATCCTGTCTCTGTATCGAGTGCCACTCGAATGAACGAGAAAGCTAAGAGAGAGAGAGAGAGAGGACGAGAGATAGGGAGTCGCTTCTACTATAGCAACGGTCTCGCTCAATCATTCGATAACCTTGTTTCATCGAGAACTTTACCTACCTCCGGGGCATATCTTTCGCACGAGCGACCGTAACGCGTACGCAATGTCAAGGCTCGTCAAGCAAGCAAGCAAGCAACCGAGCAAGATCGATTCGCTTTACCCATGATTTACATCGAAATTCCATTTTCCAGGTGGTACGTAATCGAGCTTGGTAAAACAATAAAATGAAAAAAGTTGAAGGAAGATGAAAGAGAAAGACAGAGATAGGGAGAGAGAGAGAAAGAGTACAAAAAAGATTGAAGTTTGAAAGGTAGATATCTCGAAGGAAAGGAAGGGCAAGGTTCGGTCACGTATCTAATCCTTGGCAAGATGCCGAAATTATGAAATCAGCAGTACGTGCGAGGGATTTCCGACCGGGAAGAACTGAAGCTAAGTCAAGTCGAAGCGAAAGATGAGAAAAGGTGAGAAGAAGAAGAAGAAGAAGAAAAAGAATACGAGAGCAAGAGAGAGAGAGAGAGAGAGAAAAGGGGGAAGGGAAAAAAGAAGTGAAAAGAGAATAAAGAAAAGATGTAGGACGGAATAAGGACGGTAGAGACAGAGAACAGTAAGCGTTGCTCTTCCTGAAAGACGTATTAAGCAGACTCCCGAGAGTGCCGTAGCCTCTCTTCTACGTCAGTACGTCGCAAGGCACGTGTATATCGTGTCCAGAGCTTATGGTATCTCCGAGCCAAACCACCCGCCTTGGTCTTATCGAACCTCGACGACACGGAGGATCGTTTCTTTGTTCGTGTAAATTCACGTGAGAAAATAAGGTTGTAAATTTTGTTAAGATGTTCGACGCTAGAGTAATTTCTACATCCTTTATAAAAATAAACATATACCTGTTACTTTATTTTATTTTATTTTATTTATTTGATGGTATGAAAAGTAGGTAGATATTAATTTTGATACGTTAACATTATTTCTATTGGGCTGTATCAAAAGATACTTTTCTAATTTTAACATCAAATTATTATCTAAGTTCAATTATTTATTCGCAAATAATTTTGGAAATTTTCGTATAATAGTTTTTAAATTTATTCAATGATATCATTTTTCTTCATCTCATTCTGGATATAAGGAGTCACATTTCGATTGAAATATTGCTAACACGTTGACTTCCACGTTTTATCTGCGACTAGCGTTATTATATTGATTTATATTTAATCTTAGAATCGTGGCTTCTTATGATAAAATATATATTATTATATATTTAACGTCTTTATTATATATTTAACGTCACTCTAGAGTCAACAGCATACGGTTTATTTTTTTCGAACGAGTCACCCATCCATGTACTAACCGTGTCCACCGTTGCTTAACTTTAGTAATTTGACGAGAAACTAATTTTTCAATGCGACCAAACCGTTGACTCTGTGTGACAAATCAAATAAAACTTGCATGACGGTTAACGCGTTAATCCATGCAATACAATTTACATTTTTTGTGCCCTATAAAAAAAAAGAAAAAGAAAAAAGAAAAAGCTAAAAGAAAGAAAGAAAGAAACGAAGAAAATTAATATCTTCGTGACTAACAATAAGAAATAAAAGTAAAATACGATGAGTTGAATAAATAGTAACGTCTATAAAATGTCATATCTGATATAACTTATGCCCGAACGAAGGAAAAAGTTTTATTCTATCGTGGACTTTAATTAACGACCAGTCAGTCGACTTTGACTTTTGATTCCATCGTTTCTACGTTGGAAACTCGCGCGCATCAAAGAGTTCTTGGACGATCAAATCGAATGAGGATATCTAAAAGGAGATTCTCGATGACAAGTTCAAAGTACTGTCTTTGGTTAAGCCTCTTTGCACTTACTTGCTTGAAAGCCCGTCGGTTAAAGGAGGTCTCGTACTTTCTCATATGTCGAAGCTGAGAAAGAGAGATAGAGAGAGAGAGAGAGAGAAGAGAAAAAGAGAAAAACTGGATAGTATGAAGTACACAACTTGGTACGAAGCTTTACGAAAGATCGAAATCACGAATCGTAACTATACTTTTCTCGAAATGTTTGTTGCAATCATCATTTGTCTTCGTAACGTAGTCGATAGAACGTGGCTTCGTTTTCGTTTCTCGATCTTCCCTCTCTCTCTCTGTCTCTCTCTCTCTCTCTTTTGATTTCTGTTTCTGTATCTCTCGTAGTTCGGTCTCACTCTTACATATGACTGGTCTAGTTCTCCTTGTCTATTTGGTAGACTCTTGGCACGAGCCTCTTTCCTTCCTTCCTCTCGACAAACGTGCTCAGAATTGTCCGGTCTCTGTCCGGGAACCGATTCGGAGGATGGAGAAAATCCTGAAGCAGATGGAAGCCGAAGAAAAGGATGGACGAGTAGCTGGAACGTACGTGCCATCGAGTGCACGCTCCGGAGGCCGGAGACAAACAAGAGGAGGGATGAAACTAGTTTCGAGCCTCATTCCGCTTCACGTTCGTCGTTTGCTCGTGACGTTGTACCTCTCTACCTTCTTTGCCACGATTCCCACCCTTTACCACTGTTATGCGACCCTTCTGTGTCCTCCAACGTTTTCCTTTTTCTTCTTTTTCTTTTTCTTCTTCTTCTTCTTCTTCTTCTTCCTTTAATCTTTCGTTTCTCCGAAATAAAAAAGAAGTTTAAATAGCGTAAGCTCCGAATGATAATTTTTCTTTCGTTTGAAAATTTTGAGTGGTAAGAACGAGATTCGAGTAAAATATTCGTAAATAAGAATTAGCAAGGAAACGAATCGTCTCATTGGATAATCTCCTTTAGCTCATCGACATCAAATGGAATTTTGTTGGCCCATTTATCGTTAATTAGTAGTTTTCACGGATCGTTTTACTCGGCGCATCTTTAAGATGATAAAATAGCTTTTGGACAAATTTTCACAGTCGTACGATCAAGATACTCGAGTGTCAAAGAATTCGGAGCAAGTAGGTGAACTTGTACTCTGGTAGGTGAAAGAGGTCGTGTTTTCCTCTTTCTCTCTCTCTCTCTCTCTCTTTCTTTTTCCTTCTCTTTCTCATTACAAGCTTCCTCTCAAAAATCGCAATGAAAACACTTCCCAGCCTCCGATGATATTTCTATATCTTTCAACTTCAACCTTTCTACTTGCTTTTTGAAGCATTTATTTATTTAAAGCAGCTTTTAAAGAGACCGCGATGAAACTTTTATTGCATTGAGCTACGTTTGGATAAAGCTTTGATTTGGTCGAAGCATCGTATCTACTTTGGTACGCGCTCGAAAACCTCTTGATTTAATGAAGAGAAAAATAAAGATAGATATATATATATACATAAAGGAAGAGAGAAAGATAGAGATATAGATAAAGATATTATACGCGTGTGACAAACAGATCTCTCGGGAATGGAAAAGCATAACTATTCGCTTACTAACTCCTCGAACATTCAAAGCAAAGTATCGCGCAGTTTTTTAATCGTCAGATATAATTCTAAGAGGTCCCTGGTTATGAAGAGTTTACGAGTACGAACTGGGAAGTAACGTGTACGATCCCTCGAGCGAATGTGCGAGTGGGTCGTTCAATTGTAGCTGTAGAATAGTAAAAGAGTAGGTTTAAAAGGAAGAAAGGAAGGAAGGAAGGAAGAAGAGACAGGAAGGAAAAGCGAATCGTGAGTAGTCGACAATCCCAGACCACCCTTAGGGAAAGGATAACTCGCTCGACAGTGCGAGAGAGAGTGCAATGATCTTACCTCGGGGAAATAACATATTTATAGTCCGGTGTTAATGGTGGCAGTGTCGTTATGCTACACAACGTCTTTCGTGTATCTCTTCTAGCCAGTGGCGTTGATGCCGCAACACCTACGATGCCTCGATGCCACCACAGCCGTCAGGATATATCCACTGACGGATATAACGTGGCAGGATCGCCACTAGGATTTGCTAAACGACCATGATACGTTGGAAGACGTTCAACTTGAGCTAACTCTGTCCTCTAGTCCTTTCATCCTCTTTCCTACCTTCACCCTTTGCGACCAAAAAATCGCCTACCACCAAACAAGAATCCATCTTCCGTAAAATCCCGTTGTCCTTTCTTCTTTAACTTATCTATCTTTGTCTTTCTCTATTTCTCTCTCCCTTTTTGTTCTTCCAACTCGTTTCCTTTTTTCGATTGGCGATTCGAATCGACCGATAACGAGAATGACCCTTCATTGATTCTAGACTCACGACTAAATCGCTCCAATCACGTGACCTTAGATCTTAAGCTATTGCTTTTTCCCTATTTCCCTCTTTGTTTTTCCCCCGCCCCCTTTGAGAGGTTGTCGACCGAAGAAACGATTTCTTCCATGTCCATCCCGTACATTTGCCTTTTCTGCTGCGGGTTACGTACATGAGCTTGCACACCGTTTGTCCGATCCCACGCGAATAATCGATTGATTCCTTTGTTGTTCGGCTGCAAGAGCAGCAGTTAAGCACGCTAGCTGAGGGGAATGACAAATAAGCTAGGGTAGATCGTTTTCGTTTATTTTCTCTCACTCTCTCTCTCTCCTTGTCTGTCTCTATTTCTTATCGATAACTCTTTTCGATAAATGACTTTCGTTCTTTGAAACGAAAGAAATACGCGTGTCCACGTAAACGCTAGCATAAACGCTTATACACCACGAACGAGTGGAAAAACAAAAAAGATAGCTTAATTTTCTACTTATATTATAGAATAGAATAGAAAACGCATAGGAATATTTCTTTTTTTTTTATATTCTTATCGATAGAAAATTACGGGTAAAAACGTAGTTGCACTCGACGTAACTAGATACAAATTCTTTTGTAAGAGAAAAAAAAAAGGACACGCGAAGAGTTATATAGGTAGGTTTCTCGAAACGAGTGGAAAAAGAAAAAAAAAAAAACGCGAACAAGGATAAGGGTAAAAATTGGGGAAAGAAAGGATCGTAGTTTGTAAGAGCCATACTCCTCTTCCCCCTTTTACGATTCTCATCTGCCTCTTCTAACTCCCTCCCTCCCTTCCACCCTTCCAATCCCCCTCTACAATTCCAGTGTCCCCCTGCCCCTCTCGAGGGACCTGTTTCTACCCTGGCCGAAATCAACGATATCTCTACCGGCCGTCTGACGGCCGTAAAGACGACGCCATCCGATACAACTCAGGATTGGACGGACGCAAAATGATATTGTGTATAGTATCGTTGTCCTCGTCGTCGTTTTCTTCTCCTTCTTCTCCTTCTTCTTCTTCTTTTTCTTTTTCATCGTTCTCTTTTCTTTTTTCTTCTTATCCTAGGGCAACTCCCTTCCCCAAATTTTCCATCGTCCATTCGACTCTACGGCAAATAAGGTCTCGAAAAAGTTGATATTGGACGGGCAGTCGACGTACGCACGACCACCACCCACGCTTATTCCCCTTTGTCCGTGTATTATATTTGTGTGCGTGTGTGTGTGAATCATATAACTGTGATATCAAGCGTTCCCAGCATCGATGCGAAAGATCCTCGTTCAAGCTGGATCGTAGTTTCGAGAGGAAAATCTCTATCTTTTGAATTTCAAGCTTCGCCCACCCCCTCCCCCTCCTCACTCTCTCTCTCTCTCTCTCGCTCGCTCTATTTTCTAGATATAATACGGAAGTGATAGGAGAGAATATGAGATCCGACGAGCGTAAGATGTGTCAACTGTGAAAGAAAAAGATAGAAAAAGAAAAAGAACAAGAAAAATAATATTATTCCCATTCGTCTATATATATCCGTATATTTCGTTTCTCTCTAGATAATTATAAACGTCAATCGTTTGCGAGACGAGATTCTAATCGTGCTTATTAACATATTAAATTTTTTATGCTCGGATACGTTTTCGTCCACGTTACTCGAGTATACAGAAGCATATGATTATTTTACATGCAGAATTTAATCCGGGTATAGAATTGACTGTTATACTTTATGATAAAAGTACGACGCAACATAAAAAGTTAATTGTATCGTGAATACAAAATATTATTATAACATAATTTTTCCTTTTTCTCGTAAAATAATTAACGACCATTCGTATTCCCTTTTTTTCTCTTTTTCTTTCTTTCTTTTTTTTTTTTTTCTCGTTTTTCACATTCGCGAAGTTTGATCGATCGAAAGAAATAATTTGCGAAAATATATTACGGAGAGAAAGGAAAGAACGGTAATAAAAGATAGATGCTATTAACGTAATAACTTATTAAATGCTTCCGTTGAAAAATTAATAGTTTAAAAGAAGAAAAAAGAAAAAAGAAAAAAGAGAAAGAGAAAGAGAGACAAATAAATGAACAATGTTCACGAGTGGAAAATAAAAATGAAACGTGGTATATAAAGCTATTAATGTGTCTATAGTGCTGCTTTAATCTTCAAAATACGGTTCAGCACTAACGTCCAGCTTCCGCGTTATTTCTTTCTAAGCTTCCCTCGTGTCTCGGCCTCGTTTTTGTTCTTACGAACAGCCGCATGGTATTTCGACCAACCCTCTGTCCGACTCATCCTTTCCTTATTTTCTTCTTCCTTCCTTTCTTTCTTTTTCTCTCTCCCTCTCTCTTTTGCTCTCAATTTTCTCGAAAATTTAAGATCCCTCCATAGCATGTAAGTAAGTCGACGTATAAATCTTTCTTGATAACATTTACGATAACTGAGATAGGTAGAGAGAGAGAGAGAGAGAAAGAGAGTAAGATAACGAGAGGAATTTAAACGCGTTTGTAGAAAGCTGTTGAAGATTAATGAACATAGATGTTGAGTAAATACATCGAAGGGATTGTATGTACTTATCGTTTAGGAGAGCTAAAGCGGATTAATAATGTATATGCACTGTTCATTTGCGAATGATATCGTGTTTTTTGGTTACATTTTTAACATTGTGAGGTTAATATTCAACAAATTCGACTAATTCGAATATTAATATATCGTTTATTTTATAAACTTTCTCAACTTTCGCGTCTATTCATATTAACGAATCTATTTCTGTATTATAATTATTGCTTTTAAGTGCTGACTAAGCTACTATATAGGCAATTCGAATATAGAATATTAAACTATGCGGGAAATACCGATTAATGCACCTAAAGTTTCATTACACGTGTGTTAGCTATTATATATTATTTAAATTTCAATAATATTGGTTTATCCTCGATAAAAGATAGAAATATATTAAAACGGGATAGTGTTTGGTAAAGGAAAAAATTGTATATAAAGTGAGTCGCAGAATTATTCGTATCCGTTTACACTATAAATTAGAAATAATTGATATTTTCATGTAATGCAAAAGATTGTAAATTTTGATACATAGTAATCCTATTTTAAGAATTATTCAATCTTCAAATTGATATCAATTTTATTGCAGAGAAACATTTTATTCCTATAATTTGACATATATTATAACAAATTTGATCTCGTAAGAATATTTCCATCTACACAATATATAATAAAAATACAATGATTATTTTTGAAAGTAACACTTGATTGATCGTTCTTTACATCTTAGAATTTTGATGAAGCTAACTTTGTTATCATTTATATCCAATTTGACTTGACTTATACTGAAATGTTCTTTTCCAATCAAATTATATCAATTTAAAAGTTAGATAATATTAAAATATGCTTTTGCATATAAGAATTTGAAAATATTGTATTAGAAAAAAATATTGATTATTTTAAATTGACAGTGGATGTAGGAATACTCCTGTGACCCATTGTACATTAAGAACTAATAATTAACGATGATGAATATACGAAAATGACTTTGGAATATATGTAGGTGTAAGGGAATACGAGATACATTATGAAATATTCGACGTGACTCGAATTGATTAAATCCGAATTTATGAAAGTAGTTGTAAAAGAAGCCATAGTGTACTATTGCCCCTTATGGCAATAAACTACCACCTCGTTATCTTTGTATACATCCTACACCTTATCATTTCTCGTTCCATTTGCGACGAAAGTATTTTTATTTTTTTTTTATTTTGTGCGTCCCGTTAATATTTAATATCAACAAAAACTTTTACCATTCGATACGTCCTCATTCTCTCAGCGAACGATCGTGATTTTGAAAAAATATTTAAAAGCTTCCAATTTCCGTCTGTACGCAATACAAAATTTTAATAACAATTTGATTGACAAAGCAATTCTTTTGAAATCATTTTCATTTTTCACATTTCCCTTTGTTCCCTTTTATTCGAAACAATGTAAAAATCGTTAATGAGACTATGCATTTTTCGAGAACGTTGCTTTGACAATCTTTTAAAAAGTACGATCCGTAATACAACTATAACATCGAATTAAATTCATACATATACGTGTGTTATATTTATATCATTAGTTATACATGAGAAAGTTGTACTATTAATGTAATTTATACGAAAAGAAAAAACAACCAAACCGAAAAATATTTCATCCTATAATTTCAATCTGTAAAAAGATTTGTGAAATGCGAGAGCGCGTAATTCAAAGTGAATTTTAGTAATTTAAACCAGCATAAAAAGTTTGTTTACGTAATATTAAAGGATTTCAAATAGACAGTCATTAATTAATGTGTTTCATCTCCGAACATTCTCACTGTTGTTGAGTTAGATATAAACACGAATTACTAAAATCGAATTTTTATGCTATTGAAGATAAGAGGAACGCGAAATGTAGATAGCGAGAAAGAAAGATAAAAATAGTAAAAGGATATTATCCCAGTGAAATTTTACACCTCGATAACGAGCCACAGGCCCAAAAAAGCATGAGAAATCTAATTAAATGAAGCTCTCGGGTGAACGTTTGGAAATGGGAATACAGACAATTTCGGGCCGATTTGAATGGTTCGCTTTCGGAAAAACCTCTGCGACAAGAGTAGTAGATAAAGCGATTCCGCGCCAACTGTTTAACGAATGAAATGTTATTTTGTATGTCGACGAGTCGTGTTGAATTTTGTCAGAGAACCATATACCGATGAAATTTCATTTCAATTAAGAGGAGATCAACAGCGACATAGTCGTCTATGGGAAAGTAGAAAAAGTTCGATCGGGAATTGAACCGATCGGATTTCCGGTCATTTTCATTCACGCGAATCCACGTTCAAAAGTTACTATTCAATTGATATTTTGTTTCTATTTTTTGTTTTGTTTTGTTTCGAGACAGATCTACGGATCCTATAGCTCTTCCGATCAAAAATTAATTAACCGTAAAAGACATCAAATCCGCGCTAGACGGATTCAAACAAATTATTATTTTCTTCGAATTAAAAATAGTGTCCTCTACGTTTCCCGACGAACCGGCTTAATATTCGAATAAATATACTAAACAAGAGTAAATTGCATCAGTGTCTAAAATCCGACGTTTTCATTGAACGTTCCTGTCACGTTAAGCGTATCATTTAAACGCATCAAAAATTATAAGTTCGACAATAACGAATGAGAGTAACGTACTAAAATGAATGAATACTTTTCGAAAATAAATGGACAATTTGACGAGTTAAACAATGATAATAATATAATCGTTTGAAATAGAGTCTACGTTAAAAATTTCTCTATAGGATCGTTGACTACGTTTTAACGGAACATTTTTAAGCGCCAGTTATTTCGGTTCGACGGTTATAGAACGGCGTGGACGATAGTTCGCGATCGTGTTGAACAAGCGGCCGTGTTTCGAGAGTGTCACCATTCGACGATGATGTTAAAGGGTTCGAATAAATATCGACAGTATTGGGAAAAAGCATAGGACGAAAAAGTACGAAACCGTTGTATCGAGGTTATTTCTTTGGCTTAAATTCCTCTCGCGTATAGCAGAGAGAAAGTATAGAGAGAGAAAGAGAGAGAGAGAGAGAGAGTGAGAAAGAAAGAGGGCCAAAAAAGGAACTGAAAATCCGTGACTCGTGTAACGAGCGTGATACGCGCGTGTATACATTCATAAAACGACGCGGGGGAGGAGTAGGAGGAGGAGGATTGCAAAAGTTGGGAGGATAGAAGAAAAAGAAAGGGTTGGGAAAGAGGGGGGCTGGGGAAAGAGGGAAGGAGGAGAGAAGAAAACGCGGTTCGGGAACGAAGCACCACGGTCATTTGGGATCAATTTGGCGGACGAACGCGTTGCCCGTTGTATTATATACGTATCACGTCGCTTTATTACCGTGGAGTCGAAAAGAAAGAGAGATAAACGATTAATTGGTCACCGCGGCGCGATATCGCTATATCACGATTAACGATCATAGATATTTTCGAGCAAAACTCACGCGCTCGCGCGTTCGCATACCTATCTGCAACCACCAGTTTACTTTATACGTATAGAATGTCAGTATGTATGTATGCATGCATGTATGCATGCATGTATGTATGTATGGATGTATGTATACGTACATATTTGCCTGGACGCGATCGATGATACGCGAACGAGACGCGAGCCGAGAGCAAAGATAACGCGCCATTTATAATGGTCTACCGTGTGGCTAATTAATCGGGAACACCACGCCGTGGCAAAAATAGTCGCGCAGGCGTTTACGACCGCTGAAACATGCGCGCGTTCAGCTTTTAATCGATTCTACCGTTCCACTATAGTAGCTTATGCTAATCCCATCAATTTTTCTATGACGTTCGATGATAGAATGCTGATGGAAAGAAAGAAATGGAGAGATAGGAAATATTTCGGATAAGTGGGACACGCGCGAAAATTCGATGAAATGACGTAGAAAAGGTAGAACAAGAAAAATCTGTTTCGGTGATTTGACAGAAGTATCGAAAATTTCGTTTCGGATAAAAGCACTGGCCGAGGCGTTCGCTCTTATGACAAGCTGAAAAAGTTACCTTTTCGTGCGAATTCAAAAAGATAGATAAAGAGAGAGAGAGAGAGAGAGAGAGCCACTTGATTAACTGATTCCGGTATTCAGGATATTCCATGGGCGCGGATATTCGCGAAAGTCTTCGATTTTTCGTCGGTTCCAATTCCCGTTCGTTTTTTTATTTATCTCTTTTCTTCTTTATTTCTCTCTCTCTCTCTCTCTCTCTCTCTTCCTCTTTCTTTTTCTTTCCTTTTCCTTTCGTTTTTTCTTTCTCTCTCGCACTTCTCTGCGCATCTTCCATCCGTCGCGCCTGTTCGCTGACTTTCTTTCGACGGAGATTAAAGATCCCTGACCCGAATCTCTTTGCAAAGGATTATCCGAAAGATATTACCGGCATCGTCGGCTTTTCATCATTTCGTTCGCTTTTCTACGGGCTCCCTTCGCTATTGGCATTTATATTCCCATATCGTATTCTATGCGAGTATATTTTTCCTTTCATACTTTTTCAACGTCTACGTAGCGGTCGTTGAATAAGAAAAGACAAAAGAAAAAGCATCTTTTAAAATCTAACAAGAATAAAGATGTTTTAAAATATATTTCGAACTAATGCGAGATGGCACACGATAGAGAGAGAGAGAAAGAGAGAGAAACTAAATGAAAACGATAGGTAAGCTTAAAGAACACAGATCTCAGGGTATCTCGGGTTCACTGTTTAAAATACGAGAGAAAAGCGAGTATATATCTACGCCGAAAGTATATACCAAGCTATCTTCCCCAGCTACAAACCCACCTACATACCGCCGATTCGAGGCTTAAGCCAAACTTTACTTTCCACGGTCGAACATTTGTCTGATGTATAATTCGGAGTTGATTTTCCATGCGAAATCCCGGCATATTTTCTATCGCTGTTATCCACGACTCCTCGACTTTCGTCTCATCCCTGCTATAACATTAGTCAACCGTTCCCGCTCGAATCCTACATAGTAATACATAGATAATAGCACTTACCTGATTATACTCTTACAAGACTAAATCTCTACACCGTCTCTCTCTCTCTCTCTATCTCTCTCTCTCTATCTCATTACCGTCACGTTACTAATCCAATAAAATATTTCTCTCGTATAAAATTCAAGCTTGGTGAAAAGCTTTAAGAAAATTCGAATACATACGAATATATCGGTTTATAGTAGGTGGTATAGTGCTTTATACAATAGAAACTCGTATTCTTCGTTGGCAAGTTTATGCATCGCTGCCTTTTCACAATGCAAAAGACAAAAAGAATAGACAAGAAATAGAACTGAAGAAGATGGGATAGGTCGTGAAGTAAGTATACTATATACGTATTCGCGAAACATTTACCACGAGGATTTCCCCAGGTGGCTGCTGTCACGTGCTACTAGGACACGTGCCAAGAGTACGTCCAAGGTAGCTGAGAGGACTTTCCCATTCCGCTTCCGCCCATCCTTCTCCTTTCCATCTCTTTAAGCACAGCCTTGCGCAAAGCGAAGCCTTCAAGAGAAAAATAGCAGAGAAGAAATTCCAAAGACGGATCAACGCTGCAAGACGTTTCTTCGAATATTCCTTCTTTCTTTTTCTCTCTCTCTCTCTGTTTTTCTCCCTTTTTCTTTTTCTTTCGTTCCATCTTTTCTGTAGGTACTACACTCGTGTGAAAGGAGCGTAACGTTGACGTAACGAGCGACGTAAATGTCGTAAACGTGGTAAATTGAGGAAAACGTAAGACGTGTATAACGCGAATGTTCGAATGTCTTTGACGAGTAACTTGTCGATGTATAATATCAACGTATCTCAGTTTTCACTTCACTGATATAACACACACACATACACACACATATATATATATATACAAAAAAAGGTTCCAAACGACATATATTATACCTTTTGCCCGGGGGTTACAATCAATACCATGAGTTACGAGCAAAGGTACAATTCTCAAGGTTTAATTCAAACGAACAACAGTGAATTAAGTTCTGGTGGCAAGATTCGTTAGAAAAATAGCCAAAGGTTGTGGAAACTAGATTCGGAAGAAGAATATTTAAGTGAAAGAGATAGAAAGAATGACAAAAAGAGAGAGAGAGAGAGAGAAAGAAAATAAGAAAGAAGGATAGAAAAGCGTCGCAACGTTGGCGCCTGCCTGCCTGCCTGCCTGCCTGCAGTCCGAGCCGAAATCTACGTTTCTCTCCTTGCGCTTTCCTTTAATTCCCATCGCACGTCAGCCAGCCAGCCAGCGCGAAAAGAGAAAGAAAAAAGGAGATAAAAAACTACCAGATTAAAAGCTGCTGTTCTTTCGCGCAAGCTGCCCATCCTCCGTGAAGCGAGCTGTGGCACGTGCCACCCCTACTCTCACCTCTCACCCCTCACCCGTTTTTCACCTCTCTCGAGGGAGCCGCCTGGCAGGACTCGTAAAAAACGGAAAGCTCTTTCTCTATCTCTGTATATCTCTTTCTATTTCTCTCTCTTTCTCTCTATCTCACTCACTCTTTCTCTTCTCTCTCTTCTTTTTTTTCTTTTTCTTTTTCTTTCTTACTACATACGCGCGATTTTTCGCGCACGTAAAATTACATACGCCTCGTTCCTTCGTATCCGATCTTCTCCTTTTGCTCCTTAAGCTCACACACACACACGTACGCACACACAGACACGTATAAAAAAAATATATATATAGTCTTCCTACAACACGGCAATTTATAACAGGATTCATAAATTGCGAGAATCCTCCTACAACACGGCATCCATATTACATGGTTTCCTTTTTTAACACGATACAAAAATTGCGACAAACCTTTGTACAAAACTGTACTTTTACATTTACCGTATAACACGATCATTGATTAACACATTTAAAAATTAAATTACCTTTTAAAATAATGAACTCTAAGGTACTCATATTACACGGTTTCACACAACACGTTATTTTCTAGGAGCCTATCTACCGTGTTATAGGATGGTTACTTGTATATATAAAATAGAAAGAAACTGTAGAAAGATATTTTTTTGTTCTTTCTCGCAAGACGTTCTAAAAGTTTTCATCGATATATTTATCCGTTGAGAGTTCTCGTGTGGATGCTGCTTCGCCTAGGTCCGCTCGTACGTTCCCTAACTTTTGTATTAATCGGATTAGTTGACACGAAGTATAGGAGTTGTCTGTCCTTTGTTTCGTCTGCAGGGTATTGAACTATCTCGTTAAGATAAGAATCGGTCCCCCTTGCACTTTTGATCGTTCGACAAGTGGACCGTGGATAATGGCAAGGACTAGATGATAAAAGTGTACACGCGTGCAGATATGAATATGAACGAGGAGTACTATGAAACCCTTTATCCAAAACTGTATACCCAACTTATCTATCCCCTTTCTATAAGATAGGACACAAAGATAAATATATATATAATATAATCAAAGGTTCCTCTATATAGTTGTTGTTCGACAAAGTCCTATTTCCAAAAGGGATTATTTCTCGTTTCTTTTTTTTCTTTCCTTTCTTTTTTTTTTATCGTATAGAAAAGGGAGATATAAAATGAGTTAGGTCGTTGATTTGTTAAAACGTAGAAAAGGGCTTCCTTCTTCTTCTTCTTCTTCTCCTTCTTCTCTCGTTTCGAAAGGCGTCATACGCGTAAACCCGAGGTGAAAAGAAAGTACTTTTCTCTCCCAATGGGCAGCTCTTGAAATATGTATGTATCGCATTGCGGTCGGCGGGCTTCACGATCTATGGCGACATATACGTCGACTGTAAACCAGGATTGAGAGTTCGATGCCGAATAATGGAAAGACCGGTGAGATCGGATTCGCGATTTATATTTTATCGAGTTTCCTCTCTCTCTCTCTCTCTACCGACCGACAGACCGACAGACCGATAGATATACACCTCTTACTACCGAGTTGATCATTTTCTTCTGCTCCTATGACGATGAAGACACCATTGCCAGAGTCATAGTCAACAGTTACAACCATCGCTCGCCACTGAAGCCGAGCCAATCATTTGAAAGCGAGAATCATTTCTTTCACGACACTACTCACGTGGTTACGCAAGATATGGGATGTTCGAGATACATAAAATAAAAAAGAAAAAAAAAAAGAGGAGGATAATCGAGGGCTCGTCCTCTTTTTACCATTTTCATCCCTTAAAGTAACATTTTCTGACCGGTCGTAATCATAATCCCGTTTTCCTTTTCGCATAAAATATATCGGAATCGAAAGTCACCTTCGGTATGGATGGATTTTTTTTTTTTTGACAAGTCACAAGATAAATCATCTAATACATTTTGTTTTCCGGATAATGGAATCAATTTTTTTTCGTATAAATATTATGTAAATAAATAAAAATGAAATATCAGAAAAAAATCAAATAAAACTGCCCGAAAAAAAAACTGCGTTATTCCTTATCGGGATAAATAAAAAGCGCCGAAAAAATCTATGAGATCAACCCTTAGCAAATGTACTTAAAGAAATGGCGGATAAATTAATAGTTGATCGAATCGCTAAACTTTAATCCTACCTCGTGTGTAATCTTTTATGAGGATTTTCGAGAACATCCGATACGATATATTTGCACTCGGATTTCTCCTATACGAGGAATGATCCTTTGAATTCTACGGAAAGATTTTGCCGAATCGCTAGGATGAAATATAAATCGTAAGCTCGGACTTACCAACGGTCTTGGACCGTGGTGCGATATCGATGTCGATCCCTTCCTAGCTTACAGATGATAAGATACATATTGCAGCAAGAAACATTCGATGAAATGGAAAATAGGGAACGCGAATCTTCTTTATTTTTGCATAAACCTTCGGTCCGACGTTTCTTTTTTTAGATTTGTTCTCTTATGAAAAGAATAATCGAATCGTTTCGATCAACTTGTCTCGTCATTTAACATTTCAATTATTTTATCTTATCCTTAGTTACGACGATCTATTTATATTTGTAGGATTCGTGAAAAAAATTGGGCCGTTAAAACTGACTGGACCGGGACTCGAACCCGGATCATCTTCCGCTTTTCGGGCGACTGCTCTTTAACCACTGAGCTATTCAGGGCCCACCAACCAATCTCTTCACGAATGCCTATTTAAGTGTTTGGCTTGGAGGCCAACACTTATCCAAGAATTGATTATATTTCTACGTGTTCATTGTAATTAAGATAAATAAAGATTAATTAATATTTGTCCCGAAACCTTTTATCCTCGTTAGATCTGTTTCTCTCAATAATGAGAGACACAATGTAATACAAGAAAGACGTTTGCTTGATCGTTCGTTGGCGCGTGACGTCGTTCAAGGTATTAACATTTGTAATCTAGAATGAATCGTAATTATCGTTTAATCGATCGAGTAAATATATTTACGATTGATTGGCCATACAAACAGAAAGGGAGAAAGACCGAACTCTCTCGCGGTGGAACACCGCAAAGTTCAACAACAAATTCTGCTTTGCATTCGCGGTTTCCAAACCGACGTCAAACTTATCAAACGAATTTGTTATTTCAACTTCAACGTTCAGTTCGGTTAAATGGCAATGAGGAACCGCATTAAACGTTACTGCTCTGGGTAAAGGGAAAAGAATGCAAAACAACGCGAGAGAGAAAAATAAAAAACTATATCCACATATCCTTAATACTTAAGTAAGAGAAAAAAAGAGAAAAAAAAGAAAGAAATTGTAGTCTACTCTTTATAATTAAAGTTCATTCACTTTTATAGTTGAAAAGACGTGTGAAGCTAAAAGTAGGAATATTCGAGTTGCTCTACGTTAACTCGGAAAGCCGAGTAAGAGCGATAGAATACATAAAATATAGAGTAAATCGATCGATCTTATCGAGAAACCACACGAATGAATCTATCTATGTATATACAAATATACATATATAATATAGATATATATACACATATATATATATACATAGGTACCTATATACCTATTTACGTTATGCTCGAATGGATATCTTGATCGTTTAGGGAGGTAATTTGTTTCATAGGAATTAGCTGGTAGGAACGATCGTGAGGGTAATCGCGAAGACTCGAAATAGGCATATAGTTTTTAGTTCACTTTCGTAAAGTATATATAGTAGATAGGGTACTCGAAGAAGGAAAACGTTTGTCGGTTTTTGTTGTTGGAAAGAGAAAATCGATGTGTAGCATTCCTGTTGGTTGGTAACTCTGTGGATATTCGACGTTCTACTCTCTTCTATTACAGTACCAACCTACCAACCAACCCTTCTTCAATTTGACAGCGAAAACGTTTCGGATCCTTGCTAACGTTTTAATAATAGTCGCTTCATGGACGATGCGTTATTATACAATTACACTTCGATAGTGGAATAATCGAGATCCTGCGCATGAATAGAATTCGAGTCGCCAAAGACTCCTGACTCTTACTGTCAAACGACTATAACTAACGACAATGACAACGACAACTTCAACGACGACCGAATAACCAAATTCAAAAGGTAATTGTCGCTATTCAACGAGAAAAAAATACCTCCTTCGCCGAACTGAAATACTTTCTCTTCAAACTTTATTCCTATCCTCTCTGAGATTCGCGTTAGCTCTCGTAAAGTGTATAACGACGGAACGAGAAAAAACGATCGATAAAGCCAGAAAAAATCTCTATTCCTGGCATACGTATCGTCATCCATTAAACCATGAACGACAGGGATCGCATCGAGAAAAGAATAGAAATGAAAAAACTATAGAAGACAGAGAAAGGAAAAGGAAATTTATTTCTACTCGAGGATCAAAAGGTTAGATTCCAGAACACACGAGTGTAGTAATTCAATTATGCTAACAATAACGGTAAAGCGTATTAAAATGTCGAACGTGCGTTCGAATCGACCAACATAAGTGATTTATATTTTTAACATAGTCACATTGGATTTTAATTAATCAAAAAATCCGTACCTGTACAAAAATCTATTATGCAAAGTATTTCCCCCTTTACCAACATTTATACATGAAAAGTCTTTAATTACTTTATAATTCCAATTTTTATATTGATAATCGAATCGAATAGTTCTACGAATATTTTCAAATGAATTTAACCGAAATAGAATTTGTCACGCGTGGAAAGCCAAATCGAACGTTTGACGAAATAGAATTTGGACGTTTATCATTTTACGATGATTTGTAATTTTTTTCAAATTGTTTTCTAATCGAATCATCGAGCATTGATACAGATATACGGATATAATAATAATTGAACAAACGAATAAACAGAGAGAAAGAAAAAAAGAGAAACGAAGTAGTAGAAAAAGAAAACGAGTATTATATTGTTTATAAATGATAGCATGACCATGAGATATATATTTGTAATGACGTATGTATGTATAAGGGCTGCCGAAGAAATTACTGTCGGCATTTCCGCGCACTTTGCCGTCTACAGTTGAATCAAGGAACTCCTTCATCATCGTCGCATGGCATGCGAAGTTTGCGCTGACGCTTTAATATCACGTCGCTCGGGTCGCGATGCTTTATTACACGATTACACAGCGTTGACGGAATAATCAAATGTAGAAGAGGTTATAAACGAATGAAGTGTTCTTAACGCTTAAGAGTCGTGGGGATGGGGCAGGGGGAGGGGGAGAAGGGAAACCTGGTTGGAGAAGGAGATTGATAAAGAAAGAAAGGGAATAAAAAAAAAAGAAAAAAAAAGACGAAAAGAAAAGAGAAAAGATGGTGGTAGTAAGGAAAACGGATACGAAAAAGGGGCCAAAGATAAAAACGTAAGAAAGTAAGTGAAACGGCTTGGAGAAGAAGGATACGCTTCGGGGGAGGTTTGAAGTTATCCACCAGAACGAAGAGAAGAGAACCCCTGAGTCTGAGATAATACTAGCTGAAAAATAATTGCGGCTACCCCGACGAATCGCCGATGAGACTGCTGGTAATTTGAATATATTCTAATGAAACGATCTTCCTTGCTCGCTCGCTCGCTCGCTGACTGGCTGGCTGGTTTCTCTACACTTCTTTCTTTCTTCATCCATTTTCTTTCTTTTTTTTTTCCCGTCCCCCTTTTTCTTTGACCTTTATTCAGAATAGAAGAGATGAGGATGAGAGTTAAAGAGAAATAAAAGAGAAAGAGAGAGAGGGAGAAAGAACTCGGATGAAAAATGATAATTATAAAATCGACGATAGGAAAGCGCGGCAAAAGAAATGAAAATGTTATTATTAAATTGAAATGGTTAGCAGGAAAATATCGGTATAAATGTAAAAGAGAGAATCCCCTTCTTTCTCCCCGTACCATCGGAAGAAAATCGCATGCGAGTAAACGTTAAGAAAATCATATGTGTTGGGGGAAGTGGGTTGGCGAGAGAAGGTGCGGGTGGGTAAAACCGCTATCAATTATACGAATCGGTCGGCTCGAAAAGCAACGGTGCACAGAGTAGCAACGCTCAACTCACGTTTGTTCGTCCCTTTCATCGCTGTGAAGAACCGACGCTCTCGTTTACCACGATGCGCGTACTTTTAGCGTGCGAAGCCACAGAGAGAAAGGGCTGAGAGTGAGAGAGAAAGAGAGAGGGAGAAAGAGAGAAAGGGTACCGAGGGTTTTATCGGAGAATAAACGTACCGAGTAACTGACAAACGAGAGGAAAAGGAAGAACGTAGAAACGAAAGGGAGACAAAGTCAATCCTGGAACGAAGAGCGCAGGTCTACTTCCTCTACCACTGTGAGCAATATTTACTATACCGAATCAGACCGTTCCTTTTACCGATCAATTCATTCTACCCTTGTTCTAGACTATGCTACCTTCGTGTTTCCAAAAATATAAAGAATCTTTTGCAACAATTAATCGATAAAAAGTTTGACTATTCCTCGTATTTATTAGTCAACAGTAAACGACAAAATAGTAAATGAATATATTGATTTTATGATTTATTTGATATATTAACATTATATATATTATAATATCAAATAAATCATAAATTCAAGGTCTTTAATTATCTTACTTACCTCATTGTCATAATTACCGGCACAAAAATAAAACTAACGTCTTTCGGTTGACTACCTTTGGTAACTTGGTCACCTTCGATATACACCCCCTGTAGTCCCTTCAACAACGTTTTACGGTATGCACTCACGAGCACGTAGGTAGGTATATACGTATATTCGTAGATACTTTTCGAAGGCGAACAAGCCGATTAGCATAGAGATGGAGTCGTGGCTGTTTATGCAAATGTGTCACGATACACGAGAACGGTGGTAGCGGACGCATAGCGTCGCCTTCGTTTCGTATCCAACCACCACCACCACCACCATCACCACCATCACCACCACAACCACGTCGACGGACTTTGAATCGCACAGTTTCTACGACCCTACGAAAGAAAACCGAGGCTTACGTCGATTATTTTTATGGAGATGCTGTCGAAGCCCTCCTACCAAGTGCACCGCCATAAAATTGCTCTACGATCCTTCTTCAGATTTTTTTCTTTCTCTCTCTCTCCCTATCTCTCTTTGTTAACTTTCTTTTGCAACGCAATGTTTTCATTTGCATATAATCCATCGCTCGCAAACAACCAAGTGATCCGCTTTTTCCTCAACTTTCCTCCTCGTCGACCTTATTCCTTTACCGTCCATCTAACGGAAAAAAAAAGGATGATTATCCTGGAAACAAGTCCGATTACTATATTTATTTAACTCGAAGCAACTCTCGAATCAAGATTCTTCCCGAGGACTCTTAGAATCTCGAGAAATTCGTTCGTTCTCGTGCACACATCCCCCCACCCCCGCTCCCGCCCATTGCCCCACCCCTCAGATTCAAAACTTTCGTAATGCTTTAGAGAAGTGTTAACAACCGACTACTTGAGTACAAACTTATTGTTTGAGAAAAGACATTAAGGGATAGTTAGCGACAGTCTTCATCAAGTATCACTGAAGCGTACGAAAGAGAGAGAGAAAGAGAGAGAGAGAATAGAAGACGACTTAGCATGAAACTTACACGAAAGAAAATTTCATAATGCTTGGAAACGATGATTAACAAAAATATCGAATAGAAAAATATCGTTTTAAAAAAGCAAAGACTCGATTCTTTCATATCTTTTTTAAACGGATACTCGATTAAAGTTATAAAGTCAAAGGGGATCGAAGGTATCGTTGCATGAAATTCTTTTCGTGGATATATTGGCGCGAGAGGATCTCTGATATTGGTAAAATTGAAAAATTCTTCTAACGTATTTGGAGAAGCATCCTTTTGAGTATCACTCGCTTCCACACATAGAGAGAGAGAAAGAGAGAGAGAGAACACGGACATACGACAACACTTATCGACTGTATTAAGAATGCAATCGATATACATACTGCTTTGTGCAACAAGTATTGTAAGAAATACGAGAGACGCGTTTTAATATATAGAAATATTGACGTAAACGAAATTTGAAGAACGAGCAACCAACGGTAGGAGGGTAAAAGGGGGAGGTAGATGAAAGCAATTTTGAGCATCAAGTCGCGAACAATAACGCGAGATAAGCGAACGGCCCGTTTTAATTGAACGGCTTATCGGGATTATATAAATCGCTGATAATCAATTACCATAGAGAGGCATCGTAGTACGTGCCTGTCGGCCGGTCCATTCGCGAACGTAGATCGTGGCTTGTGCCAAACGACAGCAACACCATTAGCATTGGCATTAGCATTAGCATTAGCATTAACGCCGACATCGACGAGCGTTACCACCGGAGAATCGTCCTTGCCCCCCCATCACCCCTTCTTCCCCTCATACTCACCCTCTATGAACATCTATCCACGTACAAGTACAGACGCAAAACCGGACCCACGTTCTCTCTCCTCTTCTCTTTGCGTATGTGTCGGGTTGAAATCGAGCGTCTGTCTGTTCTTTGGATTACATGCTGATCCTTATGATTAACGATATTGCGATGTCGAACTAATCGAATTTTCATTAGACCGCGGTGTCGTCTTTTTCGTTAACGTAACCTGCCTTTTCCATTTGTTTTCTTTTTTTTTTCTTATGAATTATACACGTATAATGTGAATTTTTGTGCTCTCCTTTTTTACGAATTCGAGTCACATTTCTACGAACATTTTTTTCTCATAACTATCCAATTCTATCAAAAGAAAAAAAAAAAAAGGTCGTATCTTTTTAAACAATATCGAACATATTGCTCAACTATAATGATTCCGATAGGAAATAGTAATCCAACGTGACTAGGTCGTTGACTAATATATACATGTCTATATACACGTGGATAAATATTCGAGATTGAAATATTGATTTTCTAATCAATGTATCGAGAGTAACAAACGGATGCCAGGAAAATGTCAATTATTATGAAACACCAACACACAACCGGACTAGTTCTTTTCTCAGGTATTATGTTTGCGAATGGATTGATCATTGACATTAACGATCGCACGTCCTTCTTCATTTCCTTTGTTCTCCCTTTTTCTATCTTTCTCTTTTCGCTTCTGTTCTTTTTTCGATTGGCGAATAGGTATACCTCGGCAGAGTTGCAGTTCGTGCTGTTGCATAGTTCGAAAGAATTCCACGGTCGAGCGGCAGTCTTTACTGGCAAAGGGGCGGCCTTGACAATAGAACCATTCAGAAAGAGACGATATTACCCCGCCTGTAGCAGAAGCCACTTTCGTAGGCTCGCTCATTGTCGTGCCGATTGAAAACTCATCGTCGACGATCAACCGTACCACGCGGACTAATCAGAGACCCACGTTCATTATTTGTGAGCCGCTCGTTGCATACGTCTGTGTTTCTCTCTCTCTTTCTCCCTCTCTCTACGTTCGTAAAAATAAAAAGGGGTTTTGACTAGATCTATGTCAAATTCGACGTCGACGCTGACGCCTACACGAGAGAGGAGACTATGAAATGCACTCTCGTTTGTTCGCTAGATAGATAGATAGGTAGGCAAAAGTATAACCATTCTCTACTAATACATACATTCGTTTTTATCATTTCATACAAAAGAAGAAAAAGATCTACCTTGTTGAATGATATACGAGAACAGAAAGTATATTTCATTAATTAATAACGACGTTATTCGACAATCCTATTCCATTCATCCTGTCGTTTAAATCGATAGTTTTCAATCTGTTCGCTTAAATAATTGATTTCGATTGCGATTTCAATTAAAACGAGTCTTTTGAGCGCTGTTCCTATCACCCTACTTCTCCCCCGGCCCCTCGTTCCTCCCGCCCTCGGCACCCCCACCCGAACCTGGTCACCGTTTGGCTTTTACAAATACGCTTCGATTTACCACTATTTATCTTATAACGTTCGCGTTTACCGATGGTTTACTCGTTGAAAACGAGTCAGTCGGATCGGTTCACACGGAAAGTAACAAAAATTCGGAACAAAAAATGTTCTCTGATCACTTCGAATCTGATCCGTGCTACTTAACTTACCAAAAGAAATATCAAATCTGACTGATCTTTGGATTTTGAACGATTAAAAACAAATAACTGAAGGATCAACGATACGTGTACCTATATACGTGTGTACAAATTTCCACCCGAAGGATTCTTCTAACTACCTTGCACACCGTGTTGCTACTCGACGGTCACATTCTATGCGCATCGAGGTGCGCGCATTGTTTTGCAATATTTCGCGCAGTAATTGGTCTGGAAATTGCTATTTCCTGAAATTACAATGTCCTCGAGGCTGGTTCTATTCAGAGGACTTAATGGTACTTCATTTCTCTGTTTTATCCAGCAAATGTAGCCAGTCAACCGATTAACTCGTCCTTATAACTCGTCGCTCTTATTCTTTACCCTGCTATTATTAAACCGCTTGAAGCTTTCAAAACTGTCGTCTTATAGAAAAATATGGAAACGATCTGTGCGTAATTCGTAGTCTTCGTCGTCGTCGTCGTCATAATAGCAACATTTGGGTGGGGGAGGGGGAGGATGGGGGAGGGACTTACCGATCCTTTTTTTCGTAAACGAATATAATAACCCGAGCATGAGATTCTTCGTTGACGTATCGTGTCGTATCTTCCTTACCGATTTTTTCCTTTTTTTTTTCCCCTTTATACGAATTCTTCATACCTTTAGATATCTATAGCGAGGAGAAAAAAAAATTTATATATAGAAAAAGTGTATATATATTCTCTATATACACACACAAACACACACATATATATATATATATAGAAAATAATGTACAAGAGAGTACGCGCACGTTGCATTTATACTCGAAGGCGGCCAAGCTTTTGTCTTTCCTCTCCTTTGTTAAGCTTTCCCGCTATTTTCAGGCATCCTACAACGCGAACCTCCTGTTTTTGTCTTTCTCTTCTATTTTTTTTCTCCTCTTCTATTTTATTCTTCCCCTCCACCCACACCCTCTCCCCCTCTCTCTCTCTCTCTCTCTTTCTCTTCTTTTTTATTTTCGTTGTAGCATTTTTTTCCTTTCTTGTATTTGTTTTTTCTTCTTTTTTGTTGTTTTTCTTCTTTTTTCTAGGCAGGTCAAACTGCACACACACACACACGTAGGCGAATCTCTACGTCTCATTCTATTCCACCCCTATGACCCTACTCGCAAGGACGTAGGGGGTACTAGTACCAACGTACCACCGGGAATCGACATCGACGAGCGAAATCGAGGCGAGCCAGATGAAAATGGACGATAAATTTCATACGAATGTCGTTCGGCGCTGTGCGGCCGAGTTGTAAAACGGTGATTTATTTACAATGCAAGCTAATTGATTTACTATCGCGGCCGTACGGTGGGTGGCCCGTGTTTTTTTTTTCAGTCCCGCGTTGTGTTCTATCCCTTTAACTTGAAATCATTGTTTCCTCCTCTATTACCCCTTTCCATCCACCCTTCCACTTCCCCACCCCCTCATTCTCTCTCTCTCTTTCTCTCTGTATCTTGTTCTCTCTCTCTTTTTCAGCCTACTCTATTCGCGACTAAGCGATCATTTTTATTATTATCACGAGACTTGAAGAAACGATAACGCTAATTATATTCGCACGCAAGGAAACAACTCGCCCTTTTTCCTTCTGTTTTCCTTCCTTTCTTTCTTTCTTTCTTTCTTTCTTTCTTTCCTTCGTTCGTTCTTTCTTTCTTTATTTCTTCGTGTCGACTAAATTCTGAGAAACCGTATTGCTAATGGAACTCTGGGGTGCACGAAAGTTTATCAAGTAATTACAAAGAGGTTCCGCAGTCGAAGCAATTTGCGCGGCGGTTCGTTGATAACGACAATACATCGATAACACTGGCACCCCCCACCACCCACTCGCGTTATAGCCGCCGAACGATTGATTTATTAAATATTATGAACGAATCATTTCCCGAAACGAGGTCTTAGGTTGAAAGAGACTCGACGCATACATAATGCGGTCGCACGATCAATACGACCTCATTTTGGCTTTTTTTGTAATCAACGGCACACACACTGTTCACCTTCGTTGCGGTAGCGAACCACGAGATCGTTAATACACGTGCACTCTCCGTGCTATATATTATATAATATATATATATAGATTTATGTTAGAGTAAATACAATCGATAGAACACCTGCGAAAATACTTAACTCGTTGATGATTGGCACGCTACTAGACCCTTAACCTGCATTCGATAGCATCTACGGTTTTAGCGAGTGCTCTTCGAACCTCAACGATATTTGTAGTTTCTCATAATCCGACCTCGTCAAAGTAAACCTTCGCGAGAACGTACTCCTTCATCGTAAAGAGCTCCCTTGGCAAGAGGAAAAGAGCTTTGCGGATGATGGTAGGGGCGGCGGCAACATTTTTGCGATCGATAATGATTTAACGAGAAAAATCGATAATTCACGAAGGAGAAGAAGAATATTCGACTATTACATTGCTATTAATACTACTACTTGATTTAATTATAAAATATCATAAAGAAAAGCTTCATATATTAAATTGAATTTCATCGAAAAAGTTTAACAACATAATAATACACGTAGCAAAGTTTTTAATTAGTTTAATTAACTTGAAGATCGAAGTATTTTCATTACTTCATCTTACCCTCTCTCTCTCTCTCTCTTCCTTTCTCTGTTATATACATAACTCGCATACAATTCTTCTTTTAACGTTTAATAACGACTGAGAAATCTGAGCACGCTCTCTAAGAGAGAATCGCCATTGATGGCAATGAGCCAAAAAGTGAGTAAGGGGGCAAACAAAAAGGGTTAAAAAACTTTGTCGCGTGTTCACAGACACGAAGTAGGTAGGTAGGTAGGTAGGTAGGTAGGTAGGTGCCCTGTGTTACGATCGTCCTACGAGTTTCCCAAAGGGAAAGAGAGAGAAAGAGAGAGCTCGGTCAGCGTTGTAAGCGAACGAGCACAATTATTAGAGTCGAAGGAGAAGAGCGTAGGGATGGTCGGACGGACGGCGATGGATGGACAGCGAAAAGGGGAAAGGTGACGAGGAGGACGGCGGAAGAAGAGAGAAGAGCAGTCGGTGTGTGGCACGACATGCACTGGGAGAGCTCGCTCGAGAATCAAAGGTCGACCACGAAATAGCGTGCGGGCTTGCTAGGTGGATGGGGCATGTAGAAAGAGTAAGAGAGAAAGAGAGAGAGAGATAGATAGACACGTACACACCCGCCCCCGCGTGCGCGCGAGCATACACACACACACACACACACACACACATACATAGTAGTAGCATAGAAAGAGAGAAGAGAGAAACCACTCGCCCTCTTTTGCCCTTTGGTGTGGCACAATGGCCAGCCATTTGAAGCTTTTCGGACAGCACTGGTAGCGTCCGGACACCAACCCTCCCACACATTCTTCGCCAGTAACAACTACCACTAACACGTTATATAAGGTGTGTCTATCTCTCTCTCGCTCGTTCTATCCATCTTTCTTTCTTTCCTCTTCCGATATTTCTTCACTTTGGAATCGTTTTATTCTTCCTCTCGTTCTGAGAGGTGCGCGTATCGCGAAGTCCATTGTCATGAAAATGGGTAGGTTACTACAGACGTTCGCCTGCCAATCACCGCTCTTCGAAGAGCCTTACGCTCTTAAGAGCTTATCGACGTTTTCTATCTCTTTTCTTTCATATCGAAGAAAAAAGATATATCTGGAAAGTTTTGAGAGAATTCGATAATGAGTCGATGTATAAAGGAAAGATTGATGTTCCCTACTATCGTAAAAAGAATTCTCGATAATAATTCGTTTATTTCTTTTGAATTTGAAAACGTTTGTATAAATATATTACGTGCCCGGTATAAAAATCAAGAATAAGAATAAAGAGAAGGAAAAAAATAAAAAAGGCAAGAAAAAAAAGCATGCTGATAAATTGAATATTGTCGCGAAGAAAATGTAAATGTCGCTTTGTTGTCTCATTTAATTAATGGAGCACGATATAACAGAGAAATGGAATGGAGGAATAAAAACACAAATACATATATACATACATACATACATACATACATACATACGTAGGGAGGTAAGCACTACGTTATAGAAGACTAATTGTAAGAGAACTCCGTTACAACGTATAGAACAAGGTAACTCACTTTGTCAAACTAGAGAGTACTCATTTATTTTACAACGTTTACTTCTTTTACGAGGTTTAGTTCCTTTGCGAATTATCTAACGATTTTGATCAAACAATTTATTTGTAAACGGTGACAAAAGATATATTATTGTTCTCTCGAATTCTCGAGATAGTTTGAAATAACGTTAGGCACATACCATCGAGAAATATTTCAAATTAGATTTTACTATGTGGACGTTTTAACTGCAACAAAGATACGGTAGATACGCAATGTGCAGTGAATGAAAGAGACAGAGAGAGAGAGAGAGAATCTGTGTGTGTGTGTGCACGTGGTGTTGGTACGGGCCAAATTTTGCAAGAGAGTGAGAGTGAGAGTAAGCGAGAAAGAGACAGAGAGACAGAAAGAGAGAGAGAGAGAGAGAGAGAGACAAGTGTATATACATAAATCTCGGACTGTGGAGTTCTGACGACTTCTCTTACGCGTTAAACGCGCGCTTGATCCAGGCCGACGTGCTTTATGGAGCGCGGCTCCGTACCGGCGGCGAATCGGACGAAATGCGAGGCGCCATATTTCCAACGGATGTAGAACGATCGTGAGTTCGTATCGTAAATGAAATCACGTACTAGTCCGTTGAACACGGAAACGTAGTCCGCGTAAACGATTCCGTTGGTTCTCGCGAATGCGCTCGCGCGTACAGTCCCGTGTGCATGCGGAATCGCGTTACGCTGTTTCTACCTTCTCTAGTTCTCGAGAGCTACGAGAATGCGAGAGACGGCAGATCGAAGAGTAAAGAGAAAGAGAAAGAGAAAGAGAGAGAGAGAATCACTGGGAGAGAAGGAGAATCGCGACGACTCCTAGAGTAACAGATACGTTCGAACGTGGTTACATCCGCACGAACTAAAATCAATTGTAATCAAGACCGGCGTATAAATCAAATCGTTCGTGAGCCAGACCGAAAATGGGAAAGGGAAGAGAAGGAATGTACGCGTCTTTCCCTTCGTCTGCGTCTTTTCTCTCTCACTCTCTCATTCTCTCTCTCTCTCTGTCTCTTTCTTTCGTATACCCCAGGATGATTTGTCGACGGTACGCTTTAGAAATTTCTCTACACCTTCCAAAGGAGGAAGGAACGACGAATATGGGGGAGGACATTCCCCTTTTCCTCTTTTTCTTCCTCCCTTCCTCCTCTCTCTTCTCATCACTTTTGACGCTTCGTCAGATATACGAACGTTTGCAGCCGTTGTAAAGTTTGTAAGATTTCGAAACGTCTTACTAACACTGGCTTAAAGGCTTTTCCAAACAAAATTTAATGCGCATGCGTCCTTATCTCTTTACTCCTATCATAACAAGAGAGAAAGGATAAGCAAAATAATCGCTATAACCCTCTAAACTACCCTCCCCCCGATCTCCCAACTTCTAGTCTCTTTCAACTAGCCCGAGGCTGTTTCGTCGGCGCGTTTGCACGTACCTGCTACTCGTTTCCTACCGACCACTTGTTTAAGTTTCATCATAGCTTTGAAACTCGATAATACACTTTTCATCGTTTAAGTTTACGACCGCGATGGTGGAAAAGCGCGAGCAAGCGGAAAATAAGCGAGGCCAAGCTCGGATTTCAAGTTCGTAGGTCAACAACAATGAATGAGCTTACCGATAGTTATCGGCCTTCGACTAAATATTCGTCTATATTCCTTTCTCTCTCTTTCTCTCTTTCTCACTCTGTTCATAACCTCGACGAATCTTTAAACAATATACACTTTCTGTATCACGTTCAAATTTTATTCGGAAAAACGATCGAGTTACAATTAATTTCATATAAAAGCGTAGAAAAGTTTTTATATTACCATTAAATTCTACTCCATTTCTCTTCCATACCTGTATTCTTCTTATCATAACTTCAATTACACGAACGTGTTTGTTATCTCGAACTGTTGGACTTTTTCATTCGAACAAATCGTAACAACGTATGGCAGGAAATATGAATAATTGTTATCATAATTTATATGGAAATTATATGAATTTATGATGTCTAAAAATATATATAGAATAAGGTTGCTGAAGTCGTATCCTAGAAAAAAATAAATGCATAAAATGTGGACTTAGATAAATAAACAAGAAATATATTTACATATTATTCGTAATTTCTTTTAACATCGATTGTTAAAAAGATTAATTCAATACCAACGAATAAATATCGAAAAAGGAAAGAAAAACTTATCGATAATATATCGGTGTAAAATCTATTAAACATACAAAAAATTATATTCATAATTCAATTAATTCATGAAATATTTAAAACATACGCGAAATAACTTGTTGTTTTACGAAATAATTACATAAAATATGAATTAACGAAAGGCGAATAGTTAAAGAACGAGATTGAAATTGAATCCGTCTTTAAAAGTCTACTTTTCTTTCTACAACAATGCACGTAGTTATCCTGTTCTTATCTCCTTCCTTTACTTTGAAACCTAATATTCAGTTAGTCGTACCTTTCTATCGGATCTAATCTAAGAGTTAAATTTCAATTTCATACATTAACTACTCACCCCATTTCGTGAATACTTCTATTACATGTAAATAGTTAACGTATGTAATTCTGTCTTATTTAATACTTCAACAGATAAATACAATTATTTAACGTTTTAACGAAAACAACTATAATATATCATATATCAATAATAAAGAGGTACAAGACGTATTTTAAACCTGACGGCGCAGCTGACGTTGAGTCGTACTACTGCTGACATTATCAGACGTCGTTCGCATGAGACGACGTGCGTGTTGGTACGACTAAAAGGGATAGAAACTTGCACGCGTATGCACATATCCTTCGTAAGGACTCTCCCTCCCTCCCTCTCCCTCTTTCACCCTCTCTCCTTCCCTCCCAACCACTTTCCCCGTTCACCGAAAATTTAAAGACTGCAAAAAGGGTGTACCATAGAGAATATAAAAAAGGGGGGTAGTGGGGGAGAGGTAAAAGACGATATACTATTTTCCTTTAGATCTCTTCTGGCGGTATAATACCTTAACCGTTTTGTCGCGCGACATTGTGACACAGGAAGGAGGTCGGATTAAGCGCTCGAATTACGCGCCACGGGTCGGACTTTGTCCTCCTTTCTCTCCCTCTTTGAGTCTTATCCTTCGTACGATCTTGGCGGTTCGGAGCGGCTCCGACGTCGTACTTCTTAGCTCGTAAAACCGTAAAACCGAGCCGGCTTATAAGCGTAAGCGGCTCTAATCCAACGAGCCGGTCGTAATTTAAAGGCGTTTAATATGCAACCACGAATCTATTCCGCCCATTTACCATATACCTACCCTATACTTTTTCCAGCCGTGTTTTCTAGTGCACTGAAACACACACACACACACACATACGCGCGTGTATGATTTTTTTATGCGATATACGTATATTATTTTATATTTTATGTAGGATCTATGAAAAAGAAAGAATATATGTGTGCACGCGCGTCTATGATGCAAACGCGACGGTAATTAAAATAACAGATCCTTGGCCTTAATCTTAGAATCGAAGGTATAAGATATCACAATTGTCGATGAATAAACGGTGTGTCTCGTGAAAATCTATGTTTCGAATGCTAATGTGTGTCTATAATTTAAAATCAAATGTTTATTTATCATAATTATATGTATATACAAATGATGATCCTTTTTTATTTTTCCAAGCACGTTTCCCGACAATTATACGTTTAATATTATATGTATCAGCTGTAGAAATAAATTCGATAAAGTAAATGAATATTTAAATTTGTTTTTTTTTCTTCTTGTTTTTTTAGAAAGAGCCACACCAAATGAAATTTCTACGAGCGATCGAATAAAAAAATCGTATCGTCGATTGCTATAATTATTATTATTATTAGAGAGAATAAAAGAACTTTTAATAATCTCGGAAAGAAACGTGCCGTGGTGAGAGTAAGAGGGATTGCGAATAAAGTGAAGAGGAGGATGAAGGAAGGATGTGCAAAGTATGCCATCGATGAGGTTACATTTTCTCAACGAAGTTCTCTCTTCTGGCCCGAACAATCCCGAAGAAAAATTGCCTTCGATATCCTCGGAAAAGAGGATACCGAAAGATTTCCTCAAGCCGTCAAAAGTCCTAGGAATTTCGCTTGAGTTTAACGACAGTTTAACGTTGATCGACGTACCGTTCGCGATTCGAAGGGACGAGAAAGGAAGGGCCGAGAAGGGATGGGACGAGAAGGGACGGAATGGGACGAGACGAGACCAGACGGCCAGCAACTCTGCTCAATGAAAGCAGGCACGAATCGCACCTCGTTCTTGTCTATTCCACTTCAGGAGATTCCCTTTAGCTATTTGTTAGTGTCAACAAGAATAAATAAATTGAAAGCTTGCGTGATTCAATATGTACTATTTTCTCTCTATCGAATCTATCGAGTACTAGTAGATCCTTCGCGAAACAATGAAATATTACCTTTTGGATTCCCTCTCCACCCGACGGAAGAGGATAGGTATAGTGCTCGTAAAAAAATAAAATAATAAAAAAACGAACAAAAAGATACGAAAAGTTAATATAAAAGAGAGAACATAGGGGGGGGGAGAAAAAAAAAGAAAAGAAAAAAATAGAAAGAAGAACAAATATCACACGAGGATAAAAAACGATTACGAATTGCAAAAAGGGGAAGAAAAATGTTCGAAATCACGGTATATGAATATTGTTGAAAAGTAAACAGATCTCCCGATATTATTCCGTAAAACTTTCATCGTTAAAGCTATCGGAATTTATGTTTAAACGTAATTCCAATAAAAGTGTAAAAAATAAAGATCATCCGAATAGAGTATTAAACGCTTTTTAAATATTTCGTCTAATCATATGCGTAGAATTATATTTTAAAATAAAATTACGAAAGACAAATAACCCGTTGGTTTATAATTTACGATGCAACGAAATATTTTTCGAATATCTTTCGAAAAGGTGTCGTCTGAATTGTTTTCTTTTCTTTCGTTAACGGATTTAATCATAAACAAACTAGTCGATTGGTTTAATTACTTACGGGACTTCATTCGGACAATGATGACGTTTCCGATAATGGGAAAATCGGTCGATTATTTCGGCAAACTTCCAATATGCCGGGAGGCATCCGTTTATGTTTACGGTTATGCTGCTACGTAGGGTAGATATATCAGCTAACGAATAGACGATTATGAAAATAACGTTTGCCAGAGGCAACGTTAAAGATCCTAGAGAGAGAGAGAGAGAGAGAGAGAGAAAGAGAGAGCTATAGGTAACGCGTAGTAATTGCTTACCACAAAGCTTTCGATCGTTCCTTCGTCTCCTTTCTTCTAACGAACGTTCCAGCTCCACTCGATATCTGACAAACGAAAGGTTAATAACGTTTCATGCAATACGATTAATCTAGCATAGATCCGATTGATTGTTCAGCTTCATATGTGAGTTTATAATAGGTACATACCACCAACGCAAGTATTAAGATATATGTCATAGTACATACGTTGTTAATTATCGCGATAAAGATTAAGCGACATATAGTTAAATAGATTTATGTTTATTATACATAAAGTGACATCATAGGAATAATCGTATTCCCACGTAGGAATAATTTCAAACAATCAATATTTTCTTGTAATGCGATATTTCTAAACTTTTTATACGCAAAAATATATTTTAGGATTGTTCAACTCTTAATTTGATATTTATTTGATTGCAAAATGAACATATTTCGTTAGAGGAGAAGTTAAATTTGACGTAAATGATAATATAATTAGTCTCATCAAAATTCGAAGATACAATGGATGGTATCAACCAAGTGATACTTTCGAAAATAATCATTTTGTATTTTTATTATAATTTGCTTAGATGCAAATACATGTACGAGACTAATTTTGTTATCATATACCTCACTTCAAATTATATTTCTCTAAGAATAAAATGTCTCTCTGCAATAAAATTGATATCAATATGAAAGTTGAATAATACTTCGAATATACCTACGTATAAAAATTTAGAAGCTTAGCATTATACAAGCAAATATTAATTACTTCAAATTAATAATCGCATCGTGTACGAATATTCCAATGTCTCACCGTTTATGTAATATACATATATTACATAAGCATATATATATATATGTATGTATGTTACATAAATTTCATATAGCAATCGTGAAACGTTTAAATAGCGATATATCGGTTACAGGACGTGTTACATACAGCAGGTTCCAACAATCGATTTGTTGACTGTCTAAAGAGGATCGTTGCATCTATTACGTTATATGTTGCGTTAGAGAATAAACCGTATGCGGTATAAAGACACGAAATTGCGGATACCCCTACGAACGATACGAACATGAACATACAGAGAGAGAGAGAGAGAGATAGAAGAGAGAGAGAGAGAGAGAGAGAGAAAATGTATATATGTGAGAGAGTAATAGAGAAAAGAGAGATAGAAAGATAATAAAGGGCAGGAACGTGGAAAGTGGGGGAAGAGAAAGAGAGAGAGAGAGAGAGAAACAGAGATAGAAATAGAAGAAAGAGAGGCCGCGCACCCATGGTGCATGGAAATGAAAGGTCAATAGTCACACATCTAAACATCGATCAACTAAAACTAGCGATACGAACGTTCGAGAAAATACGATGAATCACACATCGCGCATTGAAAAGTGGATCTTAATCGGTCTTGTACATATGTACGTATGCATAACGTAGGTGTTGGTGCGTTCATTGCACCGTTCGTACGTATGTATAGATACATGTACAATAATCGTGTATGCTCACGGGGCTACGGGGTTAATATAACGATTAAGGATGGTAATTGATTATTAGTATGGCCGAGCGTTGTCGAATTGAGGCATCGACGAGAAGAAAAGGGGGATAGAGAAAAAAGAAACGATGATGTAGTGTGATAAAAAGATAGATAGATGATTATCAAGTAATATAAAGCGATGTATCTGGGTTTTTTTTTTTTGTTTTATTTCTTTTTTTGTTTTTTTTTTTTCATTTTCTTTTTTTTTTTTCTTTCTTTTCTTTTTTTTCTTTATTATGCGTGAAGAGAAGAGAGCGAAGGGAATAGTAGGGGGATTTTTAGGGCATAGAGAAAAAAATCTACAGACTAATCCTAATTGCAAACCAAACAAACGAACCAACCTCCTCGGTAAGGCCTAGTCGAAAATGTTCGCGGGACCCCTGTAACAAAAACATATATAAATCATAAAAAATCATAGACAAAAACAAAAAGAAATAACTACGTGTTCTTTTCTTTTCTTTTTTTTTTTTCTTTTTTTTTCTATTTTCTCTTTGCGATCAATGTTTCATTTCTTTTTTTTTTTTTTTTTCTTTTTTTTTTTTTTTGTTTATTTTCGTTTATACTTTTTCTTTTAATAACAACAACAGCTTTATCCTTTCGTTTTTAGAAAGAACTTTGACACAATCGTAATTGAAAGCGCTAATTGTTAGAGAGTGAGAGTACAAAGTAGGAATAGAAAGAGAATAAACGTTGATAGGCGGAAGGATGTCGATGACAACTCGTTTTATCAAATACGCGTTGTATATAATGTAAGTACCCACACACATATGTTTATATATAATATATATATATATATATAAATATATACGTATATCTCTCTCTGGGTATACGTGTGTATCTTCAGAAGTGTCAAACCGAACACTCGCGCGCTTCGTTTTTAAACGATTTAAAAGGACAAAAACAACAAATAGTATATAGTCAAAAATTTGCCTTAGCTCGTAAAACGGCGGCATGTCGTTCACGCTGAAAAGGCGGGTAGGGCGGGCGGCGGGGGGGGAGACAGGAAACGAGACGACATTGATACGATATACACGCACACACATATACACTCTCGGTGTGCTGTTCCAGCTCCTGCATCGACGCAAAATCGATTAAAACCGAAAGCTCGTGTATCGTTCGTTTGACACTCCTGCAACCGTACTCGACTATATATTTTTTCAATGGCTATTGTCGGTCGAGCGAAAGGGGTTGACGGAAAGTGGGAGGAATGGTGAGAGAAGAGCGACTAGAAAAAGAGAGAGAGACAGAGAGATAAAGAGAGAGAGAGAGATAAAGAGAAACGAGGACAGTCAAAAAGTGAGAGAGGGCAAGGGGTGTAGTGAAAGGGACGTGAGGGAACCGGTGGTTGGTGGGCGCGAAATAATGTTTGCACCGCAAACCCACCGGTCCCCACGATTAGCCGCTATCGAAAGCGCGATTCGTAGGACGAACGACTGCGTGAGTTTTCGAAACCAGTTCGAAAATCTCTAACGCAATGTGCCGTCACCACCACCACCACGACCATCACCATCACCAATCGAAAAATCGTGCTCGTTCTTTTCAAATTACGCGTGACGAATCGCGTGATACGAAATTCGTCGTTATCGTCGAGCAAACGAATTGGTTCGAAAATCTTTTTCGAATATAAAACTTCATTTTTACGTTTGTAATCAAGAGAAAAGATAAAGAGAGAGATAGAGAGAGAGAGAGAGAGAGATTATAGTTGATAAATGATAAATACTTGGAGTAGCAAAGTGTCTTACGATTTAGGAAACCATCCGTTCGTAGGATAATACGCACTTTACATATGCGGGCGTATTCGAACCTAATGACGAGTACTTTGTGCAATTTGCGATGTAATTCGAAGCATGGAAATGTAGTCACCGTTATTCGAAAAGCGGAAACTGTCTCATTCTAATTCCCCCCCACCCATAATATAACCCGATATATATCGTAATCACCTAGGTAGGCATTGTCTTTGAATCCGATAGAATTTCATGAAGTAATTATTGAGAGAAGGAAATATGAATAAAAATGTAAAAAGAAAAATTAGAAAAAAAAAAAAAGGGGAATATCCATTTCTCTAATACACACAGAAACCGAACACACAACATTATCAAAAGATCAATGCTCGAGTAGAATATACTTTTATTATTTCCTTTTTCTTCTTTTAACTCTTTGGGGGAAACGCACAATGTAGCGAGATAATTTAATAATTTAAAGGCAGTTCGCGATAAGGAACGATGCTGATAACGAAGCGACGAATAGCTTTTACCATATTCGTGTTACTCACATTCGTTACATTTTCGTTGTGCACGTAGAAGATTAAGTTTCTCCATCCGTTCGGCGAAGCGCTTTGTTCCTCTCGGCATTACGGTACTTCATACGCAAGAGAATATTACTATCGTTACGAGAACGGTCTATAGGTAGACAGAGAGAAAGGGACAGAGAGAGAGAGAGAGAGAGAGAGAGAGAGAGAATGCTCATACAGACTGTGAAATCGATAGATAATTCCGTGTTGCGGCAAAGCTACCGTTCTGAGATAACGAGAAAGAGAGTCAAACGTACTCTTTTTATTACCGAACCTTCTCTACTCCTCCTTTTCTACCTGTGTTAGGGCTTGGTATATGTATAAATATATGTGTATATTTTATGAAAGTGCGTGCGTGCTTAGTCCGTCGTGCGCACGTACACACATCGTCTCCTATCGTACTTTTAATTCCCCCTCATTTATAAAGTTACTGAAAAAAAGAAATAAAAAGAGAAAAAGATTATAAAATAGCGGAAAGATTCAACACGCGGACATATATTTCTCTCAATGTTACTAATTACTACTATGATTAAACATAATTTTATACATACGTACATACGTATATATATATATATATATATGTATGTATATACGCCCACATAAATGATACTCGTAATAGTTACACGTAACGTAGTATATCGCAACGACATCATCCCTATTTTTTTTTTCTTTTCGTTATGAAAAATAATACGTTTGTTTTTCATTCTAATCGTTAAAGAAAGAAAGACAGATAGAGAGAGAGAGAGAGAGAGAGGAAGAGAGAAACGATCTAATTATACGAGTTATGGGAAAGTCAAACGAATAAGTAAGAAACGAAATGTAATAACGTTTCACATTGGAGACAGGGAACTTCTTATTAAGATTGTGACTAGTATATAGGCAAAATCTGAGAATGAGAAAGAAAGAGAGAGAGAGAGATAGAGAGAGAGAGAGAATTTCAGTTTGGTAACACGTGGTGGTTTGAGGAAGATAGAGATAGAGAGAAAATCTTGGTTAACATCTACATTCGAAAGGATCGACTACTATGTGGTGAAACTACGACTAGAAATCTCGGACTGGAGAAAGCTCAAACCGCTTCTCGTAACGTAACAAGAACTGGAGACATTGAGATGGGGGAGGAGAGAGGAAGACGGGCATAGGAGGAAAAAGTGAGCAGAGGAAACTCCGTAACAGTGTCATCTGCGACCTCCGGACGGCCAGTAGAGAAACCCAGAGAGTTTCTTTCGGTGAAGTAAGCAAAGAGGGGAGATGGGAAGGGATGGGATTGGGTGTGGTGTGGGGTAGGGTGGGCTGAGGCGTGGAAAAAGAGAGTAGTAATGGCGTTGATGGTACAAATTGCTGTTAACATCCCACGATGTTAGAGGACGAACTATAAGACTCGTATCGAGACAACTGGATCGAGGAGGGAAAAGAACTTCCACAGACGGAGATACAGAAATAGAGAAAAAAAGGGTAACGGGAGGGAGGGAGGGAGGAAGGGATGTCTCATAACACTTGGGAACAGGTGGCGGCGTTTCACCGTCTTATTGCTTTGCCTAGCGGCTGAGAAAAGTCCCGATTTTCTCTGAGCAAATTGAAAAAAAGGAAGAAATAAATCGGACCGTTAAGGTAAGGCGCGAAACGAAACCATGCGCAAAACGGATGAAAGAATCTCGCACGATTACCTCTCGACTTTTCCCAACACTCCAACTTTCCTTTCCAATTTTCTTCCTTCCTTCCTTTTCTTCATTCCTTCCTTCCAAAAATTCTTCTAAAAGAGCAATTCCTTTGTAAAGGGATGAAAGGCTCGCGCTCGAATTAACTGAACGCGAATGCTTTCGTATTATTTTCCATAGGTCCCAATACAAAGTAACGTAACGTATTATTTTCTCGTATGCGATTATTTGCAAAAAGGGTGATGTATTTAAGTGTATATCTGTCTAACGAGTAATCGAATACTTTGACAGAAGATAGTGAGAAAGAGAGATAGAGAGATAGAAAGATAGAGAGAGAGAGAGAGATAGAGATAGAGAGAGAAAGTCAAACAAAATAATGACTACAGTATAGCTTAACCGAATGGCATACAATAAATTCTATATCCCTTGATTACTCGACAAACTCGTTAAACTCGTTAACAGCCGATTTCAAAGCAATATCGTGATATGAAACCACCCGTGCGCCCGTACCGTTAGCGCAGGACTAATTCCCTTTTCGCGAAGATGGTTACCGTTGTAAATTCCAAGCGAAACTCATCGAAGGCGTTTCACGATTATCGCACATCTGCGTTTTCAAGCGGTATACGACGACGTAGAAGAAATTACAATGTGCTTCACATTATCCGTACCAATAACGTCATGCAACGAAAATAACTTAAATGCTTCGTCGAGGAAGCAAATAGCAAGCAATGATGGAATCATCAACTATATTTGCTTTAAATGTGAATGGGGAAAGAAAGAAAGAAAGAAAGAAAGAAAGAAGGAAAGAACGAATCGATGTCGAGAGTGTTTTCATCAAAGTAGAAAGAAATAAAAAGAAGAAGAAGAAGAGGAAGAAGGAAAAAAAAGTAGGAGTTTTATATGAAGGAAGAAATAAAAAGAAAAATAATAAGATGCGTGCGTCGTCGTGTCGGCAAACAAATAAAGTGCATTTCTTTACAACGAGATTTATATTCTCATTTCAACCATCTGGAACGGCATGCAAGTGCAATTCGCATTATGATACATACTGTATTCTAGAGTATACAAATCAATTCACAAATCTCTACTAGTAAGTCGCGATTCAATAGGAATAAACGAGAGAAAGATAAAGAGAGGTAGAGAGAAAGATAAAGAGAGAGAGAGAGAGAAAGAGAGAGAAAATATCGGGTCGGGACTTAGTTGGCTCGGCTCGTTCAGACGATTTGTGTAAAAAGAGAGAGAGAGAGAGTGAGTGAGAGAGAGAGAGAGAGATAGAAGGAACTTTGGAAACGCGCGCGATGAGCCGCTTATGGCCGCGTTCGCCACCACTTCCGGTAAGGTTAAGCACACTGAAGTCTCTTTGGCTCTTCCCACTCTCTTTGCCTTCCGTCTTTATCCTTCCGCTTGCTTCCCTACCCTCCTACCCTACCCTACCCTTATCCTCTTCTCTTCCTTTTCCACCCCTTATACCACCCCAACCCAACTCACGACCTAACATTCGAAACTGTTTTAACCTCGTGGCTTTAATCCTGCACCGGTATCTCCCGCTATCATTTTATTTCGATTCACTGTACACTCCTCTCTCGTACGTCGAGTGGCAAAGTTTTTCGATTTAGCTCGAACGAAGTGATATATAGACGCTCAGCTACCGTACGTATGTACTATGTACTTATGTATACATTTATGTTTGTCTGTGTTGTCTGTGTGTGTATATATATGTGTGAGGGTCTACGTACATAGGTACCTATAAGAATGTCAGAAAGCAAAAGGTCGAAGTGGAATCCCTCCTGTAAAAAAAAACCGACCGTAGGTAGGTAGTCGCAATTTTTTCCCTTTTAATGCTAAAACAAATAACCAAATGCTTTGCTAACTAATTTACCGAAATGTTCCAAGCGAATGCATTACTCGTTCAATAATGTCGTCCTCGTCAAAAGTCGACATTCCGCAACCGTCCGTTCTCCCGACTTCTACGTATTTATCATGCATATATACATACGCGGAAAAATAACATGGTTCTCTTTGTTATGCTACACGAGGAAGATAATTTTGTATATATATATGTGTATGTATGTATACTTTTGTTTTATATTTTTTATCGCGATACTCGAAATAAATGGATCTCGTATTGTACTATACTTTCTCCTTTTTTTTTGTCTCTCTCTCTTTTTTTTTGTCTTTTTTTCTTTTTTATATTTTTGGTCTTTTTTCTTTTTTTTATCAAAGTTCCTCTCGTGCATCAAATATTTTTTGTACCAACAAGAACGTTCGAAAAACGAGAATCTCGGAAAATCATGGACCGTAAAAAATGTATTAAAAAACAAATTATTTGATTAATAATTGGTACAAATCGTATAAGCATTGATTATATTGCTTCGAAAATATAACGACATTCCTATGTATTACTTGTTAAAATAATAATCATGTTTTCCTATCTATCTTTCTCTCTCTCTCTCTCTCTCTCTCTCTCTTTTAACATTTTCGCACGTTTTCACAGCGCATTTTAATTTCAATTAATTATCAACAAAATATCAAGCACAACTGTATATTATTAAACGAAGATACATCGAACACGGGGTAATTTCGAAACTAAAGTATTTTATCAAATTTACCAAATGCGGCTTTTAAATTGAATCACCGTTAATTCGACGATATACTCGAAGTACCCGGACCAAGAGCTGATTAATTTTTAAAGCAATAAAGAAAAACGTAATGCGACTCTCGTTCGAGAATTATCGTCCGTTAAGTTTGACAAAAACATTACTTAACTGTAAAAGACAAAAATTTTAAACAATAAGTAATAATTGAATACAAATTCGATCGTAATTTATTCGTTCTCGACTCGATTGTATTTCTTATGTCATTCGGCGGCTCCTCTATTAAATCTTTTAATTCAATCAAATCAAATAAAATCAATTTCATAATTAACAACAATAATTTTTCTCTAATTGGTATAAATAATATATATAAAAAATGAAAATATACACTTTATTAATAATGTTTATACAATTTATATGTAAATAAATATACAAATTTATAAATATACCATACATTTAATTGAATTAAATAAAATAAACATTTGGACATTAATTAATGAAATTCAAACAATTGTCACGATTCGATTCACATTATAGACTTTATATTAATTTTATCGATATAGAAAAAGATAAATAAATAAATAAATAAATAAAAATGAAAAAGAAAAAAAAGGAAAATGATAAAAAAGTGAACGGAAGCATTTGTCCTATCAAAGTGGAACGAACCGACCGGTTGTTCATCTTAATGCGAAGATACGAAAAAGGAAAAAAAAAAGATGGGGGGCCTATCTGTTTGTTACCAGTTTTATCATAAATAACTTCTGACGACCGTTGATATCGCGTTATTATTTTAAAAAGTACGGAAGTGTTATCGACTAAGTTCCGGCTATGAAGGGGGTGGGAGATGTGGGGAAGGGAGAAAAGTGGGAGGGGAAAAGAAAAGAAGCGAAGTAGTTCGATGTGATCGAGCGAAATAGAAGAGAATGAGACTGAAACGTGTGCTACGACTCGAAATAAGGTGTCGTAAAGTTTACGATCCGTTCTACGCCATCGCCTCGACCTTTTGTTCCTTTCCTTTATCGTCGACGATTTGCCGATAATTTCACGCCAAATGTCGCTCAAGAAGAAGAGAGGAGGTGTGGTCTCGTCTCCAAAAGAGTCCGAGTACTTCCGTACTTTTTTCTCCGCTCATCAGATTCGGTTTCCGGACGAATCGGTGCATTGTCAAAAGTGATTTTTACCTTTTCCGCAAATATTTTTCTATCCGATGAATTCGCGCATTTTGTCGAACGGAAAGGAAAATCTAAGCAAAGGCAAAAGAAACAATTGTATGTTCCTTAAAAAGTAATCCTCATCCTTCCTTCATTTCGTTTATCAAATTTGATTATCTTTTACTATTCGAGAAAATCAAATGACGAAGATGAGGACTAGGGCTAGGACTAGGACTAAGACTAGGGCTAGGACGAGTCGAGTTATTGAGGTTAATCGGTATTCCAATATGCTAAATTTGCTTACGACAAATATTGAGTTAAGTCTTGATAAGCATGGCAACCACGGTTTCAACAAATATCCGCATCTCTCGGCCGATACATAAACACAATCATTAAAATCCGGAGTTACTGAAACGCAAATTTTCCAAATAGCATACCTATCGATTTCCGATATCGTAGCGATAAGATCGGATTATCCGTAAACAGCTAATTATTAATTAAATAGAACATTGTAGTGTGAACATACGCGGGGAACACGAAGAACGATGGACAATGTACAATCGGATATAAAGACTACGTGCTAAAGCGTTATCATTAGAATCATACGATCGTTCAACGAAATAATAATAATAATAATAATAATAATAATAACAAAAAACTCATTGTCACTAATACAGATACGAAATATTAACGTTTTACGGGGCTAAATAATTCTATCGTATTTGCAGTTACTAATATATTCCTATATGTATATAGATATACATGGTATGTATCTAAATACATATTTCCTTGCTGGCCTTCTCGAAGGGTTGAGCCAATAAAGTCAGTCTTTCTCCTTGTCCTCGACCTCGTTTTCTCGATGTTGTGGGCACCGACAAAGTACAACAATGTCGGTGACTGGGTATCAATGAGGTCGAACTATGATGACAATGATGACGATGATGATGACAATGAGGCAACGATGACAAGATGAAGATGAGGAGACCGACGTTCGCAGTTCCCGGCTATCTCTCCCTCTCTCTCACTCTCTTAGTTGGTAACCCTTGTTCGGAATAATTAAGGCCGATCGACTCGAAAGCGTCTCTTAACGTCTAACCCGTTCAACCATCGTCCATAAGCTACCAACAGCACCTAGCGTCTACGATTAATCTTAATTTTCGCTTGGCCATAATCTTTAATTAAATCACCATTGATCCAAGATTGGCAGGACCAGGCAATAACGAAGTTGCACCTCCCAAAGGATAGGTAGACATCGATGAGAGAACAACGAAGCCTTTGGCTTTGCTTGGAACCTTACCGCATTCCCCCTTCCTACTTCTTGACGTCCTATTGGACCCACCTCGACCCCCGGGAGAATCAATTTTCTTGGGCTGCGGTGGGCAAACCTAATTATCAATTTACGGATATAAATAATGGCCTCTCGATGAGAGGAGAGAAAGAGAGAGAGAGAGAGTTCAGGTATATATATATATATATCGCTAACCCAAGCCACCTGCAAATTGTTTCGACCTTAATCTCGTTGAAAGGAAATCGATCTGAAAACGAGCGTAGCTCGTGCCTCGCGATGAGGGATGGGAGTTCCTAGAGTTCATATACTTGACCTTTCACGACGATTATCTTAAATTAATACGTCCTCGTCTAAACGTTCGGAATGTTCGACGATGAAGAAAATTGAACGTAAGGAGTACGAATGAAAAATTCATCCCGAAAATGTATCTAATATTTGGTAGAAATGAGAATAATTATTTCATTTAATCGTTTACTTCCCATGAGAGGGATAAAAAAGAAATAGAAGGACGCATAATCTTTACGAGAACGAGTACGATAAAGTGTAGCGTATAAAGAGGTTATTTTATGGTTATAACTGAAAAAAAAACAAAAAAATGTGGAATATTTTATAGCTGGGTTCCGGTCCAAGCTTTCGAGCAAATATATATCTGCGATGTCAAGAAGAACAAAATATGTGTGTTTGTGTGTATTGTACAAACGTACATTTGTATTTACAAAGTACCTACCGTTTCGGACAAAAGGAACGCAGATGGTAAAATAACTTCATCCCACCGAGAACGCGTTATCGATATCTATTTATCTCGAAATCGCACGATTATATAGCGAAATTCGTAGATTCGAATTCTTATTGCAATCATTCGTAACGATTAGGATATTGTACCCTTCGATGGAAAAATATATCGTTAATCTCGATGGAAGAAAAAATAGTTTCTACGCAATCTATGGAAATGTTGAAAAAGACATTAAGGTCAACAAGGGGGTAGAATTGCGTTATGGATTACGTTTGAAAAAGATAAATCGACGAAAATACGAATTATCCAATTTGAAGACGTTGTCGTTACAATTATAACACAATAATATTAATAATAAAAATACAAATATCAAAGATCGATTTCGAATGAAATAATTATGTTAAATTCTTGGAAGGAAATAGTTGGAATTATAAACGAAAGAGCCAAAGGACGATTAACGTTCCCTCCTATATCGTTTCGAATATTGTTAAGAGAGGAAAGAATCTAGGTAAAACATTAAAATAAGCGATGGAAGTATTTTAAGAGAGAGAGAAAGAGGGAATCAGGATGACTGTGAATAACACATAATTTAATAGGAACTAAACGAGATGTTGGTTATGGAACGACGCCCCGTTATTTACCGAGGCGCCAAGCGGTATAAATGCGTATCGTTTCGAAGCAAATTCCGTTTCTACTCCGCCCAATGGAATATAGGAACAGCTTAATTATATGACCGTGTAAGAGTCCTCAGGGCATATTGAAATCATTGTTATAATTTCTCGTTCGCCGTAGAAACCACAACGCGTAACTCGGCGAACGCTAGGAAACGGGCCACGAGCGAGCCTCCGGCTACCTGCTCTTACATACGTACAAATACATTTTCAACAAGTACACAACTTTCCTTTCCCCCCACCCTTTCCATCCCCTCTCCTATATTTCTTTTTCTCTTACACAGCCCCTTCGTTATTCTCCTATTTTCATGATTCAAGTCTTCTCGAGTGATTAAGTACAATCTTTCAAGTATCTTACGATGGAAAAGGATTTAACATCACGGTACAAATAGTTTTCTAATGATCTAATTATCTTGAAATTTGCTTCACATCGTTTAACAATAACTGGTATAATCTGCTAGGAGTAATCGTTCGTTAAACGTATCTCACTTGATATAAACGCGTGTCGATTTAACTTCGTTATATTTTGTTCATTTTAAATAACTGAGGAAAAATGAACGTCTATTTATCTTATTGAACATACATTTGAACAGCTTCGAAGCCTACAAAGAATAAATTATAAAATGAATTTTCTATATAAATAATCGATATTTCAATTAAAACCAAATTAATTATTTTTATATTATTGAAATAAAATGTATTACTTTTTTATACTTTTGTAGGATTTTTTATATCCAATAATGCGAACATTCTGTTTCATTTATTATTTTATGATTTTTATATTCGTTTATTTTTTTGGGGTAGGGGGTATTTTTTCTTTTTTTTTTTTTTTTTTTTAAATAAATAACTAAACGAATTCGAAAGATTCAATAAGGTAATTGTGATTGAAATTCATTCTGTTACGATCGATTATAGGAAGAAATTGACGAGCAAGCATTATGTAAATGATTACAAGTAAATTTAGCAAACCGAGATCCCCATTAGCGGAATTAAACTTGTCACCATTCCGTTAATTAATACCTTTTAAAAAGCTTTATTTAAAAACAATAGTCTTTATTTAAAATAATGGAGACACGTAATATCTGTAATATTAGTAAATGAAGTTAAACATTTTCAATCAATAAATAAATAAATAAATAAATAAATAACAAGGGGAATCCCGTAATTAAATATATATTTGAAAGGGAACGTTAAAGAGTTAATAAAAAATATGAAATGACGTTTCAGGATTCTCGGTCCTTTATTTTCATCGATATTTTCAATTTTAATATAATATATCATAAGTAAAGGGAAAATTGGATTTGCGTAATAATAATAATAATAATAATAATAATAATATTAAAAGAGTCACCTAACCCCGCGGTGTGTTCTTTGATCTAAAGAAAAATAATGTAGTAAAGAAAAGAAAAAAAAAAGTTCGTAAATAAAAGTTAAACAAATAAAATATGTCTCTTTGTATTATTTTTCAAATAATCCAGATTACTTTAGCATCGTCTAAAGACGAGAAGTTCACTTTGGCCGCCCTATGGAATGCATGGAATTTGATTAGGAACGCACGCTGCTAACAAAGAGGGAGAACGATGGGTGCGGGCGCATACGCCTACACAGACAGCGCATTTAATAAATATTGACTTGAGCTCTCGCGGTAGTTAAATGCTCCCCACAAAACACATACTTTAAGCAGTCTCTCACGTATTCGTAACTCAGTCACGATACGTGCAGTAGACGGGTAGGTAGGATCTCTCACATGCTAAGCGACAGTAAGCTTTCTCTCTGTACGCCACCCTCATTTCGCTGTGTGAATAATGCACGTACCTATTGACATACGAAGTTTCCCAAGCCCTGTACCGCTTTAGGCAAAATACCGAACTTACGAATGAATAAGAAATGTTTTCACAGAAACAGTCAAACTCTTCTATAAGCGTTAACAATTAAACGGAGCTGCTTGTGTTAGTGAGCCCCGACGATCCTTTATTTTCATTAGCCAATCCACACACTTGCAATGTGTTTCTTAAAATATACACATACATATGTATATATTTCCAAGAAAACAACAACTATTATATTTGATACTCGTTAAATACGATCCAAATCCTTGAATAATAATTATTAGAACACCCCCACACTACCATTACCACTACCACCACCCCAATGAAAGTTATCTAAGATCTTTTAGTATCGGTAACGTCATTTAAATGCATTAAGATCTGAGAGAAGGTCAGGTAAGTTCCCACGAGCCGTTCTTTGACAAAGTACCTCCTCGAATATCATCGTTCGACTTAACTATATTTAAAGTCTTTGACCTAGAATTATCTCAAACGATCGTCTCTACTCTAGCTACCAAACATCGTGTTTATATCTTCGAGTTATTTCTCCTTTAGCGGCCTTCCTCTATTTACCTTCCCAATATTGATTCGCTTTAGTCCATTATGTTATTAAAATATTATCTCTACCGTTTACTTCGCTAATGAAGACAATCAAAATATTAATCATACTTGCAATCAAACAACTTAACGACGGTTCAAAAGTCCATGTAAAATGAAAAGAAATCAAAATCAAATAATAAAAAAAAACATTTCCGTCGTCGTCATAACGTTCGCCATTTTCCTTGTTCGCAAATTCGCAAACTTTGAAAGCCGGAAATCAGGGACTCCTGTCAACCTGCATATACATGCATCTACGTACACCTGCCTACCTAGCAACAACGCGCGAAGTTGAATCTTCTTTTCTCGAAGAAAGCACGTCTTCGACTGCAAACATTCGCATTCCACATTGAAAAGCTTTCACCAACGGATCGGATTGGTAGGCCAACGGTATGTTTGACGTGCGTACGCGTATCGCTGACGTATCCTAAGTCGTATCCGTTGTACCCGTCGAGGTTCGAGGGAGGAAAAAAAAAATCGAATAAAATAAGAGAAAAGGAAAAAACTGTAATACGAGAGAAAGTCATCTTTGGGAAGAGAAATCGATTTGGGAAAGAAATACCTGGTTAGATCGATTGGAACGGTGAGAGAGGAAAGATAGAGAGAGAGAGAAGGAATAAAGAGGCGGATGTTTGATGAGAAAAGACAAGAGAGAAACGAAAGGATGATCAAAAGTGAGAGAACAATCGGATGAACTTTCGAATTCGTATAGTTTTCGGATAACTGTAACCTATCCCTGAGATCGTAGGTTACGATTTATAGCTGTAAAACATATCAAAGAAATAAAGAAAGATAGAAAGAAATAGGAATAGAGTGGTAAAAAAAAAAATAAAAGATAGAAAATCGTGGATACGCCTTTGGATACGAGAAACGAAACACACAGGGTAAGTGTGTAAAAGTCGAGCGGCATTTATGTCGTTTCAAACGGTTCGATGTTTTATAAAGCTAGAAAGAGAGAGAGAGAGAGAAGTAGTAAACTCTGGTCGAAGGTGGGAACATTTTCGAAGGCACTTCCCTCGGTCGGTTCTTCAAAATTTACCGCCTCCAGCAGAAGCAGCAACGCGGGCCGGGCCGGGCCCGTCCGTTCGGTCGCGCGTTTACGCCCCTTTTCGTTCCTGCCCGGACGTTCGTCGCGTTCCAACGTGAAACGAGCTCTTCCCGATGCGTTACGAGAGAGGGTACAAAAAACGTGAACACAGACAGACATAGAAGAAAGAGAGACAGAAAAAGAGAGAGAGAGAGAACCGAATGGAAAGAAGAACGAAAGGAAAAAGAGAAAACGTATGAGTTCTGTCCGTGACATTTGGATCCCCGTGCGCCAATAACGATATTTATGAAACGTGCTGCTTCCTCTTTCATCGGGCATTCCCATCGGGCATTCCCATCGGCATTCGCATCGACCTTAATAAACTATCATATCTATCGAAATGAGAGAGTATCTTTTAAAAGAGAGTACCTACCGAACGTTCTCGTCACTCTGCTTTGAAAATTTTCCATCATCCGATGTGAAGGAGCTTGAACGTGAACAACGTAGATAGATAGGTGTATACCTACTATACCTACCTAGCTTAGCTACTGGATAGGCACCTACCTACCTTCCTATCTATCTATGTATTAACATATATACATAAAAGGTATGTACGTGTATGTAGATATGTATATCTCGAATCGAACGGAAGTGATCGTCGATGGATCGACTGAACATGTAAACGAGATTGAAGTTCCCTCGTCTATTATGGTCAACGGACGACATTATGCAACGGTAGGTGTGACTGCCGAGACCAAATTATCCGAATGAAATATTAAACCATTTAAATGTTGAGTAAGTAACTTGACGTTGCATCGACGAGTAACGTCGTTATGTAAGATAAACGATGGAAATGACTTCTTTAAAACGCTACAATAATATTAGGTAATGACAATTAATTCGATACCTTGTCAAATAAATGTATTATTTATTTATAAAGTCTCCATTATTTGTGATGACATTGAATCCGTCGAATTCATTGACAAACGAAAAAGTATAACTTCAAAAATATGACGATTTTGATAGAATGAATTTAATAACAAGCAATCGAATATAATTGCTATACCTGATAATACTTAGTATTGATCGACGATACAATTTATCATAGATTATTTGAAAACAATTGAACTCCTAATCGAATACGTTATTATTTCTCGGGAGAGAAAAATTGATGATATAAATGTCGGATACTTGAGATTTGTATTATAAATTAGGTAAGAAGTTGCTAAAAACTGTGTTCTTCTTTATCTCTATCTCTTTTTATCTCTAGAGGAGGAAACAACGTAGAAGAAAAATATCGAAGAAAGGAGGGGGAGGGGGGTGGATATATTATTTTGATAACGATTTATAGACGTCCTTCTTCAATGTCGTCACGATATACGGATATGCCGCGCGTTAATTGGCATCCCCAGGAGGCAGGTTTGCTTGCAACGCGTCTTTATCGAGCTATCGAGCATACGTAAGATAAATCGTCCGTTCGGTCTTGCCTCGAGCCAGCCAGCCGATCCCTCAACGCCGGAGCTCGCGTTCGATGAAAGCAACGAAAACTGAAAGCAAGATCGATGGATAAGTGTGCCGAAAGGAAGAGCGACGTTCGCATAAAGGGAAGCGACCGAAGCATGACGATGCGAAAGAGAACGAAAGAAAAAGCTCAAATCGGGGAAATAACGGTATAATCGTTTCGACGAGTAATTGAAAAAGAAAAAAAAAAGAAAAAAAAAAAGAAAGAAATGAAATGAAAGAAAGAGAAAAAAAATATCATTCATATCTCCCAATCATTTTGATTCAAGTTGGAAAAAAGAATAGAGGAAATCGGGGAAGGGGGGATGGAGAGAAAAAAAAACTATCAGAAAAGGACTCGTTGAATAATAACGAGAAACATCGTTGAAAGACGACGATGACGACGACGACGACGACGACGACGGGAACGTTCATGAATTTGAACGTTAATTTTACAGTTTCCCCATCGTTTATATAAAGAAACGTTAGGATTTATTAAAAGAACGAGGAATAAAGGATTGCTCCGTTGTAGGAAGAATAATAAGGTCTTGAAACACGTTAAACGAGCCAGGGAACGAGCTACGACCGCCTCCAACTTCGAACAATGTGCGATTCTAGTCGGGGAACTGTTTACATTCGGCGCTGGTACGAGAGGCTATTTTCGAGCCCGTGTGACCGGAACGGTTAATCATTGGAACTAGTTGCAATGAAGTAAAACATTCACAGTGGCCAAATATGTGAGCGCGATAACGCGTCAGTCAATTTCTCCAATCAAGAAGATTCGGAAATGTTTCTAATCTACCATGCGAACATTTCCGTTTGTAATTTCAATTCCGAAGAATTGAAAATTCAATAGAAGTATCCTAAAACAGAAACGAACGGAAATTAGACGTAATTAGAAAACAAAGTGAAATAATATCTACGAAAAAGGATTCGTAATATTTCCCACAAATTCCCCATGCATAGAGCTTTCTCACTTCGCGTTACTTGTTTCTTTTTTCTCTTCTTTTTTTGGGGCTCCTTTTAACGTCTTTCGAAGTTCAGGTCAATGCGATCGAACCGAGCTGTCATAAAGCCGGATTCTTGGCTTGACTTTTATTGATGAAGGTAACGAGAAAGGAATTGAAGGAAACAGGAATCCAAACTCCCTTCTTGGGAATAACACACATATGTATCTCGGCGTGGGTTTCATTTCGGGTAACGTATACTAACGAGCGTACCTAAAACGTGACGTTCGTTAAATTAGTAATACAAACGATGGAAATAATATCAGAGCTAAATACTACCATATATATATATTTGTATAAAACTTACAATGACAACAAATAAAAGACTCGTTTGCTACGGACGATGCGCATTCGGTTTTGTAAATAAGTTTTGGATAAATTGACGGGACGTGTATTGACATCTCTGTCGATAACGAACGACGTATGAACGAATCCTGCAAACGACGAACGATAGCTCGATTTATCTTTAATAGACCAGAGTCATGGTTATTCGTTTTAAAGGGTCAAATCGATGCATCCCGATATCACTAATTCATATTCCAACATATAATATATATATTTTCTATTTTACTCGTATATTCCATTTTCAAATTTGTCGTTCTTAATGAAAATGAGGAATTACATACATCGAGAAATTGTTAGAAACGTATCGAATTCCATGATCTTTCGATCTCTTTGTTTTCTCTTAGCACGAGCTCTGATAAAATCATTTTCGAGAGAAGAAATTCAAGGAAACGGAGAAAGGAGTTGTGTTTGAAAAAATTTCATCGTCTCGGCGATCGTTCCTTCGCACGAGTTTCAAAGGAAAGAAGTCAAGAAAAGCAACCCTGTACGTTTCCCCGAACGTATTACGACTGCGTGAACGTTGGTCGAGCTGGCGGACGCGCTCGTGCGCGCATATCTGTGCACGTAGACTCGTAGATACGTGTCTGCAGGAATTTAATTAGGCGAATACTTGAGAGAGAGAGAGAGAGAGAGAGAGAGAGGAAGAGAGGGATAGAGGAAGAGAGGGAAAGAGTAGTGCGCTAGTAGTAGCTGCACACGATAGATTTCGTTCCGTGCAAAACCGCGCCTCGAAAGTTGTGCACCGTGACGTGGTGGCCGTGCTCGTTTCAGTAGCGGAAACCACTCGACTACTTAGCGTTCTTTAATTAGCGTGGAAATACTACTTTGACTTTTCGCGAGTTCTTTTCGCGACGAATAAGAGAGGTAGACCACGGTGTAGTAGAGGAAAACGCCTGCTACCGGCGTAGAACTCGGCATAGGTGAGTGAGCCTTACGTTCATCTTTTTGCGCGAGTGCGTTACGGTGGGGGCGGGATCGTGGTAAACACGTCTCGTAGGAAGACTCACGTTCCTTACAAACTTATTCGCTAGGTTGTAAAGCTTCGAGGCAATTCGTGCTTATCACCTGGGTATCACGATTAGAAGAGGTTCGTAACTTAGAGTTGCTTTCTCATAGAGTAGATAGGTTAGCTACGGTTGGAAGGAACTTTAACTGATGCACTCGGCGTGCATTCGGTACAGACACGAGCAATACCGATTAGCAAATCGTAATCACGCGCACCTTAACCAAGCGACGAGGAGAGATACATTCGAGAATCGCTTCGACGGTGGTCCCGATTCGATCAACGAACCACTCACTCGTCCTCGATCGTTTCACCCCGAGCACAATGCACGAGAATTCATATCCGTGGGAAGCATCGAAAGGAGCACACTGTTCGACCCACGAGCCTCACAAAACCTTCCTCGTCCTGTGAATACATGTTTACCCTCGCCCTCGTCCTCGCCCTCACCCTCGCCCTCGTCCGTGCCTTTACCCTTTCCTTTTGCCAATGCTTTCACATAGTACGCGTGTATCGGCCCAGCTGTACGAGTGTGTCTGGCATGCCTTCGTTAATTGCCAGTTCTCCAATCATAGAATCCCGTTTTGCCCATTACCTTCCTCTACTACTTATCTATTTACCTTTTATAATTCGATTCGTCCTCTCCTTGTTACTTTACTTTATCGAGTACTCACGAAACTCATGCTGCCGCGATCAGATTATCCTTATTCTCACATTCCACCGTTCACCTAACTTCAATATATCGAAATTTAAATGTTAAATAAATCTTCCTTCGAGCTAATGAAATTCCAAGCACTTTCTCTGTGCGACGAGGAAAATACAAAAATAAATAAATAACGACTAAGAGATGACGACGTAAGTTTGCGATCTTGTACTTTGTTGCCATCTCGACGCGTTGCTAAATTATGAATGAAAATATAGCTTTCACTCCCGGTACCCGGTAGGTTGTGCGTGATCTTCGATGAAAATAGGGGCGGGAAACGAGGAAAAAGGGGGAGAAAAGGATAGGAAACAAAAAGAACGGAAAATAGTAGCACCGGCGTTTGACGATGTTAAATATTTACGAGGCTGAGTGAATAAGGATAGACTCCTTTAAACTTCCATTTCCTTTCTTTTTGAAAAAGAAAGCTGATGTTACAGATCAAACGGAACATAATTAGATAAAAACAAAGATATGTTGTAATATCAACTAACCCATAGTCGAGGAAGGGATGGCGTACGTACGTGCATACCTACAAAGATAAAAATTAGATTTAATAAATTTCTTTATCGCTTTACTTTTAAAGGCTTTCACGGGTTACGAACAATTCTTGTTCGCGAAAATATTCTCCTCCCAATTAGACTTCTTTTCTCTTCTCCGCGCTCTTCTTTGTTTTTTCGTTCCCCCTTTTCCCCCTTTAGGTAAAAAGCGTTGATAGGTATGCACCCGTTACCACCCTTTTGCCTCGAATTCAATGGAAAAGTTGAAACGCTTATTGGATTGAACCGGACCTCGACCGCAAACAAGATCGACAGGGAATGAGAGAGAAAGAAGAAAGAACGAAAGGAAAATGATAAAAACGGAAAGAGAAGGACAAAGAGTATATCGTTGAAAAAGTTATCGATCATCTTCGGGTTTCTTATAAAATCGCATGAAACGTTATAAATAATATATATATCTTGTATATTATAAATAGTTCCACGGTTTATAGTGTTTCGTTCTACATAATCCTGAAAAGTTTAGAACTGGTGGATACTTGACAGAAGAGAAACGCGTTCGGATCGTTGCTCCCACCATGCCTCAAATCGTCGATTTTCTTCGAGCACGTTACCTCACTCTCTCCCTCTCTCTTCCACTCTTTCGGTAAGAACGTCCGCAAGCTCTAATTAGATCAAAAATTAAACTCAAGCCCGTCGATTAAAATTGTTCGCAACTCGGAAGAGGATCGTGTAAACGATCGGGTAGGAGTAGTTGGAAGAGGCCTGATTAATAGTGAGACCCGTCCCACGCACACACACACACACACACTTCTAACCCGGAGGCGAACGACGTCTTTTTGCAAGGGCACCACGACCATTCTTCTCATCCCCCGATGTTCTCTACCAACTATCGAGTCTCGTTAATTAAAAGTTACCTAATAAACCGCGCTCCGCGTGATTTCGTACCATCTCCCATGACGATCTATTGTCCGCCATCATGTGGTTTTCTTTCGTCACCTTCAACCCCCAAGATATATATATATTACCCCACCAAAAATAAATTCACTTTCCAAACCTGTAATATCCATTATCTTATGATTTCTCTTTTCGTTCATTCATTTATTGTCATAAAGAAAATTAAATGAAATATAACGATGTTTATAAATAAAATAATTTATCGAATAATTGTCTCTTCGTAATTTTAATTTAACACTGATGTAAGTACGATTAATTATAATTATTAACTAAACGAATATAAAATATATGAAAAACGTGACTTGTAATAAATGACTATACTATGAACTTACATCGATAATATTCATTACTTACTACTTACTTCTATCACATATCTACATTATAAAACACTTTGAAAAGATTTCAATAAAATTATCATAATAATTATATATTGTTTTTAGGATATAATTTAAAATAACAAATGTTTGAAATACACGGATAAATATTTTAAAAATAATAACATTGAAACATTATAGAAATGATACTGAATGACTATTGTCTAATAATTTTAGGATTCGAAATGGAAGAGATTGACATGCCTATACTTACTCGTACCGGTAACGATGAATCTAACGCAAACATTTAATGTTTTTTTGTTGGAAATAGAAATAATATATAGGAAAATAAATTCGAAAGAAAATTCACATTTGCTTTCGCAATTTGAAAAAAAGGGAGAAAAAAAGGGAAAGAGAGAGAGAGAGAGAGAGAGATTGAGACGGAAGAAGAGAGTAAATTGAAAGATAATACGAAAATGGTACGCTACCTGCGGTATCCTTGGTACGAAAGAGAGCGCAACGAACGAAAGCACCAACGAAACCCCGACTCACGAAACCCGTGCCAAACAATTTGCAATGCTGAAACGAAAAGTTGCAGAGCATCCCCTTCGGTGAGGCTTCTCCGTGTGAGACCACAGAAATTTGGAGGAATATATCCGGGATATCTACCGAGATAGCGATTGCTATACGTATCCTTTTCATGGTTTTTCTTTTTTTTTCTTTTCTTTTTCTTTTTTAACTAATGATAATTATCGAGTTGAACACAATTAACGTAACGTTTCTTCTTCCCCGAATTTAATCTCCATTTTTTTTAATTATTTTATTCTAAGACAAGCATATGCAAATGTGTTTTACCTGTACAATGAAATTTCTCAGGCGTATTGTTTTTCTTATTTCGAAATAATTGAAAATATAATCTTACGCGAATAGTAACGAATGATAAATATTATTCCATTAACTGTTTGTATTTAATTATTTTTATATATTAAATATATAATTTATAATATTTAATTAATAGAGTATTTAATAATACAGTATAATAATAACACTTTTAATGTGCTTAGTAATACGATCGTATACGTGTGCAATAAATTTTATAACACGGATAATACATAAGCCGACATTGCAATCCTCGTTTTACCAGCAACGTACAATGTGGAAATACAAATATACATGTATATATAAACAGTTGCTATAATACGTATAAAATAGAATTCAGACGCGATTGTTGGAATTTTACTGTAAGTCACGATAACAATAAGACTGAAAATGTTAACCATCGATACTTCCATTGAATCTTTTCTAATATTCATTGTGAAAAAGGGAATTGTAATCAATTTTATGAATAACCATGTTATACGATCATTCATTAACGAATCAATGTTTCATTCTTATTAAGTTAAATGCGAAGTTTCAATTAAACGTGTATCCTCGTACTGCTTGATAGTGGCATCTATAATTCCACACTCCCTTCCAACGCCCTCCTACGCCCTCCTACACTCCCTACGGTCGTTTCCATATTAATCACCGCGAAATAATAGCAAGGCGTCATTTGATCCTCCATTTTATCGTAAGCCTCTGTTAAAAGCAAAGCTCGAATTTCATGTTTTTTTTCTTTTTTTTTTTTTTTAACATTAAAGTGACAGAAAAACAATTGCTCGGCGGAAGAGACAAAGCGAATTAATATTTGAATTTGAGGTTAATCTTTTTTTAATTTACCAAGAAACGATTTGCCCTACTACTTTAGTGATTCATAAGGTAGGATCCAATACTGTGTGATGTGGATCGTGATAAATATTAAAATATGAGAGCAATTTAAATGTTCATTAGGATAGATCATTAGGAATGGGTCGTGAAAAATTATCCTTTTCTAAAATAATGTCTCGGCTATATAAAATTTAATAAAATCATATTCTTATTTATTAAAACGTTAAAATCGGGAACGAACCTATCGTTATGATGAACGTATAACTCACAATTAATTATTTGGATAATCAGAACGATTTTTGACATTCATAGATCGATTCTTCATACGAATAGGGGAATAATGAAAAGCTTTAATAACGGATTATAGAAATAGACAAAATCACGGTTTGAACGTTGAAGCAATCGTAAAAGAGTAACACACACGCACGCATGCAAGCACACACAAATATCTCGTAGGATACGAAATTCTCTTTGCGATCTAGCACAAATCGCGCTTTCCTACCGGATGCAAAAGTTATCGGGACCAATCGAGATAATCCCAAACGTCCCCCACGATACGAGAGAGAAAATTCATGGTACATCGAGGCTATATCGAATCGATACAATTAACCCTGGAAACCGCAGTGGGGTCACGTGCTATGTGACGCCCAATGCTCCGTAACATAATAGCGCGTTGCTCGTACGAGCGTGCAATTTTATTTCTCGAATTAAGGGACTATTTACGATTACCGTTATCTCCCTCTTTCTCTCTCTATCTTTCTCTATCTCTCTCTCTTTTTCTCTTTATGATACGAAACTATTCGTTCTTCTTTTTTAATCCACGACATTTTGACTATGAGTATCACTCGACACGAAATTTCATTGCTGAGAGGATACGCAACAAGTTCAAGTACCGGTCGACGAGCATCTCATCGCAATTTATTAACACACAGTGGTGGACATAAACGTTTTTGAAGTAGGTACTCTCCTTGTCGCCCTGTTTCATAACCATATGTCCTTTCCTTCGTTTTTTATTTTTTTTTTACTCCAACTGAAAATATTCCATTCAATATAATTTCCCTTTTTAATTTAATCCCTAAAGTTTGTAACGATTAATGCTACTAATTTTATTTACGAAAAAACGTTTGTCGAAAGTGAACAAAAAATCGAGATTGTAATTCGCCGTTTAACCAAATAAAGTTAAATAACGTTGCTTCCATCCGACGTTGTATCCGACGAATCTAAGCGAAACTTTGCTTCCGTACTTGAAAGGTTTAATAAGACTCCCCGTGCTGTTACTCGTAAGCTAGCGATTCTTACGGCAACATTCAACAGCCCTTCCTCTTTCCCTTCCTCCCTCCTTCATTATCCTCTTTCAAATGACAAAGTTTCTACCTTTGAAGAATCACTTCATCGTATTACTACATCGCTTATCAAACTCTTATTAAACGTAGCGTTGTCTCGATAAGAAAGAATCTAGAATAAGGCAGCTTGTTATAACGATGAAACACTAACGTGACTATTTTCACTACTTGGTTGTTAAAAATATTTCACTTGAACCGTGAAACACCTTATTATGATTACAATCTATACCTACGAGTCGCGTTATTTCTATTTCGTCTTTCTTTATCAAAAATTAGTCCAATTAAATAATTAATTTAATAATGATAATTATCTACGTGATCATCGGTAATATATTTGTGTAGGATTCGTGAAAAAATTGGGCCGTTAGACTGACGGGACTCGAACCCGGATCTTCCGCTTTTCGGGCGACTGCTCTTTAACCATTGAGCTATCCAGGGCCCACCGTCCAATCTCCTCACGAATGCCTATTTAAGTGTTTGGCTTGGAGGCGCTCGTATCCCACGTTTGTTTAATTTAACAACATATATACAACAGGGAATCCTAATTTGATTTTCGACGCAATCCAACCGGTAACCCATGCTAAGCTAATAAGAATATATTTATAAAAAAAAAGAAAAGCAAGGTACAGAGAGAATCGGGTATATTTAAAGAAGGGAAGAAATGAAAAAGGGAAAGGGAAAGGGAAGGGAAGGGAAGAGAAGAAGACCGTAAAAAGAGGCACGTGCCATTGGTGAGGAAGAAAATCGCGAACCTGACACCAACCACCGGCTGTCGTAGTCCGTATGGCGAACATAACACCGCATGATCCAAGTGAATCGAAGGAGACAAAGCTTCCCCTATTGCCGGAAGGGGAACTCGTAATTCTCGAAAGCACGCCTGACCGATTTTATTGCACGTGCTTACATACCACTTTCTTCTTCGCTCAGCAACGCGTGCCATCAATCCGATTACATAAAAGGAAGAATTGCGACCTAGTAGGTTGCACGATCTTGACTCCTTTCACTGACCTTCTCAAATTTTTTAAAAGATATTATTATGTTTACTTTCTCGTACGTTACGTAATCTTCACTCTTACTATCGCCGATTAACAACCACTAAATCACAGTTTTTAAGAATAATACCAATTTGCTATGATTTCGCGTTCTTTTTTTCAAATCGTTATATTCACTGTTATCATAGATGAATCATCTTCCATCAATCATTTATACGATTTATTTTTGATAATGTCGGAAACGTTTGGGACACCGGTTAATAATTCGCGACGTTAGCTTTTTTTATTTTATTATTTCTTTTTCACAAGTCACAGTTTTCGTAGATTATTTTTCCCTCTCGCTTGGAAAATCCCCTATTGCTCGGTCGGTGGCTCACAAAACGAAGTATATTTTTTGAAAGAAATTTTGGTATATACTCACGGATACCGGCGAATATTATATCATACCCACGGCATGCGATTGAGATTTAAAGTTCAGCACGTTTATTAAAGTCCATCAGTATTATGGGACGAAAAACGTTATTGTTCGACAATAGACATTATAATAGGTTATCGTTATATATCACCGTGCGAAGAATATCATCGGCACACGCACTTTTACTCGTTTTCTGGATCTCCTTTTTTTTTCTTTTTTTTTTTGAATTTTCCTTTCTTTATAGGGGGATGTTTGTTGTTTGTCATTTATTCTCGTGTTATTTTTTTCTCATATATTAAGCTCAACAAATAACACGCAAATAATTGAATACAAGTCAATAAGTAACAAACGTAATAACAGTGCACATGCAGAAAAACAGTATTACGATTAATAGCAAACGTCGTTCGTTGAGTTGTACAACAACGAAAAAAAGAAAAAACAAATCAAACGTCACTTTTTTCTGAAGAGTAATATAAACGTGTACGTTATATACATACATATATAAAAAATATACATAATTATGTATACGTAGCGATCATAATGATCACGTATGTGTATGTGTTTATCTATATGTGTGCTTACAAATTTGTTCTTGTGTAGAATTGTGCTAACGGTTGCAAGCAGGAGTTCAAATTGACGCGTCAAAAAGTGGTAAAAGGTAGTGGAGATTAGGTGAGGACGGATCGAGAGAGTGAAAACGCGTTTGCACCGAGTTTTGTTATACCGACGCATATGTTTCGAAGCGTAAAAGTCATGTACGTCGAGGAAACGTGCCACGTATATACGAACGTATGAAGAATAACCTAGGATTCGGTCGTTTAAAGCTTCGTCGAGTTGCCGTATACAATTTTTTCCTTTTTCCTTTTTTTCTTTTTTATTTTTCTTGTTTTCTCTATATTCTCTCCTCCTCTTCTTTATTTCTTTCTTTTCTATTTTTCTGCCTGCGTGGAAAAAAAGCAATCCGAAAGAGCAAAGAAACGTATTCACGATGACGTACATACGACCTGGGTATCCACACACACACATACACACACAGAGACACATACACATATATATATATATAAATATATATGTGCTTTCCGAAAACCTTTTCGTTGACACAATCGTATCCAAAGGCTTATATTTCAGAGATTGCAAAAAATTAACGCGCACTAAAAAGCAGAGTTCTTAATAATCATTTTTATTAATCAGGTGCTCCTCTCTCATCCCCCTTTTCTCTCTCTCTCTCTCTCTTTCTTTAATCTTTAAATAAAAAGCGCATCTCTATTATCTTAAATAGGTAGAAAATGAAAACGTTAACAGTAATATACGTTGAATAGAAAAACCTTAACGAGCTTTATTGAAAATAAAATACACATCGTGCCAGGAAACGGAATTACACGTTGAAGTAGTAACACGAGGCTTAATCGTTTCTGCTTGAGAGAGAGAGAGAGAGAGAGAGAGAGAGAGAGAGAGAAAGGTGGAAAAGCGAACGTTTGTTTTTCTCGAGTGAAAATCACGGAAAAAAGGAAAGGGTAAAAAGTGCGGAGGAATCTGTTTCGCATGACGGATAACCGAAGCTCCGCATGGAAAGTTCGTTAGCTTAAAAAAGCTTCAGGGCGGGGCATAACTTCGGTAAAATAATATTGTTGTTTTTAGGACGTTCAGAGCACCGTCATGATTAATGGACATACCTCGACAATGCTCTTTCTCGGGGATACCAGAAAAGCCATGTATTTGAATTTCGACGCGCGAATTTCTATCAAAAGAGAAAAAGAAAAGGAGAGAGAGAGAGAGAGAGAGAGAAAGAAAGAGAGGAAAATACGGCATAATTGTCACAAAAAACGGAATGCTATGGTATTAAAGAATAACCAACGATATAAGAAAAATATATACATTGAAATACAATAAATGCACATATAAATATATATATATAATATGTTTTATCTGGCTAGTGAGTCGAAAAGAAGAATAAGAGCCGCGAAATCGGGTAAAAGATAAAACTTTGCGCGGTGGTTGAATACTTTGATCCGATTTACCGAGAACAATGGATGGAGAATAGTTTCATCGTTCGTGAAAGAAAGACGCGATGGAAAACGAACGTTAGTAGTATTAAGGAGAAGAAAATGGAAAGGGTAGGAAGAGAGATAAAAAAAAAGAAGAAAAAGAATAAAAAGAAGAAGAAGAAGAAGAAGAAGAAAAAGTATAAGTAACGAGTTAACTAATAATTAAGGAGATAAACGAGTCTAATGTAAAAGTATAAAAGTAGGCAAGTATGAAAAAGAAAAAAAAATAGGGGTGGGTACGTATCGTAAAAGGGGGATCGGAAACGTATAAAAAAATGAAAGAAAGAAAGAAAGAAAAAAAGAGAGATAGATAGTTAGAGATAGAGGAAGAAAACGACTGACCTTGAGCTCGTATGGTCGTTAGGACGGCGACGAAAACGGCGAGGGAAGGACACCGCATCTTTCTTTCCACCTTGAATCCGTCGTCTTTCCTCGTCTTTGGTTCTCCAGCTTCTTGGCGAGTTTCTCGCACGATCCCGGACGATGTCACGCGCGCGGACCTGGAAGCCCGCACGCTTTCCCGGCGACGCGTCTTCTTCTCGCAAAAGGGGAGCTTTTCTCTCCCTTCCGACGTGTCGTAGTCGTCGTCGTCGTCGTCGTCGTCGTCGTCGACGTCGTCGTCGCGCGCGCACAAGAAACCAGACCCAGGAGGGAGAGAGGAAAGGTGTCAGAGAAAGATGGAGAGTGAGAGTGAGAGTGAGCGAGACAGAGAAAGAAACAGATGGAATGATAAGGGAATAGCAAAAGAAGAAAAAATACACACTCCGGGAAATAAGTTTGCTTCTTTTTCTTTTTCTTCTTCTTCTTCTTCTTATTCTTTTTCTTCTTTTTCTTCTTTCTTCCCTTATCGACTTTCCCGTTACTCGATCGGCGTATTTTTAATAACGGATACAACACGAATCGATACCAAACGAATGATCTTACGTTCGTCACTCATAATCACAAGTTACTATCCATCATCACTCTCTTCCATTCCCATTTACAGTTTACCACGCGACGAGGTAAAAAAACCAAAAGAGAGTTTTCTTTTTTCTCCTCCCTTATAACACGGAAAAACAGACGAAACAACTGTCTTTCTCTCTTTTTTTCTTTTTGTTTTTTTTTTTTTCAGCGAGTATTATGTTCGTTCATCTCCGCACGATCATCATCATCATCATCATCATCATCATTATCATCATCATCAACACCGGTCACTTTACAGTTGTCGAATTTCTTCTTCGATCTGCGAAATCGAGAAACAACCAACGTTCGTAGCTCAATCGTTGAAAATAATTTTTCTTTTTATTTTATTTTCTTCTTTTCTCTTCCAATAACAAAGACGAGTTTCCAAGTTTCTTTACGGTTCCTCTCTCTCTCTCTCTCTCTCACACACACACGCTCCTTCTTTTTCTTCTTCTTCTTCTTTTCTCGATTCGATGCTCGAGAGAGGAAAGATCGGACGTTTGAGGATTGTTGTTTTCGCTGTTGCGAATCTTGTCAATGGTTTGTTCGGCAGGCAAGCAAGCAAGCAAGCAAGCAAGAAAGAAAGAAAGCAAGCAAGCAAGAAAGCAAGCAAGCAAGTAAGCAGGCAAGCAGACAAGAGGATAGGACGAAAAAAAAAAGTTTGGATAAGAAAAAAAAAAAGAAAAAAGAAAAGTCGGTAAGTATAAGGGAGGAAAAACGAAATGGTAAGCAAACTCGATGGGCCAAGGAAACTTGTTCTCTGGTCCCTTAGCTCTCTCTCTCTCTCTCTCTTTCTCTCTCTCTTCAGGATCGCGACGACCTTTCGTGCGCGAGAAAACTCGAAAAGAAGTATAGTGAAGTGCGGCTAGGGAGTAGAACAAGGCAAAAGATATAAAGCAAAAGAAATAGCGGGCTAAAAGAGAAAAAGAAAAAGAGAGATAGATAGAGAGAGAAAGAGAGAGAGAGATAAAGAGGAAGGATGACAGTTTTTCCCTGAGGACGACGTACACGAGGGCCACGAGAAAGAAAGAGTAACGGCAGAGCAAAGAGAGAGAGAGAGAGAGAGAGTGGGAAAGCGATAGCAAGAAGAGAGAGTCAGTTTGAATGCGACTCGCACTTGAATACCGCCCTAACGATCCGACCAACCGAATTAGGACTCGACGAAGCGCGTTCCCTCTTCTTCGCAAACAGATCCTTTCATCCTCCTAACCCGATCCTGGTTTCTCGAAAAAGCGAGGACTTGCGCAACAACATCACGGCGACAAATAATTTCGTCTATCCGTCCAGCAAGTCCGTTCATCTTTTAAAAATCCTTTAAGATCGTCCAGGAACATTGATCGATGAACCTTGCCATGGTCGTTTGCGGTGACCTCATTCCATCGACTTCCTTGTACCTTCTCTCGCAGCGTCTTGCAACGCGTAATCGAATAAAAGCACTAAATGATTAATTGCAATACTCTTCCTCTTCATCTCTCTCTCTATCTTTCTTTCTTTCTCTATCTCTATCTTTTCCTATCGTCCCTTCTCGTTCTAAATCTCCTCTCGTCTTTACTTGATCTTTCTTAGCGAACGAGCGATATCGTTCTCTCGCTTCTGAAGGACCTCTTTCCAGAGAGAAGGCAACCTATTCTCGAATCGACCTCTGCCTTCTCTCAAGAAGTTTTATAATTCGATAGTCCACCCTTGCTATTACGTCGATACTTTTTCAAATAGCAGCAACAGCAGCAGTAGCAGTAGCAGCAGCGGAAGCAGAAGCAGCAGTAGACCTTTTGAAAGTTCGATCTACTATCGTATTATAGTATATATGTGTATATATATATATATATCCTCCTTTCGTCAACGAGATATAGGTAATAGTTGATCTTACATCGAGTCCAATTTTCCTATCCAATCTTTCTTACGATGAAACACTCTATCGATAATATTTTCGAATATTTTATTAGATCTCGTATGTAAACGTCGCGAAATATCTTTATTACATTACCATCTCTATTCCTTCCCACCCCCTAGATGATCGCTCGTTAATTGAACTCTTGTACTCGCATATATTACATTTCCGAAGGTTATTACTTTCTCCAGCCTATTCAAAGATCTTGAAGGTTCACACGAAGAACAGACATTAATGATCGATAAAGGAATCGTCCAATATCACAGATAACGTCGTCGATCAGCAATATCAAGAATTTCTATGGTAGAAGCAGGAATACTCGATGTTAATCGACACCGTTCTCGAAAACGAGTTCTACGATATTGAAGTTTTTCTCCAAAGGTACGAATAAAAGGGAATATATTAAAGTTACGTCATACGATGAGGAAAAGAGTTTCTCGTTTCGGCAGCGAAAAAGAATTTACGACTACCTCCTCCTCCTCCTTCTCCTCCTCCTCCTACTCTTCTTTCGATGATCGCGTATTCATGGTAAAAGCAACGGCATAAAAGCAACCTTCCACAATTTGCTTGAAATAAAACTCGCGCGTTTTCTTTCTCCTACCTTCGTTTTTTTGTTTCTTTCTTTTTATTTTTTATTATTTTTTCTTTTTTTTTTCAACGATGCTCCCGCTATTCTTAATATAATTGCATTTGAGAATAGGGGGGTTGGTTGGATGGAAAATGGTTACCGTTAAAAGCTCGTATTAAAGTCAAGCCTAAGGCTAAATATGCGAAAATTCAAAGAGGGCGAGAGCCGGCCAGAGAAATTTAAACAGAGAAACATGACCTACCACCAAACGAAGAAGTCATTGACTCTCCCGATTCGCGTTACTACAACAACCGCGAATAATCAAAAACCTCGAGGGTCGATCGTTGTCACACGATCGACATTACGATCGAATTACTTTAACAATGAAAGATAATACGATCAACGAGTAGTAGTCACTAAATATTTAACAAAATTAAAAAGAAAAAAACTATGTAATTAATGATCCCAGGGCGTTTCCTATCGCGTCCCTGTCATTTAACATCCCTCGCATGAAAATTTACGTACGTCCTGCAGATAGATGACAAAAAATGAGAGAAGCTCGTGAAATGGAAAAACGAGAAGAGAGACAATAATGTTCCGGTCATCGAGCTCGGAATCTCAATTACCGGATGTTCGATCATGGAAAAACTCGGCTAACTCGTTAAGAATCGCGATCGAGGATCGCGGATCTCGTTTTCTCTATCGGTCTTTTTCTTTTTCCGTTTCTTTCTCCGTTCGGTCTTTTGCAATAATCCCAGCGCGGTAATTCGCCGTCGAATAAGATTCGTACGAGAGTAAAATCTCTGATAGCGCGATAAGTCTGATCGAGTAAGGAGGGTCACGTATTGGCGAGGTTATCGACGCTTTCTCGATCGCAGAAGTGCCGTCGGAAAAAGAGAGAGAGAAAGAGAGAGAGAAATAGGGAGAGAAAGAGACGCGAGAAGTAAGAAGACGTAAAAGAGAAAGGAGGAGAGAAGGAGGATGAGAATACGTAAAAGAAAAAGAAGTAGTAGAAGTAGAAGAAAAGTGGAAAAGGGTCCCTAGGGAGCGGTAAACGTGGTAAGGGACCGCGTCGTTGGAAACTCGTCTTCGTCGTTGTTTCTTCTTCTTCTTCTTATTCTTATTCTTCTTCTTCCTCTTCTTCTTTTTGACGTTGTTCGTATATAAGACGAAAAAATATATCTCTTTCGATGATGCGAGATCCTTTTTTTTATTTCCGTTAGATCATAAC